>NC_136980.1:25161395-25468895 GCF_032717465.1 Coenobita brevimanus
GCATGTTGTAGTTATGGTTGTAGTTGATTGCTGTGTTTGTGATTTCGTGTTTCTAAAAACTGTGAATGATATGTGATTCTTCTTCTGCATGTTGTAATTTCGTTTATTATGAGATGTTGTGGTTCTTACAATAATGTGATGGTAGTTGTTAGTCAGAGTTGTAGTTGTGGCTGCTGTTATTAATATTATTCTGGTTGTTGCAATGTCGTATGTTGTGTAGGTAGTAGTAGGTGTAATAATGGTTGCATTGGTAGTGGTTGCCATGGTAATGGTTCTTGTGGTAATGGTAAATGTAGTAATGGGTGCTGGTGGCAGTTGCTGTGGTCATGGTTGTTGTGGTAGTAAATTCTGCAGGAGGCTGTTGCAGGATATCATAATGAACCAATTCCTTTGCCCGAGAATTATCTTGACCGTAGCAGCTGCGAGAGCAACTGTTGACATTGTGGCTTCTGTTGCTCGAGCTTTAACCCGCCCCGTCCCAACCACTTTTCCACCACTGACTCCCCCCAATCCCGACCATTTTTGGAAACTTTTTTTTGGCTCAAACCTCTGCTTTTGGTGAGAAACATTGAAAAATCATAGAGAAATCGCTCACCTGAGGTTTAAAATATTCGATACAGGTAGCAGTACCTCCTCACCTTACTGTGTTTTCTATCAGGCTAGCTCCAAAGAAAACGAGTTCTATGAGAGGGAAACAATTCCACACCACTCATAAACGGTATTTATTTATTTATTTGGTACGAACTTATATGTAGTATGAGAGCATATTAGTTTTCACACAGTAATATAGGTAATATAAGCATTGTTTCATTCTCGACACACATCAACATACCTGACCTTTTTTGGCAACATTACCTGATCATCATTTCTGACTGTTTCTTCCTTTAATGCTCTGTAAAGTTTGTCCTCCACATTGTCATCGATTGGGGAATCACTCTGGCCCTGAATTTCACACCGTGGCACGACATGTCTTTACTGGCCAAGTCACTGGTAACAGGTGAATTGCCGAGACAATGCCATGCGGGGGGAGAGGGAGGTCATGCTGGGTAAGGCATTGTCCCTGCCTGGCATCTTGTAGAGGAAGGTGTCCCGTGTATATGTACCAAAAATCACTCACGAAAATTGAAAATTGTGCAAATTAAGGACCTTGCAATTGATTCGTGCTTATGTACATCAACGGGATTGGCAGTGACAAAACATGTGGACGTTCACTCACGTCAACGGGATGCGGCGGGTTAATTGGGAATATGGCATTTGTCGATGTGGTTATGTTTCTGGTTATTATTGTTGTTTTTGTGATTATTAAGCTGGGATTTATGCTTACAGTGCTTATAGTTATTATTAATGTAGTTGTTGCATCTTTGTATATTGTGTTGTTTTCTGTTTTAACCCGCCCCGTCCCGACCACTTTTTCACCACTGGTACCCCCCAATCCCGACCATTTTTGGACCCAAATTTTTTTTGCTAAAACTTTCGCTTTTGGTCAGAAACAATGGTCAATCACCAAGAAAGTGTTCACCGGGGTCCATAAGTGGCCTAAACAGGTATACCTTTGTTACACCTGGTACCGTGTTCTCTGTAGGTGGTCTGAGGCTCTCACGTTTTCTATGGTATTATAAGTCTGGGAAACCAATGAAAGTAAGTAGATATGTATTTATTACAAACATAAAAACATGTGATACAAGAGTAAATTGGATTTTATACAAAAATAGAGCTGAAATAAGCATTGTACCATCATGCGAACCGAGCAAAATCACTGGTCACGATGAATCGCTAACATTCCTGAATCATGATACATATCATTTTTTCTGCTTACATAATACATCTCCAATAACATTATACCATTTTATATTTTATTGAACTGTTTTTACGTATTCACAGGCCTTTTGATAACATTTAGCGTAATGTTAGCGCTTATTTACGTAGTGAATGAACTCGCTGTGACTGTTGTTTCAACTCGTATTATTTTTTTTCAACTTACATAATACTTTCCTAATAACATAATACACTTTTCCACTTTAGAGAACTGTTTTGAGATAGTTTCAGGCCTTACAATAATCTTTAGCGTAATTATAGTGCATAATAACACAGAGGGTGAAGCCGCTATGACTATTATTTCAACTTACAACCTATTTTTGTACTTATATAATACTTCTCCACTAACATTACACATGTTTCCACTTGATATAATTGCTATCACATAATTGGAGACCTTACTATTCTACTGAGCGTCATATTATCGCATATTTACATATCATTTGTTTCATCTGACACTAGTATTCAACTTATAAATTACTTTCCTACTAACATTACACCCTTGTCCACTTTATATCATTCCTATAACATACTTACAGACCAGAATGTTCTACTGAGCGTAATATTTTCGCAGATTTACACAGTGGGTGTACTCGTGACATCAATTGTTACAACTTACACTATTTTTCAACTTATACATTACTTTCCTGCTAACATTACACCCGTTTCCACTTTATATTCTTGCTATCACATATTTTCTGACCAGAGTGTTATACTGAGCGTCATATTTTCGCAGATTTATACAGTGGGTGTAGTTTTGATATCACTTCGTTCAACTTACACTATTTCTCAACTTATACATTACTTTCCTGCAAACATTACACCCATTTCAAGTTTTTATAAGACTTAGCACATACTGACTGGCCTTATCATTATACTGAGCATCATATCGCCATCCCACACAGTTTCAGTAGTGTAGGAAGTTATGGTACTCTCTAAAAGCAACATTGGTGGTGGTGGGGGAGGGGGAGAGCGGCGCCTTTCATCACTCGCACTTCTCTTCCCTCTCCCTTTTCCTTTACCCTTTCCCTTCCCTTTCCTTCCTTTCCCCACATCCTGGGGCTGTGGGGAGGAAGTTTGGGAATATTGTATGGCGAAAGACGTGCTGGGGAGTGGCTCCACCTCCTCTCCCCTAGGCCTACGTGCACCACGTGCTCGTGCTGCCTCCCTCACACCACTTTCCTTTTCACCCCACACTCCCACCACACCACTTTCCCTTTCACCCCGCACTCCCGCCACACCACTTTCCCTTTCACCCCGCACTCCCACCACACCACTTTCGCCTTCCCCAGACAAAACACTAGGCCATACTTTATTTGCCTTCTCGCCCCACCTTCTGATCCTCGGGGTGAGAGTTTTTCCTTCCCCAACCATGAGGCAACATCACATCCTAAGCTGCCGTCATCGTCATCGTCCTCATCCTCATCCTCATCAGAATCTCTCTCTAGGGGATGGAGAGAGGTCCATGCAGGTGTTTTGGGTGCAGGCTGGCCTTCCCTTGCCTTACGATACGTGACATACCGCTTTTTCTGGGGCGAAGGGACCTCCTCATCACTGCTTGTTATTTCCTCCTCAGGCTGCACATAATCTCAATCCACCACATCATCATCAAGTGGAGATTCACTATCTCCAGTGAAGGCATCCAGGGCGGATTGTATTTCGTCGTCTGAGAGACCTTTACGCGCCATGTCTGACCTGGGTCACTGTTAACAGGTGAGTGACCGAGACAAGGGCGAGCGCGGGTCACGCAGGGTCTGGGACGCTGCCCTCCTGGCGGCAGGTAGGGTAGGCTTGGGTAGGTGGGCGAATCGAAAATCTCGCGCGAACTTTGAAAATTGTGGAAATTATGAACCTTGCAATTGCAGGACGTTGAAGTACGTCAACGGGATTGGCAGTGACAAAATGTGAGGACGTGGAAGTACGACGACGGGACGCCGTGGGTTAATATGATTTTGTTTACTGTGGTTGACTGCTATGCTTGTCATTGTTGGTATTATAATCGTCTGCTTTAAGCAAAGCGAGACGATATAATTTTTCTGTGTGTGTGTGTGTGTGTGTTCTTACCTACCTAATTGTTCTTACCTAAACGTTACAGGAATGAGTCAAGCTCGTACTGTCCCGTGTCTTAAACCATATTTATCGTACATATCCTTAAATTTGTGAATTGTTTTGGCACACACTATTTCATTCGGTAGTGCATTCCATTGATCAATTGCTCTGTTTGGGAAACTGAATTTCCTTACGTCGTTATCACCTCTCCTCTTATGCAGTTTTTTGCAGTGTCCTCTTGCTGATGCTTCTCCATATGTTAAGTAATCATTTATGTCTATTTTCTCCTTTCCTGATATGCATTTATATAGCATTATCATGTCACCTCTTTTCCTTCTCTCCTGTAGTGTTGGTAGATTCAGTTAATTTAGTCTTTCTTCGTAGCTTAGGTCCCTTAAGCTTAGTATCCATCTTGTAGCAGCCCTTTGAACTTTTTCAATCTTGTCTATGTGCTTTTTGAGATGAGGACTCCAGACTACTGATGCATATTCCAGGATTGGTCTAATGAATGATGTTATTATCCTTCTTAGCATGTCTTCATTTATGTATGTGAATGCTATTCTCATATTTGCAAGCAGTGTATACATGTTCCGTACCTTCTCGCTGATGTGGTCAGCCAGAGATAGTCTGTTATTTATAATCACACCTAGTTCTTTCTCTCTTTCTGATGTGTATAGGGTTTTATTTCCTAACTTATAATCCCAATCAGGTCTTTTTCCACTTTTACCAAACTTGATTACATGACACTTGTCCACATTGAATTCCATTTGCCATGTACTACTCCATTCATGAAGTTTATTTAATTCTTCTTGTAGCTCTTTACAAGAGTCTGTGTTAGTAATTCTCCTTTGTATTTTTGCATCATCTGCGAACATATTCAGATAGCTCTCATTTCCAGTGTTACTGTTTATATCATTTATATACACTAAAAACATGATTGGTGCCAGCACTGAACCCTGTGGTACTCCACTAGTCACTTCTTTCCATGATGAGTAGTTTCCTCTTAGTACTGTCCTCATTTCTCTTTTTATGAGAAAGTCTTCCATCCAACAAAACAGTTTGCCTCGAATTCCTCATTGATGGTACAGTTTCCATAAAAGTCTTTGGTGTGGTACTGTGTCAAAAGCTTTCTTGAAATCTAAATAGATACTGTCCACCCATCCTTCCCTTTCCTGTATTGTGTTTGTTACTCTGTCATAGTAGCTCAACAGATTAGTAACACATGATTTTCCTTTTCTGAAACCAAACTGTCTTTCTGTTATCATACTGAGTTCTTCTAGATGATTTACCCAAGCTTTTCTTATAAGTTTTTCTAATACCTTGCTTAGAACACTGGTTAGTGATACTGGTCGGTAGTTGAGTGGATTTTGTCTATTTCCATTTTTGAATAACGGGACAATATTTGCTTTTTTCCAAATATCAGGTAGTTTACCTTGACTCAAGGATTTCTTGAAAATTAAAAATAATGGTTTACATAACTCCTTTGCACATTCTCGTAATACCCAACATGAAATTTCATCAGGACCAATTGCTTTTCCTCTGTCTAATCTACTTAACTCCTTCTGTATTTCTTTTTCTGCTATTTGTATATCCGGTAGTATGTGTGGACATGCGTGTTCCACATAGTCCCTCTCAAATTTTTTTTCTTCTGTAAAAACTAATTGGAGATTCTTATTTAGTGCTTCACAAATATCTTTCTCTTGTGTATAAGTGATTCCCTCGTCCGTAATGGATTGAATTATATCTTTTACTTTAGTTTTGCTTCTGATATAGCTGTAAAACAGCTTTGATTGAGCACTACTTTTATTTATTATATCCTCCTCGAACTGTTTTTGGGCTTCCCTCCTTTTTCTTGTATGGTCGTTTCTTGCCTGTTTGTAATTATTGTACGCCCTTTCGCAATTGTGTCTTCTGTATCTATTCCACAACAAATCTCTTCTTTCTTTTGATTTTTTACATTCTGTATTGAACTATTTCTGTATTTTCTTATCTGCTTCTTTGTACTGTGGGATGTACTTCTGGACTCCTATTTCATAAAATTCACAAAAATTTTTATATACAGCATTTAAATCTTGTCCTCTAAGCTCATTTTCCCAATCAACTTCTAAGAAATACTTCTTTAGGTCTTGATAATTTCCCTTTTTAAAGTTTAGGCTTTTTTTGTAACTATCATTGCTGTTTACTGTCATATGCTATCCTGAAGTTATAATTTAGTACTGCATGATCGCTTTTGCCGAGTGGAGGGTGATATATTAAATTGTCAATATCATTTTCTTGCCTTGTAAATATTAGATCTAGCACTGAATGTACATCAAGTCCTCTTTTTCTGGTGGTTTCCCTCACATGTTGCGTTAAGAAAAACTCTTGTACGAGATGCAGGAGCTTTTGGTCCCAACAGCTTTCTTGGGTATTTATATCTAGAGTATTCCAATTTATATTTGTATTTAAGTCCCCAGTTAGTATAATTCTTTCCGATTTCTCTTCCATTTTATGTAGCAAATGATCTTACACTCTGAATTGTACTCTCTGCCAGGTCCTCATATTCGTCTCTTTCCCATGTGTTTGATCTGGGTGGCATGTACAAATTGGCTACAATTACTTTCCCTTCAGATGTGTCGATCTCTACTGGAATCAGTTCTACTTGTGATGGTATATCTAGTTTTATTTCCTTGACTTTTAGATTTTTATTAGTTAATATTATAATTCCTCCTCCTTTTTAAAAATATCTGTCTCTTCTCCATATATTGTATTCCTCTAAGTTTAGTATGTCATTTGATATCCTTGGTATTAATTTTGTTTCAGTTAGGCATATTATTTGTGGTTCATTTTCTCTGACATAATCATTCATCTCTAGTAATTTAGATACCATTCCATCCACATTTGAGTACATCAACTTTATCATCTTGTTTATATACTTGTCATGACATGGTTCTACTACCTTCCTCCTTTTTATTCCATCCTGTTTGTGTACCACTTTCGTACCTGCAATCCTATTACTTTGTAAAAAAAAATTCTTCTTGTCCTCTTCTGATCTTCCCTCATTTTTTGTTTTTGCTTCCTCCCTTTTCTCTTTCAGTAATTCCAGTTCCTCTTGTGTTAGGCATCTTTTTATCCATACATTTTTGAACTCCTCTTTTTCCTTAAGATTCTTTGCATTTTTTAGTATCTCTTCCACAGTGTTTACACTCTGGAAAGTTACCTTTAGAGGTCTTGTCTTGCTTTTCTCGTATTTCCCTAACTTTTTGTGTTCCTCTATGTCTTTACTACAGATTTCATCTGATACTTCTTTTAGTAAGCTCATTATAGTTGCCATCTCCTTTTTGTCTCTTGTGATCTTGTTTTTAACTTCTTCCTCTTCTATACCAGTGATTACTATTGATTTGTTTATCTCTACTGAAACTCTGACTAACTTTGGATTGTTTTGGATTATTCTTTTCACCTCCTTTTTAATGCTTTTTTCCTCCACCCTTGTTTCTAAGTCTTTCTTTACTTTCACCATTTCAGCATACGTGGTTTCTACATCATTTTTGTAGCTTTGCACAGCTTCATTTACTTGTGTTATCTTCTCCTCAATATCACTGCTCTGGTCAATAAGACTACTAACTTGCCTAATTGTCTCTGTGTCATTTTTGAAGTCTTCAGTAACACTCTCGTGATTGACTACTGTACTTGCCATTTCACTCATTTTCTTCCTAAGTGTACTCAGTTCCACGGTTAGTTCACTGATGGTTGTTTCTTTCTTATTGGCCTCCCTTCCTAGTTTTTCTATTTCTTCCTTTTGCAAGTGCATCTGCTTCTTTATTTCATAAATTTCACTTTTGAAAGCCATTTCTAGTTTGTTTACACGTTCAACCAGTCTATTGTGGGTCTCTACTTCAAACAGTTCTTGGTAGAAATCATCATTTTGCTTTTTACCTTTATCCCTTTTCTTTTCCAAATTTGTTTTACTGAAGTATGTATCCATTTTGCAATACTTAAAGTGCAAAGCATATACTTACAATCTCCATCTTGTTGTAGTCTAAACAAACCTCAGAGATGACTCAGCGTATTCTTTCGTCTTGGTTCTATTTCCTGTTTTTACAAGTCTTGTTGAAACTTATTATTTTTTTCCTTTTTATAATGAACAATCATTTAGTCTAACCTGGTACTGAGCTTGACTCATACAAAGATACTATTTAGGTAATGCCACTGGCCGTGATGATTTGGTACAGAGCGCCGGTGTCACACGTCCACCTAGATTGAATCCCTGCGTGTGTGTGTGTGTGTGTGTGTGTGTGTGTGTGTGTACTCAATATATATAAAAAAATTTACGGCAAAATTTCTATAACCTCCAGGAAATAACCACCACGCAAGGGTACTTTTGGTGAGGATTTCATCAAACTTGACTTAATATCAGATGCAATATATAATCATCGTCTGCCTTTCACAAGGCAAGGTGACATAGTTTTTGTCAGTGTGTGTGTGTGTGTGTGTGTGTGATGTCAAAATTTCTCGAAAACTTGTGCATGAATTTTCACCAAACTTTCAGGAAATATCAAGTATGATGATGTGCAGAAACCCATCACATGTTGTGAGGAATTGATAAAAAATGACCCAGTGCCAGCCACAATGTGGACTGGCTTTTTTTGTGAAACTCGGTGACTGAATTCCGTAGAGTTTAACGATTTTTTTGATCATCAGCACTCTTATAATATAGTTTTTGCAAGTGTGTGTGTGTGTGTGTGTGTTTTGCCAAAATACACCTTCAGTTCTGGTTTGCAGGTAGCTTGTACCTTAGCCAACAGCATATTTTGGCAGGTGATTAGCATTTGGCCTCCAAATGCTTTTGTTTCATCTTTAACATGGATTGGGGTTTTGTGAAACATGATGACTGAATTCCGTAGAGTTTTCCGTTTTATTAAAATTTGGTTTGTAGGTAACTTACTTTATCCAACAACATATTTTGGTGGGAAGTTGGCATTCAGCCTCCAATTGCTTTCATTTGTTTTTGTTGTTATGTGTACTTGTATTTACAGATATAAAGACTAATCATGGAAGCTACTGTAGTCTGTTGCTATGTTATTTCAGCTGACCGTTACATCCATAGTCATGGCTCTTAATGGTGTTGCATGTTTGTGTCTTGTGTTTTAACCCAAGGCGTCTCGATAACATATGGATACGTTGCAACGTTTTGTCACGGTGAATCCAGATGACGTATCCATACGTTTTGCAGTTGCAAGGTCTGTCATTTCCACAATTTTCAAATTTCACACATGACTTTTGGTATGTAGATGCAGGACCTTCGTCTACCTGCCGTCCAGGTGGGGACACTGTCTTACCCCGTGTGACTTCCTCATCCTCCCCACATGCCATTGTCTCAGCAACTCACCTGTTAGCAGTGACCTGGCCAGCAAAGATATGTCATGCCACGGTACAAAATTCAAGGCAAGAGTGATTTCCCAATCGATGATGATGTGGAGGACAAAGATTACTTGCACCAGAGGAAGAAACAGGCAGAAGTGATGATGAGGTAACGTGTAATGTCATATTATCTATGTATTTGTCAATGGTATGTATTTGTCAATATTATGTTATCTATGTATTTGTCAATGGTGTGTGCGTGTGTGTGTGCATGTGTGTGTGTGAGAGGGTGTTGACCAGCTAGTTTATGCCTCTGCGACATCAATGGTTGGTGGGGTGCAGTTAGACGGAGGTGAGAAGGGACGGCCAGCGAGACCGATGCGGGCAGATGACCTCCAGCCCTCAAGCAGTGTGGACTTGTGTATCAATTGGACGAGCTGGGCAGCGGTAATAAAAGAATGTCACAACAACATCATGATTTGATTGTCCGCTACAAGCTATCTAGGCAACATGGAGGATGATAAGAAGACCGACCTTCCTACAACAACATTAGTACCATTTGATGCCTGCCTGATTCTGGAGTATGATGGCTCTATGGACATGTGGAGTGTGTCACACGGGTGGAGATGTTGTGTCAGATCCATGGAGTTGCCCTCGAATCAGTTCTGCCACTACGGCTGACAGGTGGGGCATTTGCTGTGTGGTCACAATTGCCAGTTGCCAGCCGCTGTTCATTGACAGAGGTGAAGAAAGCACTGTATGCAGCATTCGCACTAGATTAATGTGCAGCATATGAAGCTTTTACTGCACGTCGGCTACAGACAAGTGAGTCGGTTGATGTCTTCTTGGCTGACCTCCGACAGCTGTCGACTTTGTTTGTTGGCATGTCTGACCATACTCTGGCATGTGCGCACATGGCAGGACTACCAGACGATATTCGTCGTGCTATTCACGCTGGGTCAAGAGCCGAGGGACTAGATTTAAACAGTGTGTTGGCACGGGCTCGCGCCATGCTTAGTGATGAGTGTGTGGCTGCTGCTGGGATTTCAGCACCAGTGTGAGACCAAATGCGGGTTTAACTCCCTGGGAGAGCACATCGCCTTCATCGTTGCTGGACCTGTGGCCAGCCAGGACATTTTGCTGCTGCATGTCCTCAGATGGGAAAGGACATTGGAGGGGCAGCATCAGCGCCAGCGTCCTCTCTTGGAAGCCAGTAAGTAGCGCTCTTCCTGTAGTTCAGCTGCTTGTTAACGGGCGGTGGTGCCAAGTTCTTGTCGACACTGGTTGCACAGACACCATAGTACATGCCCCTTGTTGCATGTAGTGGCACCCACAGATGACCAGCATTACAACGATTAGTGGAGATTCTTTCCGGTGCACTGGGACAGGCAGTGTGACAGTGGATACTCCTGATGGCCAGAACACCTGGGTGCGCATGCTGGTGGTGTGTGAGCGGCCTTTGGGTGTAGATGTTGTGCTTGGCATCACTGGCATCTCAGCACTTGGCAGCGTCATAGTGAAGTCTCCTTCAGAAGTCCAATTCTGTAGCACTGGGAGGTTGTGTGGAGCTGCATCATCGACTCTGAGACCGCTGGCAGTGGATGCGGCTGATTTCAGTGTATGATTTGATGTAAGGCATCGAATGTGGATGTTGTCATGGAAATGGATGAATGGAGCAGCACCTGACTGCATAATACTGTGGAGCAGTACAGCATATCCCCGTCCATGCACCAGGAGTTTGACCAGGAACTGGAGTCATGGATCAAGAACGGCTGGTTGGTACCCTATTACGAACAGCAACATGGGGTGCCACGAGGGCTTATGCCGCTCATGGCTGTTTGTCAGAATAATGGCAGTAAAGTATGGCCAGTGCTAGACTACCATGAGCTAAACGACTACGTAACTGGCTTTACTGCTGATAGCGATGTATGTGCTGATCAGATGCGCAAGTGGCGCCGACAAGGAGGTAATGTGGCTTTTCTGGACCTATGCAAGGCTTATCTGCAGGTGCATGTCAATCAGCAACTGTGGCCATTTCAGACGGTGATGGTACGAGGCCAGCACTACTGTTTGATGTGCCTTGGCTTTGGGCTCAACATAGCTCCGTTGGTCATGAAGGTTGTCAATAAGAACATCTTGGCTCAGGACCCAGATATTGAGCATGCAGTGTTGCCATGCGTCTATGATCTGTTGGTGAATGAGGACCTAGCCAGTGCACAGCAGGTAGCCACACATTTTGCTGCATTCAACCTGGAATGCAAGCCGCCGAACCGTGCAGCTGATGAGGCACGACTGCTAGGGTTGCACGTGCAGTCATCAGATGGCCAGTCGAAGTGGACATGTGACAATCCAGTCGACCCACCACTGACAAGAGTGACGCATCATGCTGTGTTGGCATGGTGCAGATGGTTAGTCGTGCACTTGCCAGTAAGGGTGGCTCGGGCCAGCAGCTGCGTGGATTAAATGCCGAGCAAATGCAGTGACACAGGGCTGGGATGACATCGTGGATGATGACTCCCTGCATCAACAGATGGAGTACGTGGCAGCACGGCTGGTCAGGGAAGATCCATGTTGTGGCCTTTGGTGTGTGTATGGCGACTGGGCAGTTGTGTGGACAGACGCCAGTGCTCTAGCTGCTGGAGTTGTTTTAGAGATGCCACAAGGCGGTGTAATTGAAGACGCATGCTGGCTGCAGTGGGACGATAGCTCACACATCAACATGGTGGAGGTGGATGCAGCAGTCTGTGCAGTGAAATTGGCAATCGCTTGGGGTATGAAGAACATTGAGTTACGGATAGACTCTGCCACAGTATATCATTGGATTGATGACGCACTGAGTGGTCATGCACGACTTCGAACAAAGGCTCACGGAGAGATGTTGATTCGCCGCTGAGTCAAAATCAGAGAGGGTGGTACCTGTGATGATGATGATGATGATGATGATGATGATGCTAATGATAAAGGCAACTGTGATGATCATAATGGTTGTATTTGATGGAAGAACCTTGGTTACAGGTGGCGTGGAGGGAAGTGTAGGAAGGACGATGAAGAACAAATCAATGGTGGTTGAAAAGAAAAATGTGTGCGGGATAGGCGAAAAAGAGTGGGTAGGGTGTTAAAATAATGTTATGCCATGTTATGTTTGATTTTGAAAGTGGGTGTTGTGACTGACAGCAGCTTTGGCAGTGACTGTGATGCTGTGCATGGTTTATCCTGTACCTGTCCAGATAGAACTTTTGACTGCAATGACTGTTTTTCTTCCTTTTGTTAGGGGGTTCTTTTTCTTACTATATTCTTGATCCTGCAGGACGACTTTTTGCTGGGCCTTGGAAAGAAGTTACTGTAATGAAGGATTCATGTTTTGCTTGTGGTAAATGCTTTTTTTTTCTTTCTTTTTTTTTAAGCAAGAGATAAGGAACGAAAGGCTAAGAGCCGACAGACCAATGCTTCCAAGAAAGAAAAAAAAAAAAGGAAAAAAAAGACAGCCAAATTCAAGATCCGTTCATTTCGAGATTCCTGAACACACTGCGTTTGAAAGATTAGAGATCATGGTATGTAGGAAACACAGACAGGGGGAAACAGTTCCAGAGTTGACCTGTTGCATAAATGAAAGACTGGGAGTAACAGTTAACTCTTGCATTAGAGAGTTGGACAGAAAAGGGATGGGAGTTTGTTGCTAGACGGGTGCTACTAACTATGACAGCTGGTATGAGACCGTAGACCATTTACTGTAGGCGTGTGACGATGAACATGGCTGTAGAAGCTGTATGTGTCTCTGCGAAAATGAATGAAATATTATGGCTGTAAATGTATGACTGTTAACGTCACTGTAAACGCGTGACTGTAGACGAGTGACTGTAGCAACATGATTACAGAAGAAAACTTGTGGCTATGGACGTGTGGCTGTTGACTTGTGATTATTTGTTAATGCAGACGTATGAATATAAGTCACAATAGAGGAGTGAATATAGATGTGTATGTGTGTGTTACTGTACACATATGACTATGGCAGTTGACGGATGACTATAAATGTGTGTTTATGTGTAGTTGAAGACATATGACTGTAGCCTAGTGAATAGGTGCAACTAGAGTACCTACAGTATATACTGAGAGTAGCGACAACTCCGCGATAGGACGCCATTTTCCTGCCAAACGCGCGGCATGCACCGACTCCCTGCCCGGCGACCTGCTGTCCTCTCTCTCCTGCTGGTGATAGTTGCTATAAATACTGACGAAAACATAATATAAGAGAAGGTGATGAATGAGAAGTAGGATGCTTACAATCAATGTTTATATGGGAATATTTAACAATATACTACTATTATAGCAGTAACTTGTTGAAGGACAGGACTTGATGATTACATTCTGTACAAGTTTCCTCATGGCTACACTTTTACTAAGTTCTATATTTTTCTTCTGTGTGTTTCTTTCGTCTTCTTCATTAATCTTTTTGCAGTAGAAATGCAAGCGAGCATTGATAAACTTGCTTAGAAGTTTGTTTTTGAGGTTGTGACTGATAGGAATATCATAATTTTTGGTTAGGTTTACTGCTTCATTCATCAGGGTTTTCTTAATGTTATCCTTTCCTGTCAAATCACACTGACCTTTCATGAACATCAGCTCTACTTTATGCAGCATCTCATATACTTTATCTGGCAGCAATAAGTCCTCCTTTTGTGTATTCCTTGAGTAAAGTGAGGTGTGCTGCTTTATGAGCTGTCTGATGGGGTGATGACATTACATCTCCCAGGCACTCGTCACAGGTGGTCTCCGTGTTTTTTTACACTGTAAACACAGTAGCCTATAAAGTTGTACACAGAATCACTCTCTGTCACTGACAAGTCCTGCTGACCTTTATCTGTGAAGCTTATTATGCTGACTTCAGACTCACGTGAACTGTTAAGTGTTACAGCTTCTAAGTAACCAATGATAACATTAGAGGTAAACTAGAGTACCTATATAGAGGTACTCTTAGGTAAACTGTATGTTATACTGAACCCCTTAGAAACTTGTAACATTCATAGACGGTTGACAAGAATCACGTAGGTACACGTCAACATAATATACATAAAATGCACGTAGTACACGTATACAGTAGCACACGAAAAAAAAAAAAAAAAATAAACGATGCATGTTCCATGTATTGTCACAACACACGAAATAATAAGAGTACATGTAGAATACACATCAAAAGATTCAGTACGGATAATGCACGTAAGAATATGCGTAAAAACACAAGACGTGTGATAATAAACACACGAAAGGTAAACGTCATACACATATGAGCAGTAGCCTACGATAGTATAAAAGTAAGATAGTACAAAGGTAGGCTACCTTGGTATGAAGAGCGCACTAATATTTGGTGAATAATACTTTTTTTTCCATGTAGGCATAATACGCAAGTACCACAATGCACTCATATGAAGAGGAAGTATAATAAACATATGCAAGATATGCATAAATAACCATAAACAACTAATATCAACATAGTATGTAAAAACCATGAATTTGTGAATCATCACTTCTTACGCAAATACATTCTCAATGATTATCCCGTCCTGATACTCTTATCTACTTTAGTGGTTCCCTCTTACACCGACAATTTCTTTCTTTCTACGGCAGAGAGGAACAAACTCCCAGCAAATTACATGATAACATTCATTAAGCATACCATACCTCACATAAGACTGATTTAGAAGTTGGTTCCCACCCCAGACGATTGACTTTATTCCTCTATAATTTCCTTATTTCTGGATCAGATGGAAATGTGAACACTTTAAAGCCTTTCTCCGGTCGATTGGCACACCCATAGGCAGAACAGCCCGGCATCACACCCACTCTCAGCAACAAAAAACGGAATGCCTGAACGTGAGTCTCAGTCAGGCGGCGCGTGAATTTGGCAGGAAAATGGCGGCCATCAGCTGAGCGTCCGGTAGCTCCTATTTCGCTACTCTCTCGGTATATAGGTACTCTAGGTGCAACCATAGAAATATGAATGAGTACTTGACTGTGAACGCGTAACGGTAGACGTGTAACTGTAGCTGTGTGATTATGTGTGAATGTGTGACTATAAAGGCCCTCTCCCACTTCGGCGAAAGTGGGGAAGATAAAGTCACGATATGTCAAAAATCCCTAATCGTGGGTATTCGTGATCAAAATCTTGTCCATTCATGGCATGTCGCCGATACGTCGCACGAGGTGGAAATTTGTCGTGGGGGGCCACGACGTTTTCATGCTACATGAAAACGTCGTGGCCCTCCACGATTTTGTAAAATTTCGCAGATTAGTCGTTGACAACAAGGCGATGCCTCGGCGACGTCGGCGATTACCCGGCATAAAAACCGCGTATGATCGCGGACATCGGCGAGGTGTTGGCAGTGAAAAATACTGTTTAGATATCATATGGTCATACGGCGAAGCGTTGGCAATGTATCGGCGATGCATCGGTGAGGTTAATACGACATAGCCTACGTAAACCGTACGATACGTACCAGGTTGTGCGACAGTAATATTTCATCTTATGAATGTCGGTGATATATCACCGACATGTAAGCGAACTCTGAGGAATAACGTCGTGCCTCTTGCGCCGATGCATTCGCCGACACATCGACGATACATCATCGACAGCACGCCGCCGTTGTACCTTTATCGCCGTTGAATCGCCGTAAAAAAAAAAAACGGTAATATTTGAATTTAGAATAATGCTTGCGCATTACGCCGACATATCGGCGATATGTCGGCGACTAGTCGCCGGTTATATCGTATACTCCGCCGATGTGTCGGCGTTTTGTTGTACTGGTGTCGCCGGTATTACGCCGACACCACGGTTCTTGGTCAGAGTCGTCGACACATCACCGACTTCGGCCACGATTTTCATCGTGGCTTCATCGTGCCTATTTACGCAGAAGTGGGAGAGGGCCTTAACTGTGATTATATACTTGTGATTGGCTTCAGCTGTTAAGGTTTGACTGTGGCTGTTGTGGATATTGTAGTGTTTATGGATGTGATAGTGTAATGAACGTGATGGATGTGGTGGATGTGATGGTTGTGGAGGTTGTGGATTTCCTTAGAATATGATGGTTGTTGGGTCTTTGGTTGCTATGTATGTGATAGCTGTGGTGGATGTAATGGTTGTGGTGGATGTGATGGTTGTGGTGGATGTAATGGTTGTGGTGGATGTGATGGTTGTGGTGGATGTGATAGTTGTGGTGGATGTGATAGTTGTGGTGGATGTAATGGTTGTGGTGGATGTGGTGGTTGTGGTGGATGTGGTGGTTGTGGTGGATGTGATAGTTGTGGTGGTTGTGGTGGATGTGATAGTTGTGGTGGTTGTGGTGGATGTGATAGTTGTGGTGGATGTAATGGTTGTGGTGGATGTAATGGTTGTGGTGGATGTGGTGGTTGTGGTGGATGTGGTGGTTGTGGTGGATGTAATGGTTGTGGTGGATGTAATGGTTGTGGTGGATGTAATGGTTGTGGTGGATGTGATGGTTGTGGTGGATGTGGTGGTTGTGGTGGATGTGATGGTTGTGGTGGATGTAATGGTTGTGGTGGATGTAATGGTTGTGGTGGATGTGATGGTTGTGGTGGATGTGGTGGTTGTGGTGGATGTAATGGTTGTGGTGGAAGTAATGGTTGTGGTGGATGTAATGGTTGTGGTGGATGTAATGGTTGTGGTGGATGTAATGGTTGTGGTGGATGTGGTGGTTCTGGTGGTTGGTGGTTGTGTGAATGTGATGGTGTTGATGGAGGTGACGTGCGAGTAATAATTCATGTTATTACTCTTTGACTTGATTCTTTTTTCCGGTTCTCTTTTTTACTATGAGTATCCCATCCCAAACCTGGTGTGTGAATTATGTGATTGTTTTCGTGGATATGGTGATCATCCTATAGGCCATGAATGTTATCATTTTTTTGAGAAATTATGATTTTTTGTGTTTAGTTTTAGTGTGATTGTTCTGCCAATAGCTGTCGCTGATCGTTGCTAATGCTTCCAAGTGTTGCTTTCTATCTGTGAGTACGTCATCCAGCTATGGTTGCCGGTTATTCACGTGATAGTAATTGTTGTTGTTGCCTCTCCCTTCTGCCTGTGGTTGACTTTACACTGGGTGACAAGCCAAATGGTTTCCTGTACACCAGGAAACCATTTACTACGCTGGGTGGTAACCATATAACCAAATTTTGGCGCCTGGTGGTTTAGTGGGTAATTATTGTGCTCCAGTCGGATTGAACCGGTGAAGGTTTATATCCAAGGGGTGATTGGGGTTTATTGCTCATGTAATGCCACTCAGGGATGAGTGAGGCTGGTCACTTTCATTTTAAATGTCAGGACCAACTGCCTAGCCCCGGGCTTCTACGGTCCTCATGGGGCAACGTAGGATTGGATGATGGATGGATGGATGGTAGTGTGTGTGTGTGTGTGTTGTTAATCCTTTTATACATATTTTTACTTTAGAAAACTTTCATCAGGAAACGTGACACTCGCACAGGTGAAGAGTGCTGTGAAGCGACTGAAAAATGGTGGTGTATGCAGAGATGATTAATTGTAGTGGAGAAAGCAGAATGAAGTGCCTGATGGATTATGTAAGAAGGCATGGATGAGTGAAACTGTGCCAGCAGAGTAGGAAAAGGCTGTGATTGTATCTCTGCACAAAAATAATGGTGAGAGAAGAGAGTCCAAGAATTATCGTGGCACAAGTTTATATATATTAAGTGTTATAGGGAAGGTATGTGGAAAAATTATTATAGAGTAAGAGAAATATCAGAAATCCTAGTGAGTGATGAACAGGGTGGCTTTGGGAGTGGCAGAGGATGTGTGGATCAAATATTTGCAGTGAGACAGATAGTGGAGTAGGCTAGTGAGAAGGACTATAAGGTGTTTATGGCATTGAAGGATCTGGGTAAAGCATACGCCAAAGTAGACAGAGAAGGATTGTGGAAGGTTCTGCGCATGTACGGTGTACATGGTAATCTGCTAGATGCAGTGATGAGTTTTTATGACGGTAGTGAGGCATGTGCAAGGGTAAATGGGCATTTAAGTGAATGGTTCACAATCAATGTGTGTGTGTGTGTGTGTGTGTGTGTGTGTGTGTGTGTGTGTGTGTGTGTGTGTGTGTGTGTGTGTGTGTGTGTGTGTGTGCGCGCGCGTGTGTGTGTGTGTGTGTGTGTTTGTGTTTAATAACAGAACGGACGAAGGGAAAACAAATTAATAAAAAAATAATAATCCATACACAAGATTACTGGTGTCCTCTGTTCATAAAATGTCTGTAACAGTTAGACTTGAACAGTTGTGGGTTGAAAGCTGCAGGGAAACAACTCTGGGGAAGCGAGTTCCAGAGAGATGAAGTTCGGGGTATGAAAGAATTCTGATAGACAGAAGTTCTGCAATATGGCTGAGTAACATTCCAGTCATGAGCGCTACCAGATGCTCGTGTAGCACGAGGGAAGGCATGGAGAGGTGGCACCATGGACAGAACTTCGTCTGAGCATTTGCGATAAAAATATCTGTAAAATAATGCAAGAGAGGCAACATTCCTTCTTACTTGCAGAGGAGGTAGTTTATTTGCAATGGTAGGGTTGTTGATAAGTCTAACAACTTTGTTCTGAATTTTGTCTAGTTTTAATGCTACCTCTCCACATCCATTCCACAAGGGTGAGCAATATTCAAGCTGAGAGCGCACATGAGCTCATCAGCGAAGAAGTTACGGACTCTGTACAATAATCCAAGTTTCTCTGAGGCGGTTTTAGCAAGTGATCTAACATGAGAGGTCCAGCTGAGGGCATTGTTAAGTGAGACGCCAAGAATTTCAATACTTTTGGAGATGGGAATATTAGTAGCACCGAAGGTAATGTACGAATCTGGCAATATCTGTCTATTAGTAAACTGTATATATTTAGCTTTACCAGCATTAAATGAGACATGGTTGTTTTGTCCCCATTCACTGATCGTTGGTAGGTCTTGATTTATGGAGCTGGCTGTACTGAGTTGAGAGGTAGAGATATTAGACTTTGTAAATGGATGTCTGAGTGTGAATGAACTATGTACAGTAGTGCTGAGTCATCTGCGTATAAGTGGATGGGATTGTGGGTGACAGATAAGAGATCATTAATATGAACCAGGAATAGGGTTGGCGCCAGAACTGACCCCTGCTGCACGCTGGCGTTAATCTACTTTTACTCTTATTTTCCTGTCACTAAGATATGAAGAAATCAAAGGAACAAAGACGTTAGGCCATAGCAAGGGAGTTTGGACAGCAAGGAACGGTGCCATACTCTGTCGAAAACTTTAGAAATATCAAGAACTACTGCATGAGTTTCTCCATATAGATCAGTTGATTGATGGATGGTATGAGTCAGGAGATTGAGTATGTCAATGGTGGTTCTTTCATGGCGAAAACCATACTGTCTATCACAAATTAAGTCGTTGGATTCAAGATGTTTAACAATGTGTTTATTAATTAAAGTTTAAAATACCTTATCAAGAGAAGATGTGACAGCTATTGGTCTGTAATCAGAGGGGTCAGAGGAACTTCCTTTCTTCGGAATCGGGTGGATATTGGCTTCTTTCCATGAATTTGGGAATAAAGAAATACGTATGCATAGTCTGAATAATATAGCTAGAACAGAGGCAAGTTCAGGGGAGCACTTTTCCAAAACAATTGGCGGAATTCCATCTGGGTCTGGAGCTTTGTTGGTAGGTAAACTGTCTAGGATGGATTTTACGTATCTTGTCTGTATTTTAAGTGGGGCAATTTCGGGAGAGTCAGGTTCTAGTATTGGGACATTCTGGCTGGTATCGTCTATGGTTGAGTTTCTGGCAAATGTACTGGGTGTGGGACAAGTTGTGCGATCCCCCCATGGTTGCTCAATATATATATATATATATATATATATATATATATATGGATGGGGTAATGAGAGAAGTAAACACACGAGTAATGGAGAGAGGGATGGCGTCAGTAATGAATGGTGATGGATGGAATATATCATATTTGTTGTATGCTGATGATGCAGTGCTACTTGCAAATACCGGACAAGAACTTAGCAGAGCAGTGCAGAGTTTTGCTGAGGTCTGCGAGCGTCGTGCCTTGGGAGTAAATGTAGAAAAGAATAAAGTGATGGTAATAGAGAGAGAAGGTGACTCCCAGTGTGATGTTACAGTGAATACGAGAGAGGCTGGAATTGGTGAGAGAGTTCAAATACCGGGGTCCTGTGACAGAAAAAAAGAGGACAACGTGCAAAAGAAGTGGAAAGTGAAGTACATGAGGAAGGAAAGTAGAATGAAGGCCTTGAAAAGAAACAGAGGCTTGAGTGTTGCAGCTGCACGAGGCTTACATGAAGGAATGTTAATGCCAACTTTAACAAATGGATGTGAGACTATGGTGTGGCGTAAAAACGAAAAGTCAAGCGTGAGAGCAGTGGAGATGGGACTGCTGAGGAATGTATGTGGAGTACAGAGAGTGGATAGGATACGATGTAACGTGATTCGTGAAAGATGCGAAGTGAGGAAGTCTGTGGACACCAGAATCAAGGAGAGTGTACTGAGATGGTATGGTCATTTAGAGAGAATGGGCAACAATAGAATGGTGAAAAAGGTATATCTGAGATAATTTGAAGGTGGGACGAGGCGAGGTAGGCCAAGGAGAAAGTGGAAGGATATGGTGGATGAGTGGATGAGGAAGAGAGATATGGAAGTCAGTGAGGCTAGGGAGCTGACAGGAAATAGAGCTGGAAGGATGAATTTTGTGACAAGGCGTGCATGATCAACGTTGGGTCTGGTTAGTACTTGGATGGGTGACCGCCTGGGAACACCAGATGCTGTTGGCATCCCTACGTGTCAAGTGGGGTTGGTGGAGGATTAGTGCCCCTCCCTGTAAAACAATTAACTCTAAGCCCTTGGCCACCCCGTCTGGGATACATGGCGTCTGGCAATGAATGAATGAACGTGCATGATCAGGGATTTGGCACCGTTTTCTAACGTGACAGCGTCCGTATTGACTCTACCGGATATGTTTGTGTGATGCTACAGAATGTGGTGAAAGCTTCTGACGTATATCGGATAGAGCCAGGACTCAGGGGCCTTGAATGATGAGTGAATATAAGCGTGGCCCAGTGGACTGGGCAAACGTAGGCTGTCTGGACGTTGGTACTCCTCACCCTGCCCAAGGGTGGGAAAGGAAGTCCGGATGTCGATGAAGATGATGAAGAGAGACACTTACGGTTAAAGGACTTACCGCACTGAAACTTTCATTATTTTTAATGACAACATTTTGTATCTTAGAATCATTGAAAGCAGTATATGTGTGGTTTATATACAATTACACCATTCTTTATTCAGTCCTGTCAAAGAACTGTCCTTTACAAACTCTGTATATTAAGGAGAGAAACCAGGTACCTCCAGTGTTAAACAGTTGGATGGAGGCATTGAAGGGAAACCGTTAAATATGAGATGTTCAGACGAAATGCCTCTAACCCTTCCCTGATGACAAGAGATCCTAACACATTACTCCTTACTTCGATCATGGCTTTTTTTATAAAGTCGGCAGGTTTGAAGAGCTAACTACTTCACTAAGGTAACTTGTTATATCCTGTTACTGGTAATACCAGACGATTTTAGTTAGCCTTCGAGGCGGTTTTCGAACTGGGGAAATTAAACATTGCCTTTCTCAACCTTCAAGTAAGAGTTTATTACTCAGTTGAACAAAGTCGTCTGGAAGTATCAAGAATAAAATATAAATATACATAATGAACAGAAGCATATAGAGAAAGCACAGAGTCGGCTCAGCATAAAACTTCTGAGAAGCGAGTCATGAAAGGTGGAAGGAGACAGTGGGTGACGTTGTTATATGTCTGGTAGTATCGTAAATATCCCCTGCACCACCTCTTAATTGCAGTTCAAAGCAGAGGTACACATACTAACTCAAAAAAAAAAAAAAAAAAAAAAACTATCATATCTATGTTCTGGATAGGGGTGCAAGAGGAACGAGAAATTCCAATACTTTCTTTCATTGTACTTCCTATAGAGACAAATCGCACCTATGATTAATAAAAATGAGAGAGAGAGAGAGAGAGAGAGATTAATAACTATGAGATTAGTGAACCGACTGGCATGTTGTCTAATCGTTTGGTGAAGCTGACACTAAGGAAATGGAGAATGTGTGTGTGTGTGTGTGTGTGTGTGTGTGTGTGTGTGTGTGTGTGTGTGTGTGTGTGTGTGTGTGTGTGTGTGTGTGTTCTTACCTAATTGTTCTTACCTAATTGTATCTTTACAGGAATGAGTTAAGCTTGTACTGTCCCGTGTCTTAAACCATATTTATCGTACATATCCTTAAATTTGTGAATTGTTTTGGCACACACTATTTCATTCGGTGGTGCATTCCATTGATCAATTGCTCTGTTTGGGAAACTGAATTTCCTTACGTCTTTATCACCTCTCTTCTTATGCAGTTTTTTGCAGTGTCCTCTTGCTGATGCTTCTCCATATGTTAAGTAATCATTTACGTCTATTTTCTCCTTTCCTGATATGCATTTATATAGCATTATCATGTCACCTCTTTTCCTTCTCTCCTGTAGTGTTGGTAGATTCAGTTTATTTAGTCTTTCTTCGTAGCTTAGGTCCCTTAAGCTTGGTATCCATCTTGTAGCGGCCCTTTGAACTTTTTCAATCTTGTCTATATGCTTTTTGAGATGAGGACTCGAGACTACTGATGCATATTCCAGGGTTGGTCTGATGAATGATGGTATTATCCTTCTTAGCATGTCTTCATTTATGTATGTGAATGCTATTCTCATATTTGCAAGCAGTGTATACATGTTCCGCACCTTCTCGCTGATGTGGTCAGCCGGAGATAGTCTGTTATTGATAATCACACCTAGGTCTTTCTCTCTTTCTGATGTGTATAGGGTTTTATTTCCTAACTTATAATCCCAATCAGGTCTTTTTCCACTTTTACCAAACTTGATTACATGACACTTGTCCACATTGAATTCCATTTGCCATGTACTACTCCATTCATGAAGTTTATTTAATTCTTCTTGTAACTCTTTACAAGAGTCTGTGTTAGTAATTCTCCTTTGTAATTTTGTATCATCTGCAAACATATTCAGATAGCTCTCATTTCCAGTGTTACTGTTCATATCATTTATATACACTAAAAACATGATTGGTGCCAGCACTGAACCCTGTGGTACTCCACTAGTCACTTCTTTCCATGATGAGTAGTTTCCTCTTAGTACTGTCCTCATTTCTCTTTTTATGAGAAAGTCTTGCATCCAACAAAACAGTTTGCCTCGAATTCCTCCTTGATGGTACAGTTTCCATAAAAGTCTTTGGTGTGGTACTGTGTCAAAAGCTTTCTTGAAATCTAAATACATACTGTCCACCCATCCTTCCCTTTCCTGTAGTATTGTGTTTGTTACTCTGTCATAGTAGCTCAACAGATTAGTAACACATGATTTTCCTTTTCTGAAAACAAACTGTCTTTTTGTTATCATACTCTGTTCTAGATGATTTACCCAAGCTTTTCATATAAATTTTTCTAATACCTTGCTTACAACACTGGTCCGTGATACTGGTCGGTAGTTGAGTGGATTTTGTCTATTTCCTTTCTTGAATAAGGGGACAATATTTGCTTTTTTCCAAATATCAGGTAGTTTACCTTGACTCAAGGATTTCTTGAAAATTAAAAATAATGGTTTACTTAACTCCTTTGCACATTCTCGTAATACCCAACATGAAATTTCATCAGGACCACTTGCTTTTCCTCTGTCTGATCTACTTAACTCCTCCTGTATTACTTTTTCTGCTATTTGTATATCTGGTAGTATGTGTGGACATGCATGTTCCACATAGTCCCTCTCAAAATTTTTTTCTTCTGTAAAAACTAATTGGAAATTCTTATTTAGTGCTTCACAAATATCTTTCTCCTGTGTATAAGTGATTCCCTCGTCTGTAATGGATTGTATTATATCTTTTACTTTAGTTTTGCTTCTGATATAGCTGTAAAACAGCTTTGGTTGATCACTACTTTTATTTATTATATCCTCCTCAAACTGTTTTTGGGCTTCCCTCCTTATTCTTGTATAGTCGTTTCTTGCCTGTTTGTAATTATTATACGCCCTTTCACTATATTGTCTTCTGTATCTATTCCACAACAAATCTCTTCTTTCTTTTGATTTTTTACATTCTATATTGAACCATTTCTGTATTTTCTTATCTGCTTCTTTGTGCTGTGGGACTCCTATTTCATAAAATTCACAAAATTTTTTATATACAGCATTTATATCTTGTCCTCTAAGCTCATTTTCCCAATCAACTTCTAAGGAATACTTCTTTAGGTCTTGATAATTTCCCTTTTTATAGTTTAGGCTCTTTTTGTAACTATCATTGCTGTTTACTATGTCATATGCTATCCTGAAGTTATAATTTAGTACTGCATGATCGCTTTTGCCGAGTGGAGGGTGATATATTGAACTGTGTGTGTGTGTGTGTGTGTGTGTGTGTGTGTGTGTGTGTGTGTGTGTTTGTGCGTGCGTGCGTGCGTCAGTGTGTGTGTGTGTGTGTGTGTGTGTGTGTGTGTGTGTGTGTGTGTGTGTGTGTGTGTGTGTGTGCGTGATAATAATGCTTATCTGTGGCTTGCGCAGCACAAATGAGCAGACGGACGTATGGGAAACACTCATTCTGACTCAGTCGACTCAGAGTCTTCGATTTCATCTACGCGAAGTTTACTTAAGTCACAGGAGAAAACATTTTGGAGTCATTATCGTCTTGTAAATTCCTCAGCCATTTACTATTCGGATGCTCAAAGGTATTTTGCTTGGGCTGCTACAATATGATTTTGTTTAGCAAGTAAATTCTAGTCCTTGTAATGTTGACTGTTTTCTTTAATCATCGAATAGCAGAATTTCCCTCACATGCAAAAAACAGTCTTGAATCAGTCTGAATAAAATAGTAAATTTTGTCAATGGCAGTGAAACTTTTAAAAATCTTTGAGCAAGTTTCCGGAAATCCTAACCAAAATTAGTTGATTACATACATCTTCAGTCCCCAGATAAAATGTTACGTTTCTCCTCCTGACCCTCAGTAACCCATAATATAACAATAACCTGGGTAATGTTGCATGTGGTCACTATAATCTGTTTAGGCAGATAAACAGTTACTTTTAACTATCTTATTTTAACTTCCATAACTAATTAATGTTATGAACCATTGAGGACAGGGAAGTGAAAGTGAACTTTTGAAGACAATTGCAAATAAATCTACGTCTTCATTATGTTATTCTTGCTAATTCCAGATTATATTATTTAGCTTAGATCACTCCAACGGGTTAAAGAAAGGCTTATTTAAACCCTCGGGATTGCAAATTCTCTGTCAACCTGAATAATATAATCTGGAAACAGCGAATCAAGATATACATATCTTAGAATAGGATGTGCGCCATAATGGTAACGATGTTAACGATGATTGTATGTAATCCTTCCAATTTGGATTGTCTCTATAAACTCAGATATATCGCTTGACTGTACAATTGTTTTCAGTAGGTTTAGTGTACAGTAGTTGAAGCACCATTATTAATGCAAAAAGAATGAACCGATGGCTGCAAGCATACATAAAGCTGTTCTAGTTACAAGATGTATAACTAAAGAGCGCCCTCACCAAAATTCCTCAATATTGGGTTGACTGGACTGACTGCATGTATAAGACTGCAGCTCATAAGCAGAGGGAAATACATTCTAAGGAAGACAATTATTTAAGAGTTTACCACCTGCCAAGATGAAGGACCGGGAGTACCCCTTAAATGATGCATTAGGACTAGAGAGAAAAAGAGGTAAGAATGGGTTCCTAGATGGGTGCTACCCACTCGCTGTAATTAGAGAGGGATGTATGAACAACTGCGTATAGTAGCGGCCAATGAAGCAATAATAGACGGTGAAAAATACAACACCGTGCCCAAGAGACAGAGGTTGATGGAAGTCAGTATGTAGGTGTGTTTGTGGGGGGGGGGGAGGAGTTAATTGATGAGACAATAAACCATTCACTCCATTACATTTAGAAAAGCCATTTGTGTTGAGTCCCTCCCACACCTTGCCCTTACCTCACACAGAAGGATGAATCCCTGAGAAACAAATTATGCACGTGAAATATTGTTGTCCTGCCATGATAAGTCCCGATATAATTTCTAAAAGATGAAAGATAGTGAGTGATGAATGACAGAGATGTATCTCATTGAAAAGTCTGAGATATTCCTAAGGAAGACTTTAGCGGGCTTAGAGATAATGGAATTGAGTTTATGATGCAATAAAAACAATAAGACGTCTTATATCCTAACTAGTAATAATGAACATGTTAGAAATCAGGTGCACCTTAGCCACATCCCATGTCTGTTGCAGTGACTGCTGTGATGGACGCTGAGGAAATGAGAAGGCTGGGCTTGGATTTACAAACTTTGGATAATTTTCGTCTCGTAACTGCGATTATTTCTAAAGGATGAGCAGGGAAGTGAGACTGCATAATTATGTGACTCTTATTCTTTGTGCTACAATAAATTAAACGAAAGTCTGTTGATCTTACACACAGTCATTGTAAAGCTTGGTCACTGAGAGCAACAAATTCCAGCTGGATTGCCTAGGTAAAGCTGCAGTATCTGGAACCAGTTCAAACATTTAGATGCGCCACCAGAGACCGGTGCTGTGGGGCAAGAAAGAGCCACCGCACTCAGTGGAATTGGTAATGATTTTTTTCCATCGCGACCCTAGTCTTGCCACAGAAATACATTCGGTGCTTTGGTTCCGTGTGCGTGTTGTCAGCTATACTGTGCACTTTAAAATAAGTTAAAGCTGCCATCATTAAACCGTCAATGCTCAGCTGCAGCAAGAGATTAACAAGACCAAAAATGTTGTCTCCCCATCTTGAACCTTAGTTGTAGGAAGAGAATATCACGACCGACACAACTATCTCTTCATCCAAAACCTTAGATACAACAAGAGATTAGCATGACTAAAACTCCTAGCTTTCCATCCTGAACGCTCAGCTACAGCAAAGAGACTAGGATAAAGATATGGGGTCAGTCACAAAGTATTATGGAATGGATCGGGAGCTGAAGTATTGCCTTTTCGTTTCAACAGGGTGCGGAATTTAAGCTGAAATAAGAAAAAAAAAAATCTCCGTAAAGTTGCACAAACTGTTATTCATGATATTTTGCCAAACATTCCTACAGCCAAACATTTGGTGATTAAATTTTGCAGCATACTTCCCATTAAGAATTGACAACTTATGAATGGTGTTCATGTACATCACCAGCAAATGGATGCGCAATTTTATCAATCAGAGTTTGAAATATAAAGCATCGAAATTAAGAGTACTTCTTGGAGAATGAAATAAAGTATGGACCCCGAATGAGTATGGCGATATAATCTTGGAGGTACCAGTGAAAGACTGGCCTAAACAGGGGATATAGTAAATGTAAAATGACGATTTAATAATGTCGAAACACTCAGTATGACTATCGATGAGAAATGAAATTTTCAGACACTACTGTTATGGGTAAACATATGTTCACTGTGTTATCTTAATATGGGAAGCTATTCAGCAAAAGAAAACATGGTCAAAGATACAGAGAAAGCGTCTGGAAGAATTACTGCATGTTGATGACAGTAAGCCTGATCTTCCTTTCTGGAAAGAGTCTGAATTAACACAGTGAGTTCAGTGTGATAGTCGAAATACAACAGAAAGTATTAAGTGGACCACTACCTATGGAAAAAGTCTTTAGCTCATCTCGTTTGTAAATGAAAGCTAGGAATAGGGATCCGGATATTAACGAGAGTTCATTTGTCGTATTCTGGGAATATGTTTGGGTGGCTTCCCTATCGGTTATTCTTATGTGTATATATGATTATCTTCTATGGGTAAAATACTGCCCGACCATGGTGGGTTACAACCCAGCATTTATTCCTTCTAAAATTCGCATCCTCGTCGCCTTCTCTCTCAACTGTAACCTCTCTCCTCGCACGCCTTACTTTTTAGGTGCTCTCCTTGTTAGCTAAACTGAATGCAGGAAGATGTTGGGGCAGAGAACTGCTTCACTGTTGACTTGAACAGAAAACGGAGTAACTCTACACTACAGTAGGCAGAATATTTATATCATGCGTGGGAAAATCTACACTGAAGAAAAAAAGGTACTATTGGTTGCAGAGTATACTTTTTCCTCTTCGTGTTTATAGTTTACAGGCTTCTTGTAAAAGTATCTGAACTGCTAAAATAAATGTGATTAAAAACATGTAGCACAGCTGGATTACACAGTTATAAATGAATACTTGACATTAAAGGCATTATCACTGTAGTTGCAATAATGCAGATGCTTTATAGGGAACTTACTGTAGGACTCTAATCTTAACAGCCTTGACAGTAAATAAAAGGCTGGATGTGAAGAAGACCAGGGGAGGATCCAGCTATAATGAGCGTGAATTTATATCACCAAAAAATAAGTCTAACCATCAGGGATAAGCAAAGAAAAGAACTAAATGGCAAACATGTGTTTAGTTTATTACCTTTCCGTATTGTTGGTTGTCTTCGCTCTATGTACTACCATATATATATATATATATATATATATATATATATATATTGGCAGCCTGAATAAAGTACTACCAGAGTCCAAAATGAGGAAGTAATACACTGTCGACCCATCTGTTTCCGCCATGGAAGACTTATGTATCGAGTCTAGAAGGGATTTTAATAAAGGCACTGCAGTCTTGGAGTCATGACAAGAGACCAGTAAGCTAAGTAAATCTTCACTTCCGTCAGTACAAAAATGCTTGCCACATTGGAACCTCTGATAACATTAACACCTTCACTACGGTAACGCCTTTTTCATTATACTATCCTTGCTGCCAAGAGATGATTATTCCATTGAAGACTGTTGGAAATGTTGTGCTCTGATGAAGATAGATAGACAGATAAACAGATAGATACATAAATATACATATAGATAATTATATACTGTACAGTTTCCATTCATTAACACGGGGCTCTCGTAAGCTGATGATATTTTCTGCAAGCGGTAGCGATGAACTGAAAACGTTCGTGATATGACGTGGTGATGTTTTAGTCATACTGGTCGAGTTCTCAGTATCACTTGGCCAAGTAAGATGCAATGGCCAGGGGGAAAATAGCGGGGTTCGGCCATCATTGTACTTTACTGCCCATTACTTCGCACTATCACAATGTTTACGTCGTAGTTTATGCTTAGTATTGACAAGAGTATGACCACACAAGCCAACATTTTAGTCTCTCTCTCTCTCTCTCTCTCTGTATGCATTTATGTATGTATCTCTTTCTCTCTCTCTCTCTCTCTCTCTCTCTCTGTATGCATGTACGTATGTATCTGCCTATACAACTTCAAGCCTCCACATCTGACTTCCTCTACAATAGTTAACATCTTTGAACCACATCTTGAAATTTATTGGAACAACATTTTCCCTCTACGCCACACAATTCTCCTTCAAATCCTGACAACTTTCCTTCAAAATCAATCTTATTTCCTCCATATTCTGACATCTTTCAAAACTCTGATGGAGTTCTCGCTTATCTGACTTAATCGAAAAATCACTCCTCATTCCGGCAGATCGTAACATCATACCCAACATCACTTTTCATCCATTCCTAACATCACCTATAAACCATATTTTCACTTCTATAACAATTAAAAGTGTTCCATAAATGGCTCTCAAAAATGATAGCCTTGCTCACAAGACTTCACACACAGTTTTCATGTTACGGGTCTTAAGCACTATCGCTATTACACACACACACACACACACACACACACACAGACACACACACACACACACACACAAAAGAGCCAGCGCCTCTTCATATTATCGCCTGAAACTTATATAGCGGTAAGCGATAAGCACTGTACCTTTAGTATCACTCACAAACACTGCTCTTTAACCCTTGCCCCCCACAAAGTAGCCTTAAGGCAGTGTGAGGCTGTCAGTGCGGTAGTGTGAGCGTCAGCAGTCGTAATGGCAGCGTCAGCAGACACCACCACCACCACACCGTCATACACACTCACAGGCAAAATCGCTCTCGTCACAGGTAACATTGTATGCACTTTGTCATAACAGCAACTTGACTTATTCTGTTGAATGAAGTGTTTGTAAACTTGTTTTGCTACTTTTCCAAGGTACTGGAGATGGTTGCCTTCATGTGGTGGCACTGATACAGGATACCCGGCCGGCTAAAGTGCCAGGTTATACAAACGCCCCTCAGCTATTTCCCTATCCCTTAGCCACAGCCATACTTACTTCCTCACACCACTATTCACTTCCTTTTCTTACACCACCACCCACACGTCTCACACCACACATCTCTTCTGCATGTCCCACCACAGCACTCTTAAACAACTGCCATTCCTCCTCCACACTGCCATTTTCCTGGACTTCAGCTTTTAGTCCACCAGGTTCACGTTACAGATGAACCTGGGACTACGAGGACTATACTACTACTACTACTGCTGCTACCTCATAATAATTATTGTTAGTATGGAAGTCCCCAGAGTGATGGATAATGGAGGTGATATCTTACTCTACCATTTCAAAAAGTTTCCTAAACTACATAGGAAGGTCTGAAAGTAGCGATAACATAAGGGGAAAATCCGTTATCGGTGAGGACAGGGCAATTCTTCTGGCTCAAACTACAATAGATTTCTGTCTATCTATATACCTAGGCTGCTTCCCCCAAGGAAAGGGAGGTAGCCGGGACAGGACGACACACTCCCCATTTACTCATCCATTCAAACACATTCATTCGCATCTTAGCCCCAAAGGGAAGAACGGACAGATCCTCAACGCACCACACCGCACAAGGGTCAACTGCGCAATGCAATCAGTGACATCCGCACCAGGGCCGGACAGCAGAGCTGGTTTACCCCTGCCACATCATAACAGACCCATCCCTTTACCCGTACCTGACCTGACTAGCTGATCAGACCAAATGCGGGAAAATATCCCCTCAGGGCTGCATCATCATTTATTCATTCACAATCTCTCTCCATTTATTTCTGTCATGCACAGCCACTCTTCCTTGCTCAACAGACATCCCTCTCGCATCCAGCACTCTCTTCACACTGTCCATCCATCCTATTCGTTGTCTTCCTCTCAGCCTTACACCTCTCACATCAGATCTAGTTATCTTTTTCACCAATCGCTCATTATCCATTCTCTCCATATGCCCAAACCATTGCAACACTCTCTGCTCAACTCTACCAGCCATCTCCCGAACAACTCCAGTTCTCTTTTGCACTTCATCATTTCGCACTCGATCCATATGCGTCACTCCACACATACTCCTCAGACACCTCATCTCCATTACATTCAAACTTTTCCTCTCTGCTACACCCATATTCCATGTTTCAGACCCATATAACGCAGTCGGTACCACAACACCCTCATACAGCCTTCTCTTTACATCCATTCTAAGCGAACGACATCTAAACACTTTTTCATTCCTCCCAGCACCTTTCCTACTTCATTTATTCTAAACTTCACGTCTGCATCTATTCTTCCATCCACGGCAACATGACCCTAGATATTTAAAACACTCTACCTCCTCAAGCAACTCGCCATTCAAAACTATATTCATCCCCCTACCATCTAACAACCTCGTATACTTCATCATTTTACTCTTATTCTCACTTACTTTCAATTTTCTCCTTTCACACACCCTTCCAAACTCCTCTACCAACTGTCTCAATCTCTCCTCTGAATCAACCACCAGTGCAGTATCATCTGCAAACAGCAGCTGCTTCAGGTTCCACTCTCCACCATCAACATTCACCAGACTCAGACCTCCACCTAAAACTCTTGCATTCACCTCCCTTACAACACCATCCATGTAAATATTAAACAACCAAGGCGACATCCCACATCCCTGTCGCAGCCCCACTCTCACGGGAAACCAATCACTCACAGCATTTCCCACTCTTACACACGCTCTACTATTTACATAAAAACTTTTCACCCCTTTTAGTAACCTACCATTAAGTCCATTCAATGTTAAAACAGTCCACAAAGCCTCCCTATCAATTCTATCATACGCTTTCTCTAAATCCATGAATGCCCAAAACACATCCTTGCCTTTCGCTAAATACTTTTCACACACTTGTCTCACAGCAAACACCTGATCCATGCATCCCCTCCCTCTCCTAAAGCCACACTGCTCATCACCAATCACTCCCTCTGTACCCTTTCTAACTCTCATAATTAACACTCTACCATAAACCTTACCTACAACACTCAACAGACTTATACTCCTAAAGCTAGTACATTCATTCTTATCACCCTTGCCTTTATACAACGGGACCACAAAAGCACTTGCCCAGTCAATTGGCACCATACCTTTCACAAAGCACACATTCAACAATCTTACTAACCAGTCAACAATAGTCGCTCCACCACCCTTCAGGCATTCCACAGCACACCCATCCATACCTGCAGCTTTCCCTGTTTTCATCTTCATCTCCTTTACTGCCTTCTCCACTTCCTCCTTCGTGATCAAAGAATCATTCAACTCTCCCAACACATTTAATCCTTGCACCCTTCCATCCGCCAGAATCTCAGCCACCCTTTCCTCCTCTACATTTAACAATCTTTCAAAATACTCTGCCCATCTCTTGCTTACTGCGTCCATCTCAATTAACATCCTTCCATCCTCTGCTTTTACTCGTTCTTCCTTCCCAGACTCTCCCTTTCGCACCCTTTTCACCTCCTTCCAAAACATTTTCTTATTCTGTTGAAAATTCTCTGTCAGCCACCTACCCCACCTCTCATCTGCTGCCACTTTAGCATCACACACAGCCCTTCTCGCCCAATTCCTCTTTTCCTTATACCTTTCATATGACATCTCATCCTTCCTCTGGAGCCACACTTCATATGCATGTCTGTTCTTAGCCACAGCCATACTTACTTCCTCACACCACTATTCACTTCCTTTTCTTACACCACCACCCACACGTCTCACACCACACATCTCTTCTGCATGTCCCACCACAGCACTCTTAAACAACTGCCATTCCTCCTCCACACTGCCATTTTCCTGATCTTTCACTGCGTTCCACTCATCTTTCAATTTCTCTTGATACTCTATCTTTTTCTCTCTTTTATCCAACTCACTCACTCTCAAAACATCCCTGCCACACCTAACCCTCCTAGCTCTCACCCATCTCTTACCTACTCTTAACTTTCCTTCCACCAGGTAGTGGTCAGACATACCTCCACCGTCCCCTCTCAGAACTCTCACATCCAACAATCTTCCTCTTACATTCCTAGACACAACCACATAGTCCATCAAAGCTCTATCAACAACCCTTCCACCCTCCTGTCTCACCCATGTATACTTATAAATATCTTTCTTCTTAAACAGCGTATTTCCAATCACGATCTCTCGCTCAACACACATCACTATCATTCGTTCCCCATTTTCATTTCTTCCAGGCACACCATGCATACCAACTACACCTTCAACTGCTACATTTCCCACTCTAGCATTTAGATCTCTCATCATTACCACATTCACATTCGCTCCAAAACTCTGCAGACATTCATCAACATCATTCCAGAAAGATTCCCTCTCTTCTTCATCCCTTTCACTACCAGGCCCATATGCACTCACAAACACCCACAACTCACGTTCAAATTTCGCTTTCACCCACATCAGTCTCGATGACACCTCCTTCCATTCAGTCACACACTGCGTACTTCCGGACTCACTAACAAGGCCACACCTTCTCTTGCCCTTCCTCTATCAACACCTGACAATCTTCCATTCACACTTCCAAACAGACTCATCCATCCCTTTCATCTTCGTTTCACTCAAAGCTGACACATCCAACTTTCTTCTCACAAACATTCTCCCAATCTCCTCCCTTTTGGCCTCAATCGTACTACATCCACGCACATTCATAGACCCAATCTTCAGGGTACGGGGATAACTCCATCCCCGATCCCTTTCTCTGGTCTGTCTCTTTTTAGGAACTAAAACACAGAGGAGGGGGTCCCTAGTCCCCTCACCCCGCCCCTTTTAGTCGCCTTTTACGATACGCAGGGAATACGGTGGCAGTATTCTTCCTAACACAACCTGGCCGCAGAGTAGTAGTTCCACCCCATAGTGCGGCCAGATTGTGTCCCCCCCCCCTCTGGCGGGGGGGACACAATAGATTTAAGCTATATATATATTAGTTTAACAAACACCTTACACTGGAAATGGAGCGAAATTTTATAGTACGCTCTTCAGTACGAGGAATCGTCCCTTACGTGAATAATATCGTCCGTCAGATGCAAGAAGTGTACAGAAAACGTCATATAATGAAAGGGTTAATGGCAGTGTATAAAAATTTGTTCATTTACACGGTTATTTCTACAAGCAATATCAGTATTAAAAGGGCATAAATAACATACAACATAATATTAATCCCTTCACTATGATGAGGTGTCAGTACATTTATTGCTGCTAACTCTAGATATTTTAATGCATTTAAGAAAGACCTTTTGACATGAAGGGATTAATTAGGTTTATTTCATCCATATGGTTCGAAAGACTTCGCCTATGTAATTCGTTTAGAAAAAGCAATAATATACTGTACAGAGAAATTAGTAAAAAATATTTTAAGGAGCAACACGTAAAACAAACTGGTATGGAAGATGGGGCAGGGAACGGTGTTGTCAAATCCAAAGCTAGAAATATCGCTAAACTTGTTTTCACAGACAGCTAGAATGACAATAAATAATTTATATATCCAGAAAATCATTAGACGAGGGCTTATAATCACTGGTTTATCGCTGATATCTTGCAGGGGTGTCTTATGATATAGCTGGATTTCGGTAATACCTCCGGATCTAGAATAAAAACACTAAATTTGCAGCAGTATTAGGGATTCTCTGTACCTGACGATAATACAAGCACTGATCTGTAACCTACTTGCCAGTCACCGTGATTGCTTATTATCACTACAATATAAAAACTGATCTCTAACCTACTTGCCAGTCATCGTGATGGCTTATTATCACTACAATACAAAAACTGATCTCTAACCTACTTGCCAGTCATCGTGATGGCTTATTATCACTACAATACAAAAACTGATCTCTAACCTACTTGCCAGTCATCGTGATGGCTTATTATCATTACAATACAAAAACTGATCTTTAACCTGAACTCGATTCTTCTGAATTCTCTACACTCTGGCTTCGGCTTTCCTGTCATTCTCTGACTAAATATATCTGTGCTGTTTACTTATCCCCTAATTCTACTGACTATCAAAAATTCTTCGACTATCTTACTTCTACAATGGAACACATTCTATCCATTTCTCCTTTCTCTGAAATCTCCATTCTAGGAGATTTCAATGTTCACCATCATCCTTGGCTCTCCTCTCCTTTCACGGATCCACCTGGTGAACAAGCCTACATCTTTTCTATCCTTAATGACCTAGAGCAGCTTGTACAGCACCCTACCCGTATCCCTGACCGCCTTGGAGAGAGCCCCAACATACTTGACCTCTTCCTCACAACTAATCCTTCTGCTTACTCTGTTAATCTTTTCTCTCCGTTGGGCTCCTCCGATCACAACCTTATTACCTTAACCTGTCCTATCACTCCGGTATGGCCTGTGGACCCTCCAGGGAAACGTCGTTTGTGACATTTTGGAGCCGCGGACTGGGAGGCCCTCAGGCAGTACTTCTTTGATTTTCCCTGGAATGATTATTGCTTCCATGGCCGGGAGCCATCTGAGTGTGCCTTGAGCATTACGGAGGTTGTTCTCTCGGGCATGGAAGCATACATTCCTTTCTCATATCCTTTGACTAACGCAAGAAAGCCTTGGTTTAATCACGCTTGTTCTAATGCTGTCCACAACAAGGAGAGGGCCTACAAAAGGTACCGGAGCCAACCCACCCCTGAATCACATCATCTATACATTTCTGCCCGGAATCGTGCTAAGTCTGTTCTTCGCTCTACTAAAAATAATTTCATCCATACTAAATGCTCTCAACTCTCCAACTCGAATTCTTCCCGCTCCTTCTGGCACCTTGCCAAAAATCTTTCTAACAACTTTACCTCATTATCCTTCCCTCCTCTTTTCTACTCTGATGGTTCTGTAGCTATGTCTTCTACTGATAAAGCAGATCTCTTCGCACAGACTTTCTCCTCCAATTCCACCTTAGACGATTCCGGTGCTGTTCCTCCATCACTTCCCCCCTCTGACTTCCTCATGGCTGACATTAAAATTTCTTCAGTTGATGTATTTTCTGCCATCACTGGCCTCAGTACTAACAAGGCATATGGGCCTGATGGGGTCCCTCCTGTTGTTCTCAAGAACTGTGCTTCTGTGCTTACACCCTGCCTAGGCAAACTCTTTCGCCTTTGTCTGTCAACTTGTACCTTTCCTTCTTGCTGGAAGTTTGCTCTCATTCAGCCAGTCCCAAAGAAGGGTGACCACTCCCAACCCTCCAACTATCGTCCAATTGCTTTAACGTCCTGTATTTCAAAAGTTTTCGAGTCAATTCTTAATAGAAAAATTTTAAGGCATCTTTCCTATCACAACCTTCTTTCCGATCGTCAGTACGGGTTCCGTTAGGGACGCTCCACTGGCGATCTTCTCACCTACCTTTCAGACTCCTGGTCATCCTCCTTTTGGGACTTTGGCGAAAGCTTTGCCATTGCATTTGACATCTCAAAGGCTTTCGATCGAGTCTGGCATAAATCTTTAATTTCCAAATTGCCCTCCTACGGTTTCTATCCTTCTATCTGTGCCTTCATCGCTAGCTTCCTTTCTGGTCGTTCTATAGCCGCTGTTGTAGACGGACATCGTTCTTCTCCTAGATCTATCAACAGTGGTGTTCCTCAGGGCTCTGTCCTATCACCTACTCTCTTCCTTTATTCATCAATGATCTTTTAAGCTGTACATCTAACCCTATCCACTCATATGCTGATGACTCCATCCTTCACCTTTCCATTCGGTTCCCGCAACGCCCATCTCAACAGGTACTTCAACAAACAAGGGATGAGGCTATGGCACACCTAATGTCTGACTTGGCTCGTATCTCTGACTGAGGAAAAAATAATATGGTTGTTTTTAATGCATCTAAGACTCAGTTCTTACACCTATTAACCCGACAAAATCTTCCACAGGTGTACCCACTAATGTTTAATAATATTCAGCTTAATCCTGCATCATCCTTGAATATGCTTGGGGTATCATTTACTCGGGACTTATCTTGGAAAGATCATATTGCATCTCTTGTAAAATCTGCTTCCAAGAGATTGGGTGTGCTAAGCCGACTCCGCTCTTTCTTTACCCCTGCACAATTGTTGATTCTATACAGGGGTTTTATCCGCCCCTGTGTGGAGTACAACTCTCATGTGTGGGGAGGCTCCCCACATACAGCTCTTCTCAATAGGGTGGAGTCAAAGGCTTTTTGTCTCATTAACTCTCCTCCTCTTACTGACTCCCTTCAACCTCTGTCTCTTCGCCGCACTGTTGCATCTTTATCTCTTTTCTATCGCTACTTTAATGGTCACTGCTCCCCTGAACTGTCTGCTTGTATTCTTCCACCCCTACGACGGGCGCGTAGCACCCGTCTGGCAGCAAACTCTCATCCCTTTTCTGTCCAACTCTCTAATGCAAGAGTTAACCGTTACTCCCAGTCTTTCATTTATGCAACAGGTCAGCTCTGGAACTGTCTCCCTCTGTCTGTATTTCCTGCTGCCTATGATCTCCAGTCTTTCAAACGCAGTGTGTCCAGGCATCTCAAAATGATCGGATCTTGAATTTGGCTCTCTATTGTATTTTGTTTTTCTCTTGGAGGGAACTGTAACTGCGGGCTCTTGGCCTTTGGTTCCTTCTTCCTCACATAAAAAAAAAAAAAAACCTACTTGCTAGTCACCATGATGGCTTATTACCATGATAATACAAACACTTATTTCTAACATGCTAGCCAGTCACCATGATGGCTTATTATCACTACAATACAAAAACTGATCTCTAACCTACTTGCCAGTCACCATGATGGCTTATTACCACAATAATACAAACATTTATTTCTAACATGCTAGCCAGACACCATGATGGCTTATTACCGCCGCTTGGCAACTGAGTCGACTGAGTGGCTTACCCTACGGCAGACTACTCAAGGACCCGTTTTCTCGACGGCTTAGGAAGCTCCCTAACACCTTTTCTTAAGCGATTTATTTTGTTTCTTACACCCTACTGTCTTCGTCTGTGGTATGTAAATCCTTGCAGTAACGTCTTATTCATCCATATTCAAAAAGAAATCGCAAAGGGAAGAGGAATTTGGAAGCTTCCTTAGCCGACGAGAGTACGAGCCAAAGTCAGTCGGCGATCAGATGATAAGACACAAGTCTCCTACTCCCCAGTGCATGACAACAAGTTGTTTGTAGTCTGTTCTTGCTGTTGTCACACGATTTCATTCCACCTGGGAGAGCGCCCTAACACTGAAGGAGTTAATGAACGATATAGCAGACCCTCCGGATCGACAACTCTCTCTTAAGCTGAGTACAATTATGAGATAGCCACAGTATAACAACTTCCTTACTCTGATTGAAGGGCTAATGATGATGTCCGTTTGATATTTTATTCCAGCTACCGCCAGACGATTTAATATGGCTTAGGGTGAATAAAGGTGATGGATATTCAAACAATGTGCTGATCGTGTTCTCAGTTTTCCTGTAGCTGTCATCATTTATTATAAAAACTCTTTCAGATAATATTATTGCCCGCCTTTAGAAGGTGGACCGATAATGTTTTAGCCTGCCTCTGTGTGTGTGTGTGTGTGTGTGTGTGTCTGTGTGTGTGTTGTGTGTGTGTGTGTGTGTGTGTCTGTGTGTGTGTTCTTACCTAATTGTTACCTAATTGTATCTTTACAGGAATGAGTCAAGCTCGTACTGTCCCATGTCTTAAACCATATTTATCGTACATATCCTAAAATTTGTGAATTGTTTTGGCACACACTATTTCATTCGGTGGTGCATTCCATTGATCAATTGCTCTGTTTGGGAAACTGAATTTCCTTACGTCTTTATCAACTCTCTTCTTATGCAATTTTTTGCAGTGTCCTCTTGCTGATGCTTCTCCATATGTTAAGTAATCATTTATGTCTATTTTCTCCTTTCCTGATATGCATTTATATAGCATTATCATGTCACCTCTTTTCCTTCTCTCCTGTAGTGTTGGTAGATTCAGTTTATTTAGTCTTTCTTCGTAGCTTAGGTCCCTTAAGTGTGTGTGTGTGTGTGTGTGTGTGTGTGTGTGTGTGTGTGTGTGTGTGTGTGTGTGTGTGTGTGTGTGTGTGTGTGTGTGTGTGTGTGTGTGTGTGTGTGTGTGCCTATCTGTCTGTCTGTCTGTATGTCTGTCTGTCTGTTCCCATTTTATCTCATGAGCGGCTTGAGTTATCAACATGAAACCTTCTGTGTATCAAGATATGACCAAAATCTTGGACTTGGCCAACAGCATATTCTGGCGGGCGATTAGCATTCGGCTTCCGAATAATTTCCTTTTATTTCATGATGAAAATACCAGCACAAGTAAATAAACACGATGAGACAGTTGCTCACCATTTAATGTCTTCAATATTAGACCTCTGGGCTGGAATTTATTAAAACTCTTACGTCCTAAGGATGACTCGTAAATAGTTATGAGTGCCCCTAAACACAGGAGAAATCTTAAGACTATTTATAATAACACGAAAGCGCTGTGGCTTCTCACATCTCGGGGCCCAGTTAGGAATGCTGGGCAGCTGTCACAAGAGCATACGAGTTTCTCACAAGCGATAGAGGAGGCATGATGGCAGTCTGACAACAACTCTGAATTCGTTGCCCAGGACATTTGTGTGTATGCAGACATTTGTGAGGTGTAGAATGATGGTACACACACACACACACACACACACACACACACACACACACACACACACACACACACACAATTTCCAGGTGGTCTGCTATCTTGAGGCAAAGGTGTTGAATTCCTTAATATCTTGTATTTCGTTTCCAGTACTCTTGGTGGGTACCTTATCTACTCTTTTGATCTCAGGTAAACCTGAATGTTGTCTGAACCACATAATTATTACTGAACAACCCAGGTTTTCCGCCATAACTGACTAGCTGCTGTATGGCACTTAAAGATGTTACTTTAGAATCTGGTAACCATTTCTATTGCTGGTTATATTTTCTTATCAAAATTTTGATGAGGCCAATAAAATTCATTGATGATTACTGGGCGCTGAATTAATAATTGAGATACAACAGGCAGTCGCGGTCATGACGGTATCAAACCGTCTAGTCCACGTCAATACATATCGCGTGATGATAACACTTTAGAGATAACTATGATTACCTGGCTCCAACACAGCAGTAACGGATGCATGTACTGCCCCAGGTGCTGAAGTAATAACTTCAGGACGGATATCTTAGGGTAATTTTGAATAACAATATTTAAGCACGAGTTTATCTTCAACTGTTATGGAGTTAATATTACTGAGTGCCTCGTGTGTGGAAAGTTTCTGTCATAATTTAACCACAGGCTTATAAGTGTATCTCCGTTACGGTTCACAACTGGACTCATGTTGGCACACCAATTTTTTTTTTTTTTTCAATATCATCCCAGGAATCTTCTGAAGTTGGTACCTATGTTATGAGTCACCATGTTTGATACGAGTATGCATACATTCATACATAACATAAACATACAGTAACTTTATCTGTCTATGCACTCATCTCTCTCTCTCTCTCTCTCTCTCTCTCTCTCTCTCTCTCTCTTTCTCTCTACATTTGAGTATCCACTGCAGGACCGGCCTATCCCGACCGAAGTCGTCCCGGTACGATACAGCCAATGTATCTCTACCAAGTGGCTTAGGCTGTCTGGTAGAGATTGTATGTAGGGTGAGAAGTGCTTGTAAGTGTATTGTAGTGTTGGAGTGGCTTTAATGTGTGTGTAGTCTATGAACCAAGTGTAAACGGCCCACGCAAGCCGACTGGGTGCAAGTATAATTTATCCTGGTTCAACCACAGCACCCCTTGTGTCCACCAATGCAGTACGTGGCCGGGTGAACACTCCCAAAGTTTATTACCCTGGCGGGGCGTGAACCCTAGCTCACCCATGTACGAAACGCACACTGTACAATTGTACCACAGAGGCTCCATATATATATATATATATATATATATATATATATATATATATATATATATATATATGTGTGTGTGTGTGTGTGTGTATGTATGTATTGTATATATACTGATTACTTGAATCAGCAGTTAATCTTAACAGCTTCTGAGCCCGACCCTCAGATTTACAAGTGTCGACTCATCACTTCGTTTCCTTAGACTTCGACCAACTGCCGATGACTTTCTGTTGCGTATACATTCGTAGTTTTCAAAAATCAAATTAAAATACCTTCTTTGTACCAGGACTCCAACATGTTGGTCATCATTTATTGGTGGTCATCTCCATGGAGGTACTGAGCAGTGCTGCCAACTGACAAAACTCCTAACTGTAACAATATTTTTTTTTTAATCGAACTCGCTTAAAGGCCGCCATCGGAGGCCTCCGCTCGATGTCAAAAGGCCAGAAATTAGTCATAATTCGGGAACCGGCGGCCCGATTGGCCGTGACGTTGCTTTATTCAAGTTAAAGCATTTTAACGGTACCTTGCTCTAACCAAAAATGCGCTTCGTTGCGCCGTTTTGGCTGTTACAGTAACGAACAAACCAACAATGGGTAAGTGGGTTTGTGGGTGGATAGGTGAATGGGTGTTGTGGGCAAGGAGGGAGGGGTGGGTGAATGGATGGAGTGGGCTGGTGGGTGGGTGGGTAGTTGGCAGGGTGGATGGTATATATTGTGAGTGGATGGTAGGATGGGTGGCAGGGTCCGGGTTTTGTTGTTGGTCATTATAATAATACAAAGGACTCACACAAAATCACTCCACTTCCAGCCTAGTCATCTTACCAACTCTTTCCAGCATTACCTCCCCCACCTCTCCCTCCCACACTATCCCAGCCCGGTTGTTGTTGTTGTAGAGTAACTCCAGTCTCACTGCCCGAACAGACCCATCAACCACAGTCAGGGAACTGCCCCGCCACAGCAAGGCAAAGGGAAGAATGTAAAGTTTTGGATCCTGGATGGACTGGGTATTTGGATCTCTCCACCAAGTTAACAGTGGCACCATTGTAGGCTCCGCAGCATTGTAAATGGTTTCCTGGGTTACAGGCAACCATTAGGCTTGTCACTCAGTGTAGAGCCAGCTGAAGTGAAACGAAGATTAATGGAATGTGAGAGGAAAGATGAGAAACAAAGGAAGAGGGGTAGGCAGATACAGTACTAAAATGATAAAGGTGAAGGAAGAAGCAGAGAGCACTACAGCAAATCAATGGATGACGGTCGCCACCACCTACTTGACTGGTATATCAAGGTAATATTCGAAGTGGCTGAGGAGAATTCATAACACGTCTACCTTAGTAATTCCTTCTGTATATTATAGTCCGGTATCCTCTTGCTTGTTACTCCTATATGTCAATATTAAGCGTTATAATGAACACACAAGGGAAAACAAATAGCTATCATGTAAAATAAATCGCTATGGAAGATGTGCTACGAAATCTGCCACGTCACTTGGAATATGGCGTTAATCTCAGGGTACATGAACAGTTTGCTGAGACGACAACGCTTTTGTTGACTGTACAGCAGCCTAAGTCAATGGTAACCAAGCAGTGTAGTAGTGTACAATTATGCTGGTCAGTAAGAGTTCTCAAGACCACACTGTCATACTGCTAGTCTCCCTGTTGTCATAGGATTCCAGGAGTGCTCACCGGTTTTATATAATCACTAATCCCTTCAGTCCGGTGAAGTACTGATAATTCTATATTTGCTACCTCCAGGTAATATCAGTCACCTTAGACGAATTAACGAGGTTTGATACAGCACTGATTATTTCCTTGATACAAAAGGTCTCTCCTAATTGGAACAATTTGTATGAAGGTAGCAAGAAAGTGAATGAATACACGGACTGAATGGATTAAAATGTGTTTTTCGAGTGTCTGGTCCTGCAGTACGAGGTGTACTCATGAAACCTGTATACAGAGCAGTGATATATGGATCCTTGTAGAATGTGCAGAAGTAAATATTGATTCACTTCTATCTATTGCCAGACGCCTCAATCCCGTTTGGGGTGGCCACAAACAAATCGCCTCCAAGTCGCCCTGTCCCCCGCCATTTCATTGCCCTGCTCCCAAGTCACACACCCCTCTCTCATATACCTCTCCACCCCATTATGATTCACTTCATTATGATTAATACTGGGACGGCGAGCAATGACTAACAAAACCCAGTGATGCCATCGTTGAAACTCTTCTCAGTGTATGGTGAGAGTTTGATAATTGTTCAGTTGTTCAGTTTAAAAAAAGGTGATATTACTGTCCACCACTGTACATAAAAACTGCAGTATCAAAAGGAAAACTATAGTACTCATGAAGGAGCACTGAGTACTGCCTGACAGTACTGTGCAGCAAGCGGAGGACACTGAACACTGCCTGAGAGTATTATAAAGAGACAGAGAGGAAAGGAATGGGTACTGACTGAGAAAATATTTTCAATGAGACAGCAGAGCACTCACTACAGATAATGTTTTATATATAAAGAGTAAAGTTTACTGTGAACTTATTACTGCCTGTCGCTTCAGGCGGCGGGAGCGGCATTGGACGTGCATGTTGTCAGGTGCTGGCCAGGGAGGGCGCCCGACTGGTGGTCGCTGATATCAACCTTCAGGCGGCCAAACACACCCTCACTCTCCTTCCTGGTGAGTCACTCTCCTGTCTGGTGAGTCACTCTCCTGTCTGGTGAGTCACCCTCCTTCCTGGTGAGTCACTCTCCTGTCTGGTGAGTCACTCTCCTGCTCATTGCGTCACAGACTATCCAGAGGTAAAGTTATGTCTGCATGATGCGCAGTTGTGTTCAGTGTAATACAATGGAGAAAATGGTCAACGTAAGTAAGTCTGCTAACATATCTGTCTCTCTGTCTGTCTGTCTGTCTTAATAAGTCTACCTACATGTCTGTCTAAATATAAATCAATAAACAAATAGAGAGAGAGAGAGAGAGAGAGAGTAAATTAACCTGTTGTTGGTAGGCACAAACATGTACATAACTTAATTTTGTGCACATTGCTTTACTTGAATGAGAAGAAATGGTCATGTTTGAACTTCCCAAGCACTGGAACACAATATTTTGGTGATTCATGTCACTCATTTGAGAACGCATTAAGCTAACACTCCCTTCCCTCCCCATAATCCTCTCTCTCTCTCTCTCTCTCTCTCTCTCTCTCTCTCTCTCTCTCTCTCTCTCCACCAAAACCTTAGTGTGAATTAAGCTAACCTAACAAACCTAAACAAATACAAGTTCTCATCTCACTACGCCACTTCACTTTCTTTAACTAAGGGCACTCTGACAAAAACATGATTATAAATAACAGTTTACTTATCTTACTGCCTGTTGACGTGGCATAAGGTGGCAGTTATTCAGCACCAGTCAAGTGGTCTGTTAATTTCATTAGCGATCTTCATGTCCTCTATAGTTCCTTCACCTTAACTTGGCACAGATTTTTGACCTTCTGTGGCTTACATTATGTAGCTCAGTTGCAGAAAAAGACAGTGCTACTCCTCCTTGTCCTTTCCATAGTAATTCCTCGTGACTCAGCAACATATATCGGTGTTAATCTAGTGTTGTTGCAGCTCAACACTCAAGAGAGATAGTAACAGTTTTAGGCCAAGTTACAGTAAAATGAGTATTGTTTCACCAGCAGTATCTCTCTCCGTACCTCATGGTTAGAGATGACAAGAGATGAAAAGTTATTAAATAATCACATTCACAGATATAGGTATGTTATTGTTTTTATTTCTATTAGATTGATAAAAAAACAGGATGTTACATACTATCGTAAACAATGTTAGCCCCTCATCCCGTATCAATAACTGCTTCACGAATATTCAATAGTGCGGGTTGCCAGGTCATTATGTTCTTAAAATTAATGCATTCCAGCACCTCAGTTTAAGGAATATAATCAATATAAATTAATCCTTCACAATCGTATGAAATAATTAACAAAATATTTACAGTCTTATAAGCAACAGTACAGTGTTAGGTGAAGAAGCATTAAGTTTATGGGATCATTAGACAATCAGTCATTGGTCACAAATCAAAATTTGTTTTTCAGCTTTTACAAAGTGTTCGAAAATTTAACCTTTGAGCTGTGACACGTCCTCTGCATTTATAACAGTTACAATATACTCAGTTGGGGCCACTCACCATCCACTCACTCGATGTAGTGCTACTTTGGGTGTCTACCCCTCCCTGTCTTCCTTCCTTCCTCTTCTGTCATTCTTTGCTTCAATCATTCCTCTTCCTTCTGCCTACGGGTGACTTTACACTCCCTCTTCTGTCTTTCTTTCCTGTATTCTTTCTTCTTCCTTTTGCCTATGGGTAACTGTACACTGCGTGACAAGCCAAAAGGTTTCCTGTACACCAGGAAACCATTTACTACGCTGGGTGGTAACCATATAACCAAATTATAACGCCTGGTGGTTTAGCGGGTAATTAAGGCCCTTCAATCGGATTGAGCCGATGAAGGTCTATATCCAAGGGATGGTTGGGGTTTATTGCTCACGTAATGCCACTTAGGGATGAGTGAGGCCGGTCACACTCATCTTAAATGTCAGGACCAACTTGCCTAGCCCAGGGTTTCTACGCTTCTCTTGGGGCGACACAGGATTGGATGATGGAAGGATGGACAATACACTGAACTCAATAAGAAAAATATCAATACAGCAAACATCACCGGCCTGTTCCCTGCATCAGACAATCCATACCGTATTTATAGATGAAGAAGAAAACAAAAGCATTGCATTTTTATTTACATTGCTTATGTCAACTTAATCTTCCCACTCATGGCTTTTACTTCAGCTACGGAATTACTTTGCGTGGCACCAGATTTTTTTTTTCCCCAAATACTCTGTGTGCATTGGTGATGTTCTTGTTTATCGACTATTTATAAGCTTTCATTTTTTTTTTTTCATTTCCAGTTTTCGCGCCATTAACAGGCAGAGGTTATCACATCAGTCATTTCTTCCATCTGGAGTCCAGGAAGCCTTAATATGACAAATTGGGGCGGGGAGGGGGAGATAAATGCTAGAAAAAAAAAAGTGTAACTATGAAAAACCTGTTGTATAAACCTGAAAACTGTAGCCCTCCCCTACAAGCACTGTGCACTTAACAATCTGTTCTTTGAACCAAGCCTCACATACCAAAACTTACTTGCGATGTGAACAGGAAAACTGACTGGGAAGGTTTGAAAAAAAAAAAATAATAATAATAAAGGTATTATAGTAGATGACTTATTTTTTTGCAGTTTTTATCTCCTCCCCCCCCACCCCTTATCATAATTTGACTTTCCTAGGCAACAGATGCAAGAAAAAATGTGATGTAAATTACCTTCGTCTGGGAATGGCTCAACATGTGACAAAAGAAAGACAATTTTTCGCAGATCACGAAAGGCCGTTATGTGAGTGGAAGTCCATCGTCGCATATTTTGGACACACACACACACACACACACACACACACACACACACACACACAGAGTCTCTAGCAGCAGACCAAATAGCTTAACAGTTGCACTGAAGGCTATGGATGGGAAGACAAAGAACTAATGAAGAAATAATTATAAAGTTCAAGGGAAATGCTTTTATTTAATTCCCATTGTATAAATTATATATTGCACGTGTTGCTTGAGGCAATGAACATAATAACGTTTATTATTTACCATGGAGATTTGACTTTTATTTATTTATTTATTTTTTTTTTTTTTTACCCATGAACACTGTGAATGGGCTCAGGAGCGCTCAGAATAAGTGGATATATATATTTTTTTCTTCTCTCTCTCTCTCTCTCTCATAATTCCCCGAGGGCTGTGGCTCAGGCTGCTTACTCTGTAGCTGAAACAGAATATAACAATAGCATCTCAGTGAAGCCAGTCAGTCTCACAAGTGGTGCAGTACGCTCAGTTCTGTTTTCTTTGGTGCTGTAAAGCAATATGGTACATTTACTTATTGCCCGAAGAAGAAAGTTGGCTTTTTTCCTAATGATTTTGACAGTAAGCATTCTAATGAAATTCTTACTCTGCCTCATTGTTGCAGTCCTGATTTTGCATTTAGGTACGTTCAGGCGATACCCATTTAACATCCTAATTGGAATCAAAAGTCACTATTAACGCCAGTAGTCTTGAAACTGAGGGCAGGGATTACCCTTCCCACATCCCGGTCGAAGTGGACGGTCACACCTTCAACGTAAATGGTAATCTTGAAAGGGTGAGAGAGCACCCCTTCGTGTGGGTAGACGCAGCAAACAGTTGGTAGCACTGATTAGTTTTATATTTTAAATATTGAAAAAAAAAAAAGTTTCGAAGGTTCATATATAATATAATCCCTTAATGTTAACCATTCTTACCCCTTTAATTATTAAAGACTGGCATTTGTTCTTGAATACTCTGTTAGTATGTATACCATACCTGCACCATGGGGAAAATTAGGTGACAGACATAGCTTTAAAGTGGTTCATGCAGTCAGTTATAACCATACTTATACGCCTTGGCTGGGCATACCGATTTTGATTATATTTCTGCCCCTAATGCTTGTTTTGGTCAGTTTCCCACCCAGATTGCCGAAAACCCCCAAGTCCCCCCAAATCACCTGGGAAGGGGGGTTAATTTGAAAACCAATTACGAGCACCGAAAATAAAAATCTAATTCGTTCAAATCACACCAAAATACACCAGAAAAATAAATTGCCAAGCCAAACAAAATAGTGCGGACTTGTAAAAGTTTACCGAACGCAAACATGAGGCTTCATAATTCAAACTGGCTGTGCACGATTTGTCTGTTTAAACAGTACTCGGCCATTCTTTACTTTAGGAATCATTTCATGAACAAATCAAACTATTTATAAAAGTATCATGCACCATATCTGAAAACAGCATGGCAGAACTACTGGAAAATATAATGGAAGTGGATATAGTGTCTCAACTTTGTTTTCGCCTCGTCGTAAACTAACCATCTCCGGAGAAGTGAAGTCTTCTAAACGAAAAAATATTAAACGTTTATTTTTTCTATACACAATATTTTTATCTATTTATCTATCTATTGCCAGACGCCTCAATCCCGTTTGGGGTGGCCACAAACAAATCGCCTCCAAGTCTCCCTGTCCCCCGCCATTTCACTGTCCTGCTCCCAACTCACACCCCCCTCTCTCATATACCTCTCCACCCCATCCGTCCATCTCATCCTCGGCCTCCCCCTCCCTCTTCCCCCCTCCACCTCACTCACATACACTCTCTTCGTCAGTCTTTCACCCTCCATTCTCTCCACATGGCCAAACCACCTCAGTGTGTTCCTCTTAACGCTTCCTATCATATCCACATCCACACCACAACGCTCCTTTATATCCTCATTCGTCAGCCTGTCTCTCCATGTGACTCCACAGGCTCCTCTTAAATAACTCATTTCCACTGCTCTCACTCTTGACTTGTGTCCTTCCAACAACGTCCAAGCTTCACTTCCGTACGTTAGAGTTGGTATCACAATCCTGTCATGTAGTAACTTTTTCACTTCCATGCACACTTCCCTGTTTCTTATCACTGCTTTCAAAGAACCAGCAACCTTTCTTCCCTGCTGTACCCTTTCAAGCAATTCACCCTCCAAACCTCTATCCTTACTATCATACACACCATATGGCCCTTCAAATTCTACACACTTTTCTTTGCACAAGGCTACTATAATATGACGACGGGGCATGTGAAGGGGTGCTATGAGACTCCCCGCGGATTCCATTACTACACTGGGATAATCCTCTCGCGGTCACCGGGGAACGCTCTCCCTTTCGTGCGTTAAGTTTACCAAAAGATACGGATAGGACAAGGTAAACGCCTGCCCACAGTTTAAGACTACGACCGTAAGTTCTTCACGACACAAACATCTTGACGTTCATAAAACATTTCTTTTAATTGCTATTTGCACCTGAGAATTTTCTGGTAGGCAGGATTTTGGTGTTACTATTAACATCTTGTAATACATCCTAATAAAGAACATGTGCATTATTTTCTTGTCTCCAGCAGTTGGTCAGCAGCACGTGGCTGTGGCCATGGACGTGAGAGACAGGAGGAGTGTGGAGGAGGCCATGAAGGCAGCCCAGGACCAGTGTGGCGCCCCGCCCTCGCTGCTAGTCAACAGTGCCGGTGTGTTCACCATGGTTCCCTTCTCAGAGACTGATGATGACACCTGGCAGAAAATTATTGATGTCAATCTGACGGTCAGTTCCAAGTTGTGGCAATCAGTTGAGTGAATGATATTCCATGAATAAAAGGTAACAGAACATGGAAGACTATAATGAAGTTAATACTGGTACACAAATTACATTGAGTCTTATATAACTGTCATCTTGAACTCCGCAGGGAATTTTCTTGGTAACCCAGGCTTTTGCAACATCACTGCTGGACAATGGGAAGGATCCAAAGGGTGCAATAGTGAACATCGCAAGTATTGCGGGGAAAACTGGATATCCCCATTTGTGTGCTTATAGTGCCAGCAAAGGAGGAGTTATTACACTCACCAAGACATGTGCTGCGGAACTCGCGAGGTAGATAAACCATATACACTAAGTATTCAGACAATGGACTGATGATGGTTTCCATAAACAGTTTCTGCCTTGATGTTGGTAATTATTTCCCTCATATATATATATATATATATATATATATATATATTGTGTGTGTGTGTGTGTGTGTGTGTGTGTGTGTGTGTGTGTGTGTGTGTGTGTGTGTGTGTGTGTGTGTGTGTGTGTGTCTGTATTATGATTCCTCCATACTGAAGTGTAAGTTACTGAAACTGCTTACCATTTCAGCAAAGCCATTCGCGTAAATTGTGTGTTACCTGGAGTGATTGACACACCAATGGGAGCAATGGTACCTGATGAACTACAGGAGCTGTTCAAGCGGCTCGCACCGTTGGGTAGACTTGGCCGCCCTGAAGGTTAGTGCAGGCAATGAGCTGGTTGGTAGGGCGATGTCGGCAGATGGCTGGTGGCTGGATTTGTGAGGTGATAGTACTTAATCAGCCATGTGAAGACGTCTGACACCAGGAGGAAGAGTGGTTTTCAGGGCTAACTGTCATTTTTGTTCTAGGCTGCACTAGGCACTTTATGTACAGATTCTTTTGTCCATAGTTCTGCTGTTACACAGACTAAATAAATTCACATTATACAAATGGACACAAAATCAGTTGGAGAACAGAAGCGCATTTTGAAATGTTTCATCTGATCTAACTAAATGATATAAAACGAATGAAGTCGAATGACTTAGAAATTCCCATGCAATCATTATATTCCTTTACTTATGATACGAATGTCGAATCAGATTAATAAAGACAGGAAGCTCATGAAAAGAATTCACGTGAATCCAGCCGTATTATCAGATTTACGGTAAAACCGATTATAAACGTAAAATGGTACCTCTTTTTTCCTTCACCAAGATGAAAGAGTCTGATGGCACCAAGTCAGATGTGAGTAATCCAATAATTGTTTCATGTACATGACCGATATTTCCTTTGCAAACCCTTTGCGTTATAATGAAAAATGCAGTGACTGTCATGCATGATATCACTGCTAAAAATCACAGTACCCCCAAGCAAGAAATACTATTACGAGAATAATTAACAATGACATTGTTTTTCTTTGTGTTCTGAAATAAGTTTTACATTTATTTCAGTCGGTATGACATCTCATCTCTTCCTGCTCTACAATATATTCACTAGAACAGCATGGGCCTCCATCCTATCTAACACCCACTACAGCACCTTGCAGACTATACAGAACAACGTCCCACGCACCATTACTGGCTGCACTAAAATCACTCCCACAGCTCCGTTACTTTCTGAAACTAAAGTCCTCGCTACTCATAAAGCTCAATTACTCTCTGAACCTAAAGTCCTCGCTGTTAGAGAATATCTTGATGTGAGAGACATACAGTTGTACGCTGCAGCCTACGCTAACACACAGTACCCCTGTCATTAAATAACAGGGCCGCACAACACAACCGGGCTTATAAAACAATCACGCGCAAGCATTACCAGACTATCCTCAACAGCATCCCACTTCCAAACATCCTAACACTAGCAATGAAGAAACACCGGCATACTCAATTCCCATGCAGGACAATACGACACCTCGGTAAAAACACTGTTACAAGTCCCTCCTCCCAAACTTCATAACAAGGAGAGGTATCATAAGATAGAAGTGATCGAGAACAATTAGCTAGGTATAGATCAGGACATCACCTAATTCTCTTCAGTTGCCAGCTTCGGTTCACGTTGGGTGGAACTAAATACTGCACATGTCCCGCTTCTGGAATGGGCCCACACAATATAACACATAATGGAGTACTGTACAGCACATGCCACACTAATACGCAGAGGCAACATCAATGGGGTAGACAATCTGTGGGATGTACCCAGTAGGGCAGTTGCTTACCTGTGGTTGGCGAGTCTGCTTGGCCAGGCAGACTGGGATTAAACAACAACAACAACAACAAAATATGAAATCTTATGCCCTAAGCCCTCCTGCAAAAAATTATATTATGCGATTTAGTATGATATAAGTGGATCGGTAGAGAGGCGGCCAGCAGACCTAATGGACCCAAGTTCGCGTCCTGGTTGGGGCAGGGAACAGTTTAAGGATTTGAATTTCTTAAAAAGAAGACTTTTCTGATCTACCAGATGACTTGCCGACAAGTCATAAAAGTACTGTACTCCTGGTAATAGCAGTACACCAGTCCTGTATGAGACAGCCCTAGCATGTATTCATTATGGACGATGGTTGTTAGCGCCGAAGTGGTGACATGTGGAGATGTAGGAGGACTACTGGCTCCGATGGAGGACTACTGAAACTTGGGAATAGGCCCTGAATCCTTTGCCCAGCGTCGGACACGTAAAAAAAATGAAGTAACATGTAAACTGGTAAGGTCTGTGTCGTGCTAAGGCTTACTCCCAAAATACTGAGAAGACTGCGGCCAGGGGATAGGTTAACAAATCAGATGGTATGACCTGTATTCAGTGGTGACAACGTTAATAAGAATCAACACTCAGAGAGGCCAATACCTGCACCTAACAAATGGTCTGAGGAAGGAATATTCGACTTAGCACAGTGACGCAAACCTTCTAGTGATTGATCTTATAATCGAATTACTTTATTCTTGCCTGACTCTACCCTTCACTAAGGTTGGTCCTAATTGAATCAGACTTGTTTGAGTTGTTCTTATCTGTGATAATGACCTTTTAATTGTTTCTCAGAATCAATAATCATCATCAACGGTTTACTCGTCAATTCTTCCATTAACTTTGCTCCAAACTGTAACCAAAACTGTCTGTGTTATACAGATGATATTTTACTTTGCCCTCAAGCCCTGACTGTTGACTGAATGTTTTTAAAACCGAGCACTTTCGTCCTTGTCTTTGCCTCAACATTTCCACCAAATTTACTTTAAATCGGATTAAAACCGTTTAATCTGACTTTGCCATTTGACCTTGATCTTTGGTCTTTCTCTGTGGCCTTTGCCTTTGGCTAATTGTTCTTGGAATCAAGTGTCTTCATCCTTGCTTTGCCTGAACCCATGTAGAAAGCTTGGTGTAAACTGGACAAAAGCTGTATAAGTAAAGCTTACTTAGCGACCTTGACATTTATCGTTTTATAAAGAGAAAAAATCAACCTATTTGCTGATCATCAACTCTTCCACCAAGCATGGTCCAAATCAGATTAAATTTGTTTAGTTATTCTCTTCTCACACAGACACACTCAGTTAGAACCTTGACAATCCTCCCTAACTTTGACCTTTGAATGATTGCTCTAATAACTAATCCCTCCACTCTTGCCTTAACCTCAACTCCCCCACCAAGTTTGTTCTGAATCAGACAAAACCTGTTCAGGTTAACCTTAACATGTGACCTGGACCTGTGACTTGTTGGTCTAAAAAAAAAAAATGTTCAGCTACATAAGTGATCCTTAACCCTCCCACAGAATTGTTTAAAATCGGTTCTAAACTAAGTTACGGTATTTTCTTTACACACACACACACACACACACACACACACACACACACACACACACACACACACACACACACACACACACACACACACACACACACACACACACACACACACACACACACACAGACACAGACACACACACACACACACACACACACACACACATGTGCCACAAAAAGCATTACATCTGTTGAACTATTGCCTGTGCAGGTGCAAAAATCTCTAATGCCTTGATCTTATAAAATATATTTTTATCATCCAATCCTCTTCCGCGTCACAGGGATCATTGGGTTTCAGGCCTAGAGTGCTCACTCCCAACATGTAAAGCAAGGATGGCCAGCGTCACTGGGCCCTGAGTGCCATCATGTAAGCAATGAACCGCAACCACCCCTCAAATATATTGTAGTATCAGCCCCATCGTATTGGAGAGCCTTAACCTACTAGACCACCACGCGTCCATTTCGCTATATGGTTACCACCCAATGGGTTAAATAGTTTCCTGGTCGTTATTCATATAATACTTGCTCATACCGCCATATCTGAATTCTGGTGCCATTGCTTGTTGTGCGGTTGAGCCGTCGGAACTCTAACATGGTTTCTCATAACCAGATTTTTTTTTTGCGACACGACACTTTGTCCATAACTTCTGGCTTTATAAATCTCCTTTGGCAGCAGTTGACAGCATGTCTTCATTCAGTTAATCGCAGGCACTTTCAGAAACGACTCTGAGATAATCAGCAGTCATTTACAAGATGATGACAATGGCATTATTAGGCTGTGGCATGGGCTTCCGTAGCTAAGACATTTTTACCTACAATAGACGTGTCTCTCCTCAGATTTTTCATAAAGAAATACGTGAGTATTAAACGTACTACAACCAAATAAGGTGAGGCCAGCACAGTTATTGTATCACTGTACCACAGTTGAATTCCTAATCACGCTGTTAAAGTACAATAAATTCGGAAGCACTAGTAACAGAACGTGTATTGACTTGCGTGTGTCGTGCATTTTGTGGTGCCAGTACCCCACAGAAAGAGGGCTGTCATTGACTCAGACATCACTAGTATGGTATGGGGTATTCATCACTGACTTCCAGAGGGTGTAGTGGATCTCTGTATCTCAATTCATGCCTATAAGAAATAAACTGTTGAAAATAATAAACTGTTACTAGCTCAATTTTCTGCTCTCAAACATGTACCGTATTTGGGGCATATATTTGCTTCTAACTCCACATGAACTCTCGATAATTGGGTTCTGTTATTCATCATGCTTAGGCAGTTTTCTTCTGCAACACTTGACAACTTCACCCAAAATGGCAGTGAAGTGTTGTGCCAGACCCACTTCTTTCAATAATAACTAATTTATTTAGTCAGAGAGAAGTAATCAAACCAAGATAAACAAGAAGCGGTGCCAAGGCACAGCAGACACGTCCCCGGGAGTCATCTTAGTGCTGACGTATAACCACAACAGGATATTATTTTAGTCAAAGGTTTTGCATATCAAATTTGGAGTAAATTGGGTCAAAATTGACGATTTTATACCCATTTGGAATTTTACACCTCCCGCCGCTAACTGGGGGGGGGGGACCCCCCTGGTGTCATGAGGCATGTTATGAAATGCAGATTTGAAAGATGAACCTTTAGGTTTTGGTTTCATGTCGATATGACTAATTTGGAAGGAGTTATCGTGAGAAAAAAAAAATACCCGTCCCCCTTTTTTTTCTTTAACATCTTTTGGTCCTACAGCCTTGGCCTTGACCCAGTGGGCCCAAAATTTAATCAGATGATCAGAAGGTCATAGCCCATCATCCCCGCAATTTTAGTCAAAATCGCACCAGTAGTTTTTGCGTAAAGTTGTTAACAAACAGACGGACAGACAGACAGACAACAAATAAACAGACAGACAAACCGAGTGAAAATAATACTTGCCCCCTAGCCCCTCCGGGACGGGGACGGGTAATAACCCCTGTAACGGGGGGAACACAACCTGGCCGCACTATGGGGTGGTACTACTACTCTGCGGCCAGGTTGTGTTAGGAAGAATACTGCCACCGTATTCCCTGCGTGTCGTAAAAGGCGACTAAAAGGGGCGGGGTGAGGGGACTAGGGACCCCCTCCTCTGTTTTTTAGTTCCTAAAAAGAGACAGGCCAGAGAAAGGGATGGGGGATGGAGTTATCCCCGTACCCTGAAGATTGGGTCTATGAATGTGCATGGATGTAGTACGATTGAGGCTAAAAGGGAGGAGATTGGGAGAATCATTGTGAGAAGAAAGTTGGATGTGTTAGCTTTGAGTGAAACGAAGATGAAAGGGAAGGGGGAATCTATGTTTGGAAGTGTGAATGGAAGATTGTCAGGTGTTGATAGAGGAAGGGCAAGAGAAGGTGTGGCCTGTTAGTGAGTCCGGAAGTACAACAATGTGTGATTGAATGGAAGGAGGTGTCATCGAGACTGATGTAGGTGAAAGCGAAATTTTAACGTGAGTTGTGGGCGTTTGTGAGTGCATATGGGCCTGGTAGTGAAAGGGATGAAGAAGAGAGGGAGTCTTTCTGAAATGATGTTGATGAGTGTCTGCAGAGTTTTGGAGCGAATGTGAATGTGGTAATGATGGGAGATCTGAATGCTAGAGTGGGAAATGTAGCAGTTGAAGGCGTAGTTGGTATGCATGGTGTGCCTGGAAGAAATGAAAATGGGGAACAAATGATAGCGATGTGTGTTGAGCAAGAGATGGTGATTGGGAATACGCTGTTTGAGAAGAAAGATATTTATAAGTATACATGGGTGAGACAGGAGGGTGGAAGGGTTGTTGATAGAGCTTTGATGGACTATGTGGTTGTGTCTAGGAATATAATAGGAAGATTGTTGGATGTGAGAGTTATGAGAGGGGAGGGTGGAGGTATGTCTGACCACTACCTGGTGGAGGGAAAGTTAAGAGTAGGTAAGAGATGGGTGACAGCTAGGAGGGTTAGGTGTGGCAGGGAGGTTTTGAAACTGAGTGAGTTGGATAAAAGAGAGAAAAACATAGAGTATCAGGAGAAATTGAAAGATGAGTGGAACGCAGTGAAAGATCGGGAAAATGGCAGTGTGAAGGAGGAATGGCAGTTGTTTAAGAGTGCTGTGGTGGGGCATGCAGAAGAGGTGTGTGGTGTGAGACGTGTGGGTGGTGGTGTAAGAAAAGGAAGTGAATGGTGGTGCGAGGAAGTAAGTATGGCTGTGGCTGAGAAGAGACGTGCATATGAAGTGTGGCTGCAGAGGAAGGATGAGATGTCATATGAAAGGTATGAGGAAAAGAGGAATAGAGCGAGAAGGGCTGTGCATGATGCTAAAGTGGCAGCAGATGAAAGGTGAGGTAGGCGGCTGACAGAGAATTTTCAACAGAATAAGAAAATGTTTTGGAAGGAGGTGAAAAGGGTGCGAAAGGGAGAGTCTGGGAAGGAAGAACGAGTAAAAGCAGAGGATGGAAGGATGTTAATTGAAATGGATGCAATAAGGAAGAGATGGGCAGAGTATTTTGAAAGATTGTTAAATGTAGAGGAGGAAAGGGTGGCTGAGATTGTGGCGGATGGAAGGATGCAAGGAATAAATGTGTTGGGAGAGTTAAATGATTCTTTGATCACGAAGGAGGAAGTGGGGAAGGCAATAAAGGAGATGAAAACAGGGAAAGCTGCAGGTATGGATGGGTGTGCTGTGGAATGCCTGAAGGGTGGTGGAGTGACTGTTGTTGACTGGTTAGTAAGATTGTTGAATGTGTGCTTTGAGAAAGGTATGGTGCCAATTGACTGGGCAAGTGCTTTTGTGGTCCCGTTGTATAAAGGCAAGGGTGATAAATATGAATGTACTAGCTTTAAGGGTATAAATCTGTTGAGTGTTGTAGGTAAGGTGTATGGTAGAGTGTTAATTATGAGAGTTAGAGAGGGTACAGAGGGAGTGATTGGTGATGAGCAGTGTGGCTTTAGGAGAGGGAGGGGATGCGTTGATCAGGTGTTTGCTGTGAGACAAGTGTGTGAAAAGTATTTAGCGAAAGGCAAGGATGTGTTTTGGGCATTTATGGATTTAGAGAAAGCGTATGATAGAACTGATAGGGAGGCTTTGTGGACTGTTTTAAGATTGTATGGACTTGATGACAGGTTACTAAAAGGGGTGAAAAGTTTTTATGTAAATAGTACAGCCTGTGTAAGAGTGGGAAATGCTGTGAGTGATTGGTTTCCCGTGAGAGTGGGGCTGCGACAGGGATGTGGGATGTCGCCTTGGTTGTTTAATATTTACATGGATGGTGTTGTAAGGGAGGTGAATGCAAGAGTTTTAGGTGGAGGTCTGAGTCTGGTGAATGTTGATGGTGGAGAGTGGAATCTGAAGCAGCTGCTGTTTGCAGATGATACTGCACTGGTGACTGATTCAGAGGAGAGATTGAGACAGTTGGTAGAGGAGTTTAGAAGGGTGTGTGAAATGAGGAAATTGAAAGTAAATGAGAATAAGAGTAAAGTGATGAAGTGTACGAGGTTGATAGCTGGTAGGGGGATGAATATAGTTTTGAATGGTGAGTTGCTTGAGGAGGTAGATTGTTTTAAATATCTAGGGTCACATGTTGCTGTGGATGGAAGAATAGATGCAGAAGTGAAGTTTAGAATAAATGAAGTAGGAGAGGTGCTGGGAGGAATGAAAAAGTGTTTAATGTCGTTCACTTAGAATGGATGTAAAGAGAAGGCTGTATGAGGGTGTTGTGGTACCGACTGCGTTATATGGGGCTCAAACATGGAATATGGGTGTAGCAGAGAGGAAAAGTTTGAATGTAATGGAGATGAGGTGTTTGAGGAGTATGTGTGGAGTGACGTGTATGGATCGGGTGCGAGATGATGAAGTGCGAAGGAGAACTGGAGTTGTTCCGAAAATGGCTGGTAGAGTTGAGCAGAGGGTGTTGTGATGGTTTGGGCATATGGAGAGAATGGATAATGAGCGATTGGTGAAAAAGATAACCAGATCTGATGTGAGAGGTGTAAGGCTGAGAGGAAGACCATGAATAGGATGGATGGACAGTGTGAAGAGAGCGCTGGATGCGAGAGGGATGTCTGTTGAGCAAGGAAGAGTGGCTGTGCGTGACAGAAATAAGTGGAGAGAAATTGTGAGTGAATAAGTGATGACGCAGCCCTGAGAGGATATTCTCCCGCATTTGGTCTGATCAGCTAGTCAGGTCAGGTGCGGGTAAGGGGATGAGTCTGTTATGATTTGGCAGGGGTAAACCAGTTCTGCTGTCGGGCCCTGCTGCAGATGTCACTGATTGCATTGCCCAGTTGACCCTTGCGCGGTGTGGTGCGGTGAGGATCTGTCCGTTCTCCCCTTTGGGGCTAAGATGCGAATGAATGTGTTTGAATGGATGAGTAAATGGGGAGTGTGTCATCCTGTCTCGGCTACCTCCTTTTCTTTGGGGGAAGCAGCCTAGGTATATAGATAGATAGATAGATTCTTGAAAATGTAGAACCTAACTATTCTGATATGACACAAACGTAGGAACTGCATTTTTTTTTTTTTTTTTTAGCTATCTTCTATCCCATGAATACAAGAATGCCCATATGACAAAATACAGGGTGGACTATAATAGACATTGTCTAACATCAACAATTTATTACACGCCCACAGCACACAGGGATATTAATATGCGTGTCGTGGGACAGGATGCTTCAACTTTAATATTTTTGCACATACTAGTTCAGATGTGTACTGCTGCACAAGAACTACAACTGATATATCTTCCTTGCTTGAAGGAAGTGTAGTAAATACACGACGTTATCTTTTATGCAAGTAAAATGGGGCTAGCCTCTGGTCTTTTTTTTTTCTTTTTTTTTTCTTTTACGTATAACAGCATGCCTACCTCATGGCATTCCTTCTTAATACATAATATAAACCTTGAAAAAGCTATGCAGTTCGATAAGTAAGTTGTTAAAACTAAAAAGGAAGGCTACTGATATCATGAAAAAGAAATGATGCCAATATTCAATAAATCTATGACAATACAAGATATGTAACTGTCTACACACAAGATATGTAACTGTCTGCAACCCAGCCAAAGTTACGGCTATTAACAAGTACAGTACTTACAGAAAGTAGGGCTTAGGATCGCAGCATCCTCAAAACGTAAAATAGGAGATATGGTGACATAAAAAATGAAAGGAAGTAAAAACAAAAACAGTGTAGTATTCAGCATACCGTGCAGTGGACGCTCAAAAATGTACAGTACATGGGGGAAACAGGACAATGAATGGATACAAAGTTAGCAGACTACAAAGCAGATGTACGGCGTCACAGAATATATAATTCCCTAGCGTTGCACATACATTAGCACAATCATTTGCCCAGGTTGGAAAAGGCTTGTCATTTAAAAAGATCTGATTAAACGAATGAGAAAATTATTGGAAGCACCTCGCGTTTGTGTAAAACAAAAAAACAAAAAAACATAGGAACAGATTTTTCATTCCATGTAGGTATACAGCAAGGATAGTATTTTTTTTTTTTTTTATAATGAATGGAGGAATGAAAAACAAAGGAAAAAAAAAATAGGTTCATGTGCCTAAAGGCATCCTCCATTCATAAAATACTTATAACAATTGGATTTAAAATCAAGAGGATTGAATGTATGTAGGAAGCAACTCCCAAGAAGTGAATTCCAGAGAGTAGTAGTTCTGGCGATAAATGAATTATGATAAGCAGAGGTTTTGCATTGTGGAGGAGAGAGTGTGAATTCACGGGCTTTCCCAGCAGCCCGAGTATTTCGGGAGAAAATGTGAAGGGGAGGCACAATTGAAGACAGTTCGTTAGAGCACTTACAGTAAAAATATCGATAAAATAGTGCTAAAGAAGCAACATCTCTACGCACTGATAATGGAGGAAGGTCCTGCGTTATGGCAGGATTATTGATTTATTTTGAATTTCGTCCAACTGCCTTAATGCAACCGCTCCACATCCACTCCACAGTAGTGAACAGTATTCGATCTGAGAACGCACATGACTTTTGTATATTGTGGCCATCTGCTCGTCAGTGAAGAACTCACGAACTCTGTACTTATAAGTCCCTGTTTTTAGAAGCATTTTTAGCAAGGGATTTAACATAAGCCGTCAAGCTTGGGTTGGGGTTTAGAGTAACACCTAGGATATCAATTGTGGTGGATATGGGAATACTGACATCATTTAAAATTATGTAAGAGTCTGAGGGATTCTTTCTATTGGAGAAATTAATGTATTTAGTTTTCTGAGCATTAAATGAGACCAGATTTTTTTGTCCCCATTGATTAATTTTAGAAAGGTCCGGTTCAGAGAAATCGCTGTGTTTATTTGGGAATTTAATATATCACATTGTGTAAAGGAAGTACGAAATGTGAAAGAACTATGAAGGGTCGAGTCATCAGCATAAGAGTGTATTGGGTTGTGCGTGACTGATAGAAGGTCATTTACTGTATATGAATGAGAAAGAGGGTTGGCGCCAAAACTGATCCCTGATGTACGCCAGTATTTATAGAATGAAACTGAGAATAAATTCCATCTACGATGACCCGTATTTTTCTACTATGAAGGTAAGAAGAAATTAGAGGAAACATTGATGCAAGGCCATAGTGTGACATCTTAGACAATAAGGCCTGGTGCCATACTCTGTGAAATGTTTTTGAAATATCAAGTGCTACTGTGTGTGTTTCACCATGTTGGTCTATTGTTTTGTTAATCTGATGGGTAAGAAGGCAAAGAATATCTACAGTTGAACGTTCCTGTCTAAATCCATACTGCTGATCATTGATCAATTTATTGGTTTCTAGATGCTTGACTATGTGTTTGTTAATAAGTGTCTCAAAAACTTTACCGAGAACAGAAGTTATTGCAATTGGGCTATAGTTTCATGGATCAGAAGTTGCCGCCTTTTTAGGAACAGGATGGATATTTGCTTCTTTCCAAGGGGCTGGAAAAATTGAGGTACGGATGCATAAGCGGATAAATTTTGCTAATACAGGGATAGGGTTGGATAATAGAATTTTCGTATAGATAGCAAAGGTCTGCAAAATTAAAGTAATTAAAAACTGTTTACATTCTGAGTAGTTATTTCTTATTGCACTTATGAACACAATAAAAAAAATCATAAAGAATGTTTCCATCAAATCAAATTTTGACACACACACAAAAATACTTAAAACATAGCATACCGGTATTATAAGTTTCAATCGATATATACAATATTGTTCTAAATTTACTGAAAATTAAAAAATATTTAGTTTCAAACACATACATAAAGGAAATAATACTCTATATTCTATTACTCACATATAACCTCTCTACTCCTTGAAACTTCTCAGTTTCTTTGCTCCAAAATTTCGTTTCGTGGCCAGTCGTTTGTACACTTTTTCTGGTGCATCACTGTGAATCACCCAGCAGCAGTCCACCATCATATTGACATCCCAATTTCCCTGGTACCTTCTTTCCATGTCCTTGATAGTATCCTGATGGAATCTTTCACCCTGTTCTTCGATCACTGCTCCATGATTTCTGGGGAAAAATTCCAAATGAGGATAGAAAAACTAAACTTTGATACTCATGTTCCAATCCAGCTCCTTAAATTTGACTAACAAATTCCACATAGTTTCTTTGTAATTTGGATACTTATTGTTACCCTAAAACTTTGAAATTACTTCTCTGAATGGTGCCCAAGCCTCTCGTTCCAGGTCGTTCAGCGCACTATGAAATTCTGCACCGGAAATCAGATTTCCAATAACAGGGCCAGAATACACCCTCTTTCAATTTAGCTACAGACAAACCAGGAAGCTTTCGGCACAAATACATAAAACAGGCTCCATCTTTTGATAGGGCTTTGACAAACTACTTCATTAATCCAAGCTTAATATGAAGCAGTGGTAGCAGCACTATCTCCATTCTCCATACTAGATCTGATGATGTTTTTGGCACCAAGCTGTAGATTTTTTCTATCTGACCATTCCTTCTGAACCCAATGTAAGTCCTTGGCTTACAGAGAAAACATTTTGTCACGGGGTTTTTTAAAATATCACGGGGTTTTTAAAATAAATGCTAAATATTATTTAATTGATAATAATAGTCAATAATATTGAAGAGCAGGGACAATGATTGTCTTGCTACATCAAGCAATGATTACTTTACGCTGGCCTGCTTCGCACGATTCTCTAAGAACGAGAATTTATAAACTTTCTCAACAGTACACAGCAGAGACTAATCACTCAATTGCTGTTTTTTAGTACTGTTAGCCTCTGGAGAAAGTTACTTCACCCCTGACAATAAATAACTAATACTAATAATAATATCAGGCTCTTGCTGGTGCGTAACTCCTAGGAGGCACAACGGATTTTAAGATTAATACAAGACTGGCCTAAGTACCAGTTATGAATAGCAAAACGTTTATGCAAGCTAGGAGCTATATGGAAAATAAGCTTAATTGTGGAGAATAAAACACGACTTTACTTACATTAAGCTCAAGAAAAAGAACTGTTAAATTTATTGATTACAAAATAAATTTAACGTTACATTTCTAATCAAATTAATGAGATCGCACTCACTCACTCACACAAAGCTAAATACTTACGCCTAGGAAAAACACCTTAATTAAACTCTTAAGACTAGGAAAACGAAAAGAAATACTAGTCAATGAATGCGGTGTATCACCCAAACAAGGGTGGGAGCACTGGGGAACCGTACTAGTGGAGCTTGGTGCTAGCTGACCTCTCCTCTCACACTTCTGGAGCACAGGACCTCTCTCCGTCACAACAAACACTGGACTGAATAAGTCGTGGGAAACAAAAGCGGAGCACTAGGCCACATTTTTCTAACGGTCGAGTGAGCGAAACATGCCCAAAACAAATCGCTCAGCGGAAGCGCTAATGTCTCACACAAAGACGATCACGTATGACACTGAAAAATTGATTTGACAAAGCTTCCGTCTGAATGAGCGGTTAACTGAACGATAAACAGTGAGTTTTCCACTAATAGTTCGTGGCTTCTCACAAAAGGGAAATGTCGCAAATTTGATTCGTGACATTACGCCCCAACAAAATTAATTTTTTTCTTTATGGGAAAAAATTTGTGGATATATATATATATATATATATATATATATATATATATACATATATATATATATATATGTACACATCCTAACTCATTCACACAAGATTCACACTGTGGTGTGTGTGCTATCCTGCTACAGGAGAAAGTCGCAGTCGCCAGCGAGCGAAAAAAACTCATATTTACGTTAATAGAAGCAAGCTTGAGGGAAAAACTCCGTGACGACGGTGAAAATCCTGTACTCAGGTCAAACTGAGTGAAAATTCGCTAAATTTACACTGACAACTAATTGTTGTGTAGCGTGGTGTATGTAATACATGGTGTAGGTGTGACAGTTGTAGTGTAACTGTACCTACGTGTAAAATGACACAGTAAATAATAATATGGCGACAACGAAGGCAGAGAAGAAGAGGCGGCAGCATGCGGCACACGATCAGCTGGCCCGCACAGCAAAACTGCTACACCCATTGCTGTACCTGCAAAACCAATGAAGGTGGAGCATCAAAAGTGTCAATGAGACAAAATTCTTATTATGTTACAACTACTCTCCCTGCCTAGCAGTCAGTGCATGCTACGAAAAGTACGCTCTATCTGAAAAATACAAGTGACAGCCTAAGCTTCGTACATTCGAGGTCGCCATTAATTATAGCACACGATTAGTGTCGGCAAGTTGAGAATCCTTGTGCAAACTCGGGTCTTCCATAGCCTCGAGTCGCCTCTGCGGAGTTCTCTCTCGAACTTCCCCTTTAACCTACAGTACTTATATTAGTATTGGGGAGCTGAGAATCCTTGTGCAAACTCGGGTCTTCCATAGCCTCGAGTTGCCTCTGCTGAGTTCTCACTTCCCCCTTAACCTACAGTACATAATATGTATGTATAGGCCCTGGACATGATGTGTCCTGTGGGGCCAATGAGCGAGACGTCAGGTCTGCACCCACTTCACCACTACCCTGTCTCTCAACTGACTCAGAGATTACAGGTGTGGTTATGAACGGCACAGGAAGGATATGTCCCTGATTAGTGGTGCTACTTTGACACACACTGCAGGAACGGACAAAACTATCTATGTCTCGTCCCATCCCTGGCCAGAAAAAGTCAGCTCGGATACGGCTCTGGGTCTTCCTTTTGCCCATGTGACCTCCTGAGGCTGAACAATGACCCCATTCTAACACTGCTTGGCGGTACTTGGCGGGGACGACAAACTGCAGTCAAACCTCGCCCTCGGGTGTTCGTGACTCACGGTAGAGCCGTCCTTGTTTGCGAAGGAACTTGGCTCGACCTCCCCGTGAATACTTAATCACTCAACCCTTTTGTTTTTTCCGCACGGCAGCAAGTCTCGGGTCAGAATGTTGTTCTTGTACAACAAGTTGACTACACATCAGATCTTGTGGCGATTCAATGATCACTGGGGTGACATAGTCTGGAGCCTCAGCCATGGCTCGTGTTACCGCAGCAGCCGAAGTCTGAGTAGCGTCATCATCAGAGCAACTATCCTTGACTCCGTGAATGTTGCCAATGATGAGGTCAAATAAAGGTTCTGGCATGACAACTGCGAGTGTCGTACCAGTATAAAATGGAGATGCCACCTGGATACATGCCTCAGGGAACAATCTCACTGATCCATCAATAAGGTTTGCATGGATCTGTCGACCTGTATACTGCTCATGCCGAACTTGACTCTGCTTGACAGAGCAACCTGAGGAACCATTATCTCTCAGGGCCTTCACAGGAATGCCTCCCACAAACCCTGGCTGAACAAGGAAGGTACTGTCACCTGTGGGAGGGCCTGTGGAGGAAGCAGCTAGCCACTCAAGAGCCTGCTGAATTGATGTGGCAAACATTATGCCTTGAGAATTATATTGGGAAGATGGAACATTGGCCATCTGTGGAGGGGGGTTCACTGTCACTGTGGGACTAGTGAACTGTGGGGGAGTACCCATACTGGTAGGGACGTGACAACCGTGCTGCTGCTGAGGAATGAAGGCTGCGTTCGTTTCCTGCCTCTTTTGAGCTGGTGGTGAAAAAGTTTGTCCCAACGGTCAGTTGCGTGGCTGATACTGCTGCTGGTTAGGGTACTTGTTGTACCTCTTCCACTCAGGTTTCTGAGTGTTTTGCCCCTGGTCCTTCCACAGCGGTTTTGGACCTTGGCCATTATTCTGAGAATGGCCTTGTTGCTGAGACGATTTCCCAGATTTATCAGGTTTTCTGTTCCAGGTGTTTTGCTTACGAGTTTGATACCTGTATGCAGTAAAGAATGCGTCAGCCTTTTCTGCCATTTGGCTGGCATCTTTCGCCTGGCAGATCTTAAGCTGTGCTATGAGCTCAGCAGGCCACGACCTCTCTAGCTGTGTATGCAGCATAAGGTCAATTATCCCCTCACGCGTGGAAGGAGTTTCATCTTTCTCCATCCACTCATTTAAGTAAGCAGTGAGACGATCAAGGAACTGAACAGCTGTCTCCTTGTCTTGGAGACGAGCTCGCATGAACTGAACTTTGGCGTCGTCTACTGTGAGACCATACGCCTTAATGAGTGCAGCTTTCATCATCTCATAGGTGAGATTGTCTCCACGAATTCTGTGGAGAATATCGAGGGCAGGGCCCTCAAATAAACTAAGAAATTGGATCCGCTTAGCTGCCTCATCCAGTTGATACATGTCTGCCATGTCCTCAAAACGAGATATGTACGGCTCGATTCGCTCGCTTTCCTTGTATGAAGGAAGCTTGATGCGTGGGGTCGCTAGGACATGTGTAGGAAGAGCGCTAGTGGAGCTTGGATTAACTGAACCAGATGTGTCTGAAGCCAAGGAATCTCGCTTGAGCTTCAGCACTTCAAGTTCATGTTTTTCGCGTGCTTCTCGCTCGGCACATTCGTGTTCTCGTTCTCTGTCTCATTGTTGTAACTCGTATTGACGTTCTCTCTCTCGTTCCTCACGCTGTTCTCGCTCATGTTCTAAGTCAAGTTCGCGCTGTCTCTGGTCGTGTTCGCACAGTTTCTGTTCGTGTTCGCGCTGTTCTCGCTCGTGTTCGCGTTGAATCTTACGCTCTTCACAGGCATCATTCTTGCGCTGCTGATCCATATTATGCCGTGAGAGTATATACTCTTTAATTTCGGTTGGGTCCGAAAGACCCATATCTTTGGCTTCCTGTAAAAATATGGTGGTAGCCATGACGCTAATTTACTAAGCAAACCAAAACTGAGTACTGACTGCTTCGCAAACGAATACTAATAAACACAAGTAAAGAGTACAGACACAAGCTAGTGGTGACCAGTCTTATCTAGTTAACTGGAAAAGAATAAAGCAAAAATGCAAATAACTGAGAAGACTCAATAATTAACACAATGGGTACGGCGGCTACCCAGGAGCGAATAAAATCGTCTGACGTTACCAAAATAAAGTACTAAATAGAGTTAAGTACTCTATGGATTAATAAAGCAAAAATTCACTTGCTAAATTAACGGTAAACACCACTAAACTTGTGCCTATAAACTTTAATGATAAATTCCTAAATATGAACGAGTGAGTACTATCTCATGAATAGCTTTAGAGCTAGGAGTTAATATCCTGGAATGAGGTCGTCAATTGTCAGGGTTTTTTTAAAAATATCATGGGGTTTTTAAAATAAATGCTAAATATTATTTAATTGATAATAATAGTCAATAATATTGAAGAGCAGGGACAATGACTGTCTTGCTAAATCAAGCAACGATTACTTTACGCTGGCCTGCTTCGCACGATTCTCTAACAACGAGAATTTATAAACTTTCTCAACAGTACACAGCAGAGACTAATCACTCAATTGCTGTTTTTTAGTAGTGTTAGCCTCTGGAGAAAGTTACTTCACCCCTGACAATAAATAACTAATACTAATAATAATATCAGGCTCTTGCTGGTGCTTAACTCCTAGGAGGCACAACGGATTTTAAGTTTAATACAAGACTGGCCTAAGTACCAGTTATGAATAGCAAAGCGTTTATGCAAGCTAGGAGCTATATGGAAAATAAGCTTAATTGTGGAGAATAAAACACGACTTTACTTACATTAAGCTCAAGAAAAAGAACTGTTAAATTTATTGATTACAAAATAAATTTAACGTTACATTTCTAATCAAATTAATGAGATCGCACTCACTCACTCACACAAAGCTAAATACTTACGCCTAGGAAAAACACCTTAATTAAACTCTTAAGACTAGGAAAATGAAAAGAAATACTAGTCAATGAATGCGGTGTATCACCCAAACAAGGGTGGGAGCACTGGGGAACCGTACTAGTGGAGCTTGGGTGCTAGCTGACCTCTCCTCTCACACTTCTGGAGCACAGGACCTCTCTCCGTCACAACAAACACTGGACTGAATAAGTCGTGGGAAACAAAAGCGGAGCACTAGGCTGCATTTTTCTAATGGTCAAGTGAGCGAAACGCGCCCAAAACAAATCGCTCAGCGGAAGCGCTAATGTCTCACACAAAGACGATCACGTATGACACTGAAAAATTGATTTGACAAAGCTTCCGTCTGAATGAGCGGTTAACTGAACGATAAACAGTGAGTTTTCCACTAATAGTTCGTGGCTTCTCACAAAAGGGAAATGTCGCGAATTTGATTCGTGACACATTTGAATATTGTATACCCTGACTGCTGACCCAATAAGATACACAGCACTTTCAGGTCCCCATATATGAACGAACAGTGTTCATTGTAGTTGATTATCTCGAGAAGATTTGCCAAATTCTTGTATGTTTCTTTTTAATGCACAAAATGAGCAATAGGTATTGATGCATATTTATTACGATTATGAAGAAATACTGCTTTCAGGCTGCTTTTAGATGAATCTATAAATAGTCTCCATTCTTCTGCACTATAATCTCTGACAAGTTTCTGCATTAGGCCACTTATGTCAGTGCGATAAACCAAGGATCCATCTTTCTTGAAATATAGTGCAAACTCATTTTCTCTATTTCGGTACCAAGAGAAAGTTGTGCCTGGATGTAATAAGCTTTTATCTTTTAATCGGGATCCCAAGACCTCTGCAGCACCTTTGGGGATGCTGAGGTCTCCTACCAAATCATAAGTTCATCCTGAAAGAATGGCTGTGGCTCATTGCTTGAAAACGTTGGGACAAATTCTTCATTGTCTACTGCAGCAATTTCTTTCTCTGAGTGAGTTTCTACATAATTAAGACTATCAGGTGGAGTAGGGATTAGTAGACCAGATCATTGTGGTACAGGTCTTACTTCTGATAAAAGAATAGGATAACAATGTCTGATTTTTTTTGTGTGTGTCTTTGAATTTTGCAGGAACAAAAACAACAGTCGTTACTATGATTTTGGGTCCCTCCTATATCACCAGAATACCAAAAGCAAAAGCCTTCTTTTACCTTTTGTCCATTGTCTTAGCTCATCAACACAAACAGAGCAGACACTGTAAGGGGCCCCGTCTGTGTCCTGGTAACCAAGTTTTATTCAAAATAGGTGTAATAAAGTTTTTTTTTAAATTTTTTTAGCAAAAGGTTTTATATTCTGTCTCTCTTTCTTTTTACTACAAACTTTCCCTAAAAGTAACGAAAAAGATCAGGACTGTTCACACAACCTCTAAATGCCATAATATGATTGTAAACAGTACAACAAAATTTAAATATACCTTTAACCCCCATTTGTCAGGAAATGTGCATACACATCAGAGTCGGGCCACCGTTTGAACCTGCACCCATCTTCTCTCATTACCATAGGGTACGGAGGAACCCAAGGTACCCCATGGATGCACGGTTCAGTTTCTCCATGGCATTATTACAGTGTGGAATGATATCTTCCTCAGCCTCGTCATCCAATTCTGTCCCCTCATGCTCCGAGACTACTGCAACATCGACTCCTGTCAAGGTTGAGCCCTTGCTAGGAAAAGGGCTTAGTGACAGTGCCATAGCTTGTGCCCTTCAGGAGACTGTGTCTTCTCTTAGTGCGAGGGGTGAGACTTCTTCCAAAGCAGGGGGAAACTACCATGTTGAAAGTGATGTGTCGCGCCCTCTGTCCCCGACCTGCCCCGAGATGCCTGCAAAGGCTCTCAAATTGCTACAGGAGGAGGGCAGGGCCTATGACAGTGACGACTGCACGTCTGAGGAAGAAGTGGATGACCCTGGTCACCAAGAAAGTGAGGGAGATGGTGATGGTCATCTCCTCCATAAACACCACCGCCTCATCTCACCACCAATCTCGCGGCCAGTTTGCCACAGTCTCTCCTTCCAACGTCCCTCGTCACCACAACCCAGCACTTCGAGGGCATTATCCTCATAATCTGGACCTTCAGGTGTGGAAAGTTCCACTCAATGCCAACATGGTGTGACGGGGCCGCCAGCATCTCCCCAGGGAAGCCTCGCATCAGGTGAGACATCATCCCCATACTCCTTCACTGCTGCCTCTCCTTCCCCTTCACTTCCTGTCCGTGGTTGTCCCCATGCATGCACGTGGGCATGGGCATGGGCATGCACGTGGTGTGAAAAGGCGTGACGGCCAAAAATCATGGCCAAGGCTCCCGGGTGTTGAAAAAGTTGATGCTTTTGTGTGGGTGAAGGGGGAAGGATTTGAGCCCAGTGTGCCTGCCTTTGATGCTCAAGAGGCAGGTGTGCAGTATGATGCGCTGTTTTCCAGCCCTAGGACTCTGATGTCCTTTTCCAGGGCCATCTTCGCCACCGCCATTATGGAGCACCTGGTGGCAGAAATCAATTACCATCAGGCAATCAGTGCGCACCAGCTGGATATTTTGGCCGCCGAAAGTGACAAAATGAAAAACTGGGTACCAGTGGAGATGGCGGAGTTGTTTGTGTGGCTGGCTTTGACAACGATGATGGCCCGCATTAGAAAACATGTGTTCCATGATTATTGGTCGGTAGGCGAACTTGTGGACACACCTGTGTTCGAAAATTATATGGCCCATGATAGGCACACCCACGGACAAATGTGTTGACGCATCTCCATCTTCACTGTGAACCATGAAACCATGACGTGTGAACCCAAAGCACCTCGTAAAGTTCACACCATACAGGGGCCACCGAGGTTGCGGGGTGGGAGTGAGAAGACTGGTAAGTGAGAGGGAGTTTGGCTAGTTTGAGGAGATGGGGAGAGGTGGGGTCAAGTGATTCATAACGGCAGTAGTATAAGCTTGCCTTTAGAGTTATATTACTATTATCTGACACGTTTAATTTATGAAATTCATGGTTTGTTTCTATATCTTCAATAAATGTTTGTGGTAAACTCTCGCTTAATTCCAGAACACATAATATGAGGGATGTTGGAAGAAGTTATGCTGCCATTTGGGCTAGCTTTGGCAATTCCTGAACCTGAACCCATCATTTATGTGCAGGATAACAGTCCTGTCCATATCAGCAGAATAGTGAAACAGTGGTTCGCAGAACACCCAGAGATAGTAGTTATTGACTGGTCCAGTAAGAGGTGTGACATTAACCCCTGTGAAAATTTTTGGTTAATAATGAGTCAGGACTGAAATGTGGGAGAAGTAAGGAAACGCCTTGCCATTAAACGTAAAGCATATGAGGCGTGGAACTCTGAAAGACGCCGACCAAACATTTGCATGTGTCACGGGGTTTTTAATATCACGGGTTTTTTAAAATAAATGCTAAATATTATGTAATTGATAATAATATTCAAAAATATTGAAGAGCAAGGACAATGATTGTCTTGCTACATCAAGCAATGATTCTTTACGCTGGCTTACTTCCCCGATTTTCTCAGAATGAGAATTTATAAACTTTCTCAACAGTACACAGCAGAGACTAATTACTCACAATGCTGATTGCTAGTACTGTTAGCCTCTGGAGAAAGTTACTTCACCCCTGACAATAAATAACTAATACTAATAATAATATCAGGTTCTTGCTGATGCTTAACTCCTAGGAGGCACAACGGATTTTAAGCTTAATACACAAGACTGGCCTAAGTACCAGTCATGAATGGCAAACGTTTATGCAAGCTAGGAGCTATATGGGAAATTAGCTTAATTATGGAGAAATGAAACAAGAGTTTACATTACATTAAGCTCAAGAAAAAGAACTGTTAAATTTATTGATTACAAAAATAAATTTAACGTTACATTTCAAATCAAATTAATGAGATCGCACTCACTCACTCACACAAGAGCTAAATTCTTACGCCTAGGAAAAAACATCTTAATTAAACACTTAAGACTAGGAAAACGAAAGGAAATACTGGTCAATGAATGCTGTGTATCACCAACTAAGGTGGGAGCTTGGAGAAACTGTAGTCAGTGGAGTCTGGGTGCTGCCGACCTCTCTCTCTCACACTTCTGGAGTAAAGTACCTCTCTCCGTCAAAGCAAACACTGGACTGAATAAGTCGTGGGAAACAAAAGCGGAGCACTAGGCCGCATTTTTCTAATGGTCGAGTGAGGGAAACGCGCTCAAAACAAATCGCTCAGCGGAAGTGCCAATGTCTCACACAAAGACGATCACTTATGACACTGAAAAATTTATTTGAAAGGACTCCCGCTGATGAGCGGTTAACTGAACGATAAACTGGGATTCCAATTGAGTTCGCGGTTTCCCCCAAAAAAACAATGTCACAAGCTGACTTGTGACAGCATGAATCTGGTAGAGTCTGTGCAAAAGAGACTAAATGAAGTTTTTGATGCACAGGGTGGCTTGACAGATTACTGACCTGATAATATCTGCTTTCTTATAGTTATGTTTTTGAATATATTGTTACGTATGATCCCTGTGTCATCATTTACTTGGATATTGTAGAAAGTCATTATTGTTAAGTAATATGCTGTGTTTATATATCATGCATTGTTTTCATTACACAAATAAGCAACAATCCTTCATTAGGGTAAGAGACATCAAAATAACTGTCCTACATGACGTTGTGTGCTATAACTAGCTCACCATACAGATGTGTGAACACTGTGAGATCTGGCATGATGATATCACCTATCATAGTCCACTGATTAAAATAATCATGACCTAAACACCTAATAACAAATTGTGCATCACAATATGAACTGTTAACATGTGCAAATGGGTAGTGCATCACTGTTATTAAACAGCATTTACTCTTTCCTAGGTAACACTGTAATGTTAGCTCTGCTTTCTGGTGCATCTATATTTATAATTCACATTACCGTCGTAGAATGTGTGTTAACCTGCAACGTAATACCTCAGCCACACCAAATTATTAACCTGTAAATCGACTTGCAGCAATGTGCCAAGTGAGGTGTGGAATGGAAAGGAACAAACTTGACGGTCATGCCAAAGGGTCAAGCAACCCAGGCTGGGAGGAGAGAAGGGAGGAAGGTGCGACCAGCAATGTAATTATGTGACGGCATATCATGTTTGTAGGATTTTATTGGGAGATTACCTCAAACTTCATTTCACGATAACGTAACAATTTATACATTTTGTACAATAAACGTATCAGTTAATAGTAATATAAGTTTGGGTAGAGGCAAGCTTACAGCACTACCGTGATGAATCACTTGACCTCACCCCTCCCCCTCACTCATTGGTCTCCTCACCCCCACCTCCCCACCTCGGTGGCCCCTGTATGGTGTGATGTTTACTACGTGCTTCGGATTCACGCGTCATAGTTTCATGTTCACAGTGAAGATGAAGAGGCGTCAACACATTTGTCCGTGGGTGTACCTGGCCATCTTCCTGTTTCTTCACTTTAGCAGGAACTATGGGTCATCTCCCAATGACCGGTTATGGAAAATAAGACCTATCCTGACCATGCTGAAGGAGTCATTTGCCAGGCTTTTCCAACCATTTCAGAAAGTGGTTATTGAAGAGCTGATTGTGTTGTTCTTGGGCCGTGTAGCATTTATTCAGTTTGTGCCTTCAAAGCGTCACCATTTAGGACTGAATTTCTTTGTCCTCTGTAACTGCCAAACTGGATATGTGCTTGATGTAATAGTTTATTCTGCTACAGATGTTGATATAATTAGTGATGATCCCCATGGTTTCTCGTCATCAGTCGTAAAGGTGCTCATGGACAGGTATTTCAATGAGCATCACATTCTGTACACTGACAACTATTACACTTCCCCGCATTGACCAGGAATTTACATGAACATGGTACTGGGTTCTGTGGAACTGTTTTGCAGGAAGAAATAATTGTCTATCTTTCCCAGAAAAAATGGAGAAAGCTGCCCTCCTGACCCAGAAATGTGGCAACATGTTAGCCCTTACATGGCACGAAAAGAGAAAGGTTAACATGTTGACCACAGTTCTTAAGGAAGTTCTGGAGGACACAGGCAAAGCAGACTACAGGACCAGGGAACCCGTGTTCGAGCCCAATACTGTCAACAACTACAGCATCAACATAAGGCTCGTTGATAAGTCGGACGTGCAGACTGGGGCACTTGATTACTTCCATAAATCCTGTTAGAAGAAGGCATTCTTACATCTTGATATCGCCGTCCTGAACAGTTACCTACTTTTCAAGCAGGGTTGACTAAGGAATCTATCTCTGGAAGAGTTCGAAAGAGACCTGGCATGTGAGCTGCTTGCAAGGTATACAACTGCACAGTTGCTAGTTGGCAGGCAAAGGATACCAGCTGGTGATGGTAGACAGGCTGAGCTGCATTCAGTATTTCCAGCATTATCGTCATGTTGACATAGGCCTAACACCTGCAGGTGGTCTGGCCTACAGGCACTGTCTTGTCTGCAGTAAGACAAAACTCAGCATCCCCATGCGGAAGGAAACCCCCTACCAGTGTGCCGAATGCAAGGTCTCGCTATGCCCTAAATGTTTCTGTGAGTACCACTCAGATACTCAAATGTTTTTTTTTTTTTTTTTTTTTGGAGAAAAGTGAGCAGGTGTGCACAAGTGTTTCTTTGGGGGGTTTATGAGAAAAGTGAACATGTGTCTACAAGCATTTTTATTTTTTGGTTTACATGAAAAGTGAACAGGAGTGCACAAGTTTTTTATTTTTATTTATGAGAAAAATGAACAGCTGTGCACAATTTTTTTTATTATGATAATGAATTGTTTATGGTAATATGTGATGCAATGCATGAGAAATATTATGAGTAACCCTTCCTGATGTATGAAAGAAAACCACTAGTGCATGTAAGAAAATGACATTATTGTGTACAACGTCTTTTTATACTTACTCTTGAAATATTTGCGAAGATGTGATATGAAATGTATTTGTGACTTGCAGTACAAATTTTATAAGTTGTGTAGAACATAAGCAATATTTTCACGATGAATGGGAAGAGTACAAAAAAAATTATGACCAAGTGTATACTTCATACTCAACTCTCCTGCGTGCAGTATGCTAAGCAATGTTTTTTTTTTTTTTTTTTCAAATGCAATAAACCGTAATTGTGATATGAAGTACAGGATAAGTACTGTTGAACATAAGGCAAGTGTTATAACTAATGCCTGAAAACAATCAAGAAAAGTATACGGCGTAAGTTTTACCACACACCTATGGGGCATAGTGCCACCGTTACTGCTGGAAAATCAAGGGTGAACCAAAAGGACAAGGTGATGACTCATCCTTATGACGGTGCCTGTGGGCAAGTAAATGAAAAGTGTATAAATTTACGTGTTTGTGGAGGAAGGCCGGCCAGTGTAACAATAACCACTCCGGTCAGTGCTGCCAATGCTAGCCAGGTACGCCCAAGCCACAGCCAGCAGCCCACGCTCGGAAACTCCCTATAAAATCATCGACAACCACTCACCTTCTACTCGTCCTTACTCAACAGCGGGACAGTCTGGAGACCTGGGAATAGTTTCATTTGCAAGAAAAAGAGTTTGTGAGTAATATGGTTTTTCAGTTACTTCTCTAAAAGATATACTTTTCCAGATAATAAGGTTTGAAAAAGAGCTACAGTATTTTGCCAGAAATGCACATAGTGAGAATGTGCCAGGCTGAAAATTAACCAGGCATTTGGGGGCTAAAGAAACAAAAATCAATAAATATCACAACTTCTTCAGTAAAACAACACCTTTATCAATTTATATCGCTGTTTTTTCAAAAGAAACACTCCACTGAAAGTAATTTACATTTGCACTGGTCAACAGTGCCACACTGAGATATGTTTGCTGCACTCTAGTGCTGGTGTGATTCATCCCTGTGTTCTGCTCCAGCTATATTCGGCTTATTAAAAAAAAAATAGTGTTATCAACATGGATTATAATATTAGCAAACACTAAATTCAAGGATGTTATCACTGCAATAAAATATCCATATATAAATAACTATATACTGTAGTGTGAAATTATAAAAAAAAAATATATATAACTGAAAACTTAAAAAAAGAAAAGTGTTCTCAAAAAAAGTTACGTGATGGACAAAAATGGTTTTCAATTTCCAGTTCAGGGTCCAGAAATATATAAAAATTGCATGAAAAAACAAAACTTTTTTTTTTTTTCAGTGTATACCTGTGTAGTCATTCAGGCTGACAAGAGAAAGGGGAGGGAACTTAGAGTGGTATAAATATCTCGGCTATATCACATCTTGTTTAGAAGGCCTTTGATGCATGGTTGTAGAGGTACAGATATGCTTGTCTTGCTCTCCTCTAGCTGCAAGTCTGCTCCACCAGCATTAGCTTTAGTTTACCATTAGGATGGTGTTAGATATGGTTAACTAGTTCTAATATTCCTACCTTCTTTGTAAAGATTAACGGTAGATGTTTGTATCTGTTTCTTGACACAGCCTTTGCATGCCCATTTATGGAGTGACCCTCTCACTGATCGGTCTTAACTGTCTTATTCTGGGTATCTTGTCCTTTGCTCAATTTCTCTTTCTTCTCACTTCCCCATGAGGGAGTGGTGGTTACTATGGTGGACACCCTACTGCCTCCTACCCCTTCAGGGGGGGAGGGGAGATGGTACTGACGGATCCTTGACTGTGTCACAGATTGACTGTTCCACGACTGACCAGCCTTTGACTCGTACTCCCCGTGACATTTCTGTAAGTAACGCATCTTTTGTTGTGCTATATACTGACGGTTCCACTCCCCTGACAAGTCATAATTCTTTCATTATTACAATGGTAATTCATGTGTTATTGGTGAGGTGGAACAAGTGAAAAACTTGATAAGAGAGACCCACTTAAAGCTTTTACTTCCTCTCAGGTAAAGGACTTGTTGAAGCTGCGTAAGATTTACTGTTATGATGTCGGGCAGAGGACCCTGGTGTCCATGAAGTCTTGCAAAGGTGTTTTCACCTGTAGGGATCTCATAGCTATGGAAAAGAACATCATACGTGAACATGCTCAGCAGGATGTAACTGATTCTAGATTTATAAGTCGATTCTCAGCGAGTAGAACTAAAACTACCCCCATTATCACTTCACCTCTTTATACTTTATATTTAAATGTGATAAACATATGAATATAAATAGTATGCCTTCTTTTTGTACATGAAGTAGCCTACAAATATCTAATACAAATAAATATTTAAGATAATACAAAGAAAAGGCCACATTTTACCACTTGTTACTAAAAGTTTGCAAGATAAAAATGTTCTGTTTAGAAAGAAACTGTAGAATTAATGCATATGTATTTATGAGAACAAAAGATTATTGCTCCTCGTACTAAAAACTTGTAATTAAACTCACCAGCCAATATGGCTGGCTATTGCATGCCTTCACTTGATAGGCCCTGCCTGACCAATAGCCATATATTTATCTATCTGTCGATCTACTGCCAGACGCGGTAATCCCGTAAGGGGTGGCCACAAACAAATCGCCTCCATGTCACCCTGTCCCATGCTATTTCACTGCCCTGATCACACACCCCTCTCTCATATACCTCTACACTCCATCCGCCCATCTCATCCTTGGCTTCCCCAACCCTCTTCCCTCCTCCAGTTCACTCACATACACTCTCCTCATTAGTCTCTCGCTCTACATCCTTCTCCACAATGTGTTTCTCCTAACGCTTCCCAACACATCCATATCCACAGCACAACGCTCCTTCACTTCCTCATTTGTTAGTGTCTCTCCATGGACTCCACATGCTTCTCTCAAAAAAACTCATTTCTACTGCTCTTATTCTGGACGTGTGTCTCTCCAACAACGTCCAAGCCTCACTTCCATACGTTAGAGTTAGTATCACAATACTCATGTAGTAACTTTTTCACCTTCACGCTCACTTCCCTGTTTCTTATCACTGCTTTCAAATAACGAGGAACCTTTCTTCCTTGTTGCACCCTTTCAAGCACTTCACCCTCTGGACTTCCATCCTTACTCATCACACCATCAAAGTACTTAAACGCACTCACATTTTCCACTTCCTCTTCATCCAGCTTCACTGTACATTCAGTGACTTCATTTCTCTTGAAAACCATAACATTCTCCTTTAGATTCCGTTTCTTACACGCTCTCCCAGAGACATTCACCAGGCCTTGCAGCTCCCCTTCGTCTCCACTTAACAACACAGTATCATCTGCAAACAACAGGACAATCAGTTTCCACACACTGCCTTCTCTCACTAGGGTCGCCCCAACATCCACTGCCCTACCTTGTATCTCTTTTATATTCCCAGTCATATACAGATTGAACAAGAATGGAGGCATGACACATCCCTGTTTCAATCCAACCCTCCAACTGAAAAATTCACTCAGTTCACTGTCCACATGCACTGCAGCTTTAGCACCTTCATACATACTCTTCACGGCATTGAACAGCTATCCGTTTGCTCCATATATTGTTACTACTTTCCACAATCCTTGTCTATCCAGCCTGTCATATGCTTTCTCCAAATCCAAGAAGGCAGCATACAACTTCTTTCCCTTCTCTAGAAACTTTTCTACTAAAGACCTGGGAATGAATACCTGATCTATACAACCTCTTCCCCTCCTAAAATCTACCTGTTCTTCTCCAACTAATGCCTCTGTTATTTCTCTAATTTTGTCACTAAGTATCCTACCATAGACTTTTCCTAATACACCAAGAAGACAAATGCCTCTATGATTACCTGACAATTCTTTTTCCCCTTTTCCTCCGTACAGGGAATACTTATACCTGACTTCCTCCCTGACTTTACCTTCCTCCCAGGCCAATCTGCACATCTTCCACATCCATTCTACTACTATCTCTACCTCATGCTCGAGCATTGCACCAAACACTCCATCAATTCTTGGGGCTTTCTGGTGTAGGTAATTACTCTGTATTTCGACTATGGTACCCTCACCCTGCTTTATTTCCGAGCCAGATGATTACCCTAACGTTGTGTATAGGTAGTCACGGCTCCTTCATTACTTCTGTGTAACTGGGCAGTGCACTACATAACACTGTTTGGCTTGACACTTAGTCATGTGTTGGTTGCACTACACGTAGTGAGTGAATGGTGGGAGCCCCACCACCTATTAGGAATATATATATATATATATATATATATATATATATATATATATATATATATATATATATATATATATATATATATATATATATATATATATATATATTTAATAATCCCGGAGTGAAAATTACTGAACTGAAAAACCACATATAAGGACCAAGCCATAATCTCACATACCTGCATAATTATACAAATATTGGATGTGTGGTTCATCAAGGAAAGCCCGATGATAATCGCAAATATAGTCAGGAAAATCGGACTGCTATTTTGTTAATCCTGCAGGGTCCTCCTTGGTATTTTGTCTGTTGCTCTTCCATTCCACATCATAAAGTAGATCATGTTCACTATAAGAAAGTGAATGCCCGATCATACATCGCCCTTATCATAAAACATTTGATCAAAAACCCATGACTGAGACCATGTGTTGTTTCATTCAAGTGTTATGCAAATGCAGGTTACGAAGATGCCCTTCCTGGAATATATTACCCACAGGTCACTCATCTACTGTCTTTTATCGCCCATCTCTGAGTCAGTGGGTGTTAGAGTCCTTTTACCTTAACCTGGCCTTCACATCCATCTTTTTGCGTCTTAATTCACGTAGGTCAGTGTCAGAATAAGAAGATACTACGGCTCTGCATCTTGCATATAGCACTTCTTCGTGATTAGCACCTTGTCCTATTGTTAATCTATTGTTTCAACCAGACATGTCTACAAGTCACTTTCTTCAAGTCTCGAGTCAAGTCTCGAGTGTTCCTTGTCAAATCTCGAGTCAAGTCTCGAGTCTTTATCGTCAAGTCGCAAGTCAAGTCTCAAGTCTTTAGTGACAAGTCACAAGTCAATTCGAAAGTTATTTCTGTCGAGTCGCAAGTCAAGTCTCGAGTCCTGTTCATAACAAGACCTGTTCATAACAAGACCTGTTCATAACAAGACCTGTTCATAACAAGACCTGTTCATAACAAGACCTGTTCATAACAAGCTGTGTTGGTTCAAGAATTAGATATGATAAAGCTATCAATGCCCCATGAATTTTTACAACAGTTTCTAGAGCTACTGAAGTAATTATTTCCCTCACAGGGTTAAATATCATCTGGATGTAGCCAGAACAAAATATGTATTTTACTTCTAACCACCTAGCGGTTAAAAATAGTAAAACTAGGAAAGACCACCACCTTCATCTTATAGTAGCTGCATTTCTCTCAACCTTAGTTTTTAGTTATACCTGTTTTCAACCCATTCTCACAGTATGGCACAGTAATGTATATATGATCTATGAAGTATTCAATACTTTTTACATAATGGTGAAACTGAACGCCATCCCACAGCAGCCTACAGAAAGGGAAAACTATCTCTACTTAATAACAGTAATGTAACATACTGTATAATTTGATATATAATACCTTAAAATGGTCTTACTTATCAGAGCTTACTAAAAAAAAAATTCAGTAAATAAACAAGGAGAAACTGAATTCCAATGATTAATAAACAAACACATATAAAATCTTCAGAAAGAGAACAAAGTTAACCTGCAAGTTATTATTCTGTTCAGGTCTACATGTCAGTTTTGCTGCTGCTGCGCTTCAAAAATATGAGATTACTTAAGTTCTTGTCACTTAGTCTTGCACGATGTGGTCTCATAAGAATATCACCATGACTGAATTCAATCGGTGCACTAGATGCAGGAATACAAAGGACCCTAACAGCTACTTGGTATAAATGAGGCAGATGCACCTGATGAAGCCACCAGTAATTAAGAGCACCATTAGCATCACAGACTTGGCTCTTGGTACATAGTTCAAGGTATCGAGCAAGTTGACCCTGTACACTGAATTTGTTTCTATCTTTTTGACAATCTTCACGACGGTAACTTGCAAAGAGACGAGGGGTCTTAAGTGGCTCATCTTCTTCAGTGTCCTCTTGCAAAAGCACTGGGTCTGGCTCTGGAAGCATTCCTGCTTCGGCCTCGACCATACCTTAAAATTAATGCATTAAATTATCTCACAAAAATGTCGCTTACACAAGCAGTTGTGACATACTGGCGACCACCAACTGCCAATTCAATCACTCGGTGTACCCAGTAATTTTTAGATTAGATTTGGTTAGGTTAGGTTCAGAAAACAAAGACTGGCGCCTGGCGGTCACATCGTAAACTTTGTACACCAAGAGATATTACCGAGAAGTTCCTGAACTGCATATAGTTACCAGGTACTAGTTAATAATCCTATATGGTACCTAAAATACTGACTCCCTTAGTAAAAGCATCTCTCTTATACTCTAGATTTTTGCCCATTTCCCACTTAAAAAAAAAAAAAAATGAAACTTACCTCTGAGGGTGTGTTTTGAGACGTCGCACGAAGTTTGATGTAGTTGCGTTTTTTCTGTATTTTTTTTTTTACATGTTGCACATGTGACACTCCTTTTGTCCAGTGAGGTTTCGAAATCCTTATATGCAAACAGAATTATGTTAGGTGTTGCCGCAGCCATAATGTCAACAAAAGTAACAGATCAAATCAGAGCGACAGACACAAGGGAGAATGACCGCACCACAAAGTTGTCATCTATCACGAGTGACAGACTGTTAGCAGAAGTTGCAGTGTGCAGCGGCTGCAGTTTATGTTAGCAGATCATCGTATTTTCATTTGATTATATTACTCTTGTTTTGCTGCCAGACGGAACACCCTCAAATGATGAAAATATATGGTATTAAATCATTCTCCTAGGAAGTATGTATGTCTATCTATCTATTGCCAGACGCCTCAATCCCGTTTGGGGTGGCCACAAACAAATCGCCTCCAAGTCGCCCTGACCCCCGCCATTTCACTGCCCTGCTCCCAACTCACACCCCCCTCTCTCATATACCTCTCCACCCCATCCCTCCATCTCATCCTCGGCCTCCCTCTCCCTCTTCCCCCCTCCACCTCACTCACATACACTCTCTTCGTCAGTCTTTCACCCTCCATCCTCTCCACATGGCCAAACCACCTCAGTGTGTTCCTCATAACGCTTCCTATCACATCCACATCAACACCACAACGCTCCTTTATATCTTCATTCGTCAGCCTGTCTCTCCATGTGACTCCACAGGCTCCTCTTAAATAACTCATTTCCACTGCTCTCACTCTTGACTTGTGTCCTTCCAACAATGTCCAAGCTTCACTTCCGTACGTTAGAGTTGGTATCACAATACTGTCATGTAGTAACTTTTTCACTTCCATGCTCACTTCCCTGTTTCTTATCACTTATTTCAAGGAACAAGCAACCTTTCTTCCCTGCTGTACCCTTTCAAGCACTTCACCCTCCAAACCTCCATCCTTACTCATCACACTACCCAAATACTTAAACGTACTCACATTTTCCAATTCCTCACCATCCAACCTCGCTGTACATTCACTAACTTCACCTCTCTCAAAGACCATCACTTTACTCTTCCCTACATTCACCTTTAGGTTCCGTTTCTTACACACTCTCCCAAATTCATCCACCAAGCCTTGCAGCTCCCCTTCGTCTTCACTCAACAACACAGTATCATCTGGAAACAACAGCACAGGGAGTTTCCAAACACTATCCTCTCTCACCAGGGCCACTCCAACATCCACTACCCTACCTTGTACCTCTTTTATTACCCCATCCATGTACAGATTGAACAACCATGGAGACATGACACATCCCTGTTTCAAACCAACTTTCAAAGAGAAAAATTCACTTAGTTCACCATCCACACGCACTGCAGCCTTCGCACCATCGTACATACTCTTCACAGCATTCAACAACTTCCCATCTACTCCATATATTCTTAACACTTTCCACAATCCTTGTCTATCCACCATGTCATATGCTTTCTCCAAATCCATGAAAGCCGCATACAACTTCTTTCCCTTCTCTAGAAACTTTTCCACTAAAGATCTAAGAATGAATATCAGATCTACACAACCTCTTCCCTGCCTAAAGCCTCCCTGTTCTTCTCCAACTAATTTCTCTGTTCTTTCTCTAACTCTGTCTATAAGTATCCTACCATACACTTTTCCCATTATACTAAGAAGACAAATGCCCCTATGATTACCACACACTTCTTTTTCCCCTTTTCCTTTGTACAAGGGAATAATTATACATGACTTCCAATCCTTCGGGACTCTACCTTCCTCCCAGGCCAATCTGCACATCTTCCACATCCATTCTACTACTATCTCTCCCCCATGTTTCAGCATTTCACCACACACTCCATCAATTCCTGGGGCTTTCCCCGATTTAACTTCCTTCATTGCGTCCACAACTTGTATCCTACTGATTTCTTCCTGTCTTCTCACCTCCCTCCTTCTCCCAGCCATTCCCCAGCCACTTATACTCGCATTACTTCCATCCTCTACGTTCAACAATTCCTTAAAGTGTTCTCTCCATCTGCTCACTTTTTCTCCCTTCTCCACTAGTAATCTACCATTTATATCTTTCACTCCTCTGCTAACTTCACTTCCACCCTGTCTTACTCTTTTCACTTCTCTCCAGAACATTTTCTTACAGTCCCTCCACTTTACACTCAAATTCCTTCCAAATTCCTCATCCACTCTCTTCTTACTCTCTCTTACTAATCTTTTCACCTCTCTCTTCCTTTCCACATATAACTCTCTCTTCCGCCTCTCAACTTCTTCCACGCCCCTATTTCTCATCCATTCATTGTATGCTTTCTTCTTTTGTGCCACAGCCTGTTTCACCTCTTCAGTCCACCACACTGTTCCTTGCACCCCCCTCCGTCTTCTCTTCCTTCCACACACCACATCACATGCTGCACATATTTCTTCTGTAAATATCTTACACACACCTTCCACGTCTCCCATCTGCTCCAATTCATATTTGCCCAATCGTTCCTCCACTTCTCTCTTATACTCTGCCTTTTTCTCATCCTCTTGTAACCTTACCACTCTCCTTGCAACTACTCCTTCCTCTTGTCTTTCCCTTCTTCTATTCCTCCATCTTACTTGCATCCTAATTCTGGCCACCACCAAGTAGTGGTCAGAAAGTCCACTCCCCCAACCTCTATACACTCTTGCATCCTTTACACATTTTCGCATCCTTTCATCCACACACACATAATCAATCATTGCCTTCCTTTCATTCAGTTCACCACCTACCCTTCTCATCACTCGCCATGTATACCTGTGGATCATTTTATGCCTGAAGAGGGTATTGGCTATCACCAACCCCCTCCCAGCACAAATGTCCACTAACGCACTCCCATTCTCATCTATCTCGGCAGGCACACCCCACTCACCAACTATTCCATCCACCTTCACATTACCAACTTTACCATTCATATCACCAATCAAAAACACTCTCTCATTCCTTCCAAACTTTTCCATGCACACTTCCACATTTGTCCAGAACTCTTCTCTCACTCTTCTAGCACGATCTTGCGTTGGCGCATACACACACACAATCGCCCACATTTGTATTCCAACTTTCAACTTTACCCACACAATCCTTGACCCAACTGATCCATACTGTCTTATGCTCTTCTTCCATCTTTTACTCACAACTATACACACTCCTTCCTTTGCCCTCTCATTCTCATCTACTCCTGCACATATACCCCATCCATACTCCCATTCTCTCACACTTTCTCCTCTCCATTTTGTTTCAGTTATTCCACATACATCCACTTTCGCACCCTCGAGCACCTGGACAATCTCTCTCTCTTTCACCTCATCATTCGCTCCTCTTACATTCCATGTACTCATTACCAAATCCTTTGTCCGGTCCTGGGTCGTCATCGTTTGGTCAGTCCTTGTCCGAGGCTTCTTGTTTGTTTTTTTAGTTAGTTGTATTAAATCATTCTCCTAGGAAGTATGTATGTCACACATATTATTTTAGGTTAATCATGATCGTATGGCTGGCAACCTGGCAGTGCGTCTGTAAGTGGACCTGTCTGGATCCTGTCCATAAGGAACAATTTGTCAGGAGGAAATCAGACGGTTTATTTATCCAGCTTCTATACTAAATACATTATAATGATTTTACCAAGACTCGAATCATTTTAAACCAAGTCCCAAGTCAAAATAACTGCAAGTCTCGAGTCAAGTCACGAGTCTTTATGACCAAGTCTCTAGTCAAGTCAGATTACTCTCTAGTCCAAGTCAAGTCGCAAGTCATGAAAAACAGCGACTCGAGTCGGACTCGAGTCCGAGTCACAGACTCGAGTCCCCATGTTTGGTTACAACTCAGCATTCAAGATGGATAGATGGAAATTTTAGGACAAGTTAGAGTAAAAAGGGTATAGTAGGTGTGGGGATGGGGGTGTAAGTAAGCATGATTGTAGGTGTAAGAGGGTGTGAGTGTAGTTATTGTGGGTGTAGGTAAGTGTGGGTTTGGGTGCAGATGAGTATATGTGTGTGTGATGCTTTGATGGTTGTAATTGTGGATGTGGATGTGGATGTGGGTGTGTTTGTTGTGAATGTAGGTGTAGGTAAGTGTGGGTTTAAGTGCAGATGAGTATATGTGTGTGTGATGCTTTGATGATTGTGGATGTGGATGTGGATGTGGATGTGGATGTGGTTGTAGTGAATGTAGGTGTAGGTAAGTGTGGGTTTAAGTGCAGATGAGTATATGTGTGTGTGATGCTTTGATGGTTGTAATTGTGGATGTGGATGTGGATGTGGGTGTGTTTGTTGTGAATGTAGGTGTAGGTAAGTGTGGGTTTGGGTGCAGATGAGTATGTGTGGGTGTGATGCTTTCATGGTTGGGATGTGGTTGTGGATGTGGGTGTGATTGTAGTGAGTGTAGGTGTAGGCAAGCGTGGATTTTGGTGGAAGTGAGTATAAATGAGTGAGGGTGTGATGCTTTGGTGGTTGTGATTGTGGATGTCGGTGTGAATGTGGGTGGAGGCAGGTGTGGGTGAAGTTGGGTATAGATGTAAGTGTCACTGGGGATGAGGATATAGGTATGGGTGAGAGGTGTGAATAAGTGTGAGTGGGTGACAATGTGTAACGATGGATAACAGGGTGAGTAGGAAATGTGATTGAGGGGATGTAAGTGAGAGGTATGAGTGTAAAGGGAAAAAAGAGAGTTGTTTTGAATGACTAAAGAGAGCAGAGTTATGAGAATAATACTTGTGATCACCTGAGAGATTCACATCGTCTGTACATAAATAGTTCATCCTCTATCCTTGGATGGGAAAAAGAGGTTAGGATGTTGATGATGATGATGTTTTCTTCCTTCCTTCTCCAGAATGGTTTTGTGTCGAATGAGGGTGTATGTGAGGGATGTGTAGATGTAGATATCGACTAGAGTAGGTGTTTTGTATGTGCACTTGGGGAATAAGTATGGTGGGAAAGGTGGGACAGAACTTTGGTGTGTGTGTGTGTGTGTGTGTGTGTGTGTGTGTGTGTGTGTGTGTGTGTGTGTGTGTGTGTGTGTGTGAGAGAGAGAGAGAGAGAGAGAGAGAGAGAGAGAGAGAGAGAGAGAGAGAGAGAGAGCAATATTATTATTGTAAACCCTGTCATGGACGCGTCCTTTGTAGTATTTATTCCAACTAACGACAATCAGTATCGTTCAGCTGTGTCATTAGCCACATTTTCCTGCTGCCATTTTGATAAAAGAAATTTCAACACCAATCACGTCACGGGAAGCCTCGTGTCGCGACTGGTTATGACCGCTCAAAGGGCAGGACGAAAATACCGCTATAGTGTGAATACGGTCACTGTTAACCCTATCATGGTATGGGACATCTCTTATTCGCAGGCCAGCTTAAAGGGACCAGTGGATATGAAGCAGGATAATTAACTCTTTGAAGGAGGGTTCGAATAATAGGCATTACCTCTTGCACAGATTACCCTTCTTGTTATTCTTCTTATCTTTAGATGGTTTTATTCATATTAAGAGAGATAGTTCGATTGAAGTGGTTAGATTAAGCCTTCATTAATTTCTTTAATATGAGAGGGATTTACTTAGCTGCATAAAATCATCTGAACGTGAACAAGAAGCGGTGCCAAGGCACAGCAAACCCGTCCCCGGCATTCATTTTAGTGCTGACATATAAACACAATCGGATATCTAGTCAAAGATGTCACATACCAAATTTGGAGTAAATCAGGTGAAAATTGACAATTTTATGCCCATTTGAAGCTTTAGGCCCGACCCACCTGCCATTGACCCTTTTACCGCAAGCTGGGGGGTGAACCCCCTGATGGGAAGAGGCATGTTATAGGAAGCAGATTTGAAAGATGCACCATTAGGTTTAGGTTTCATTTCTATATAACTAATTTGAAAGTAGTTATGGCGAAAAAAAATACGCATCCCCGTTATTTAAATTTTGGGGGGCCTACAGCCTGGGCCTTGGCCCAATTTGGCCCAATATTTAATCAGGTGATCAGAAGGCCATAGCCCATCATCCGTGTAATTTTAGTCAAAATCGCCCATTTGACCAGTAGTTTTCACGAAAAATTGTTAACAGACAGCCAGCCAGCCAGAAAGACAGACAGACAAACAAACAAGCAAGCAAACATATAAACAGAGAAAATGAGTGAAAACAACACCTGTCCCAGAGCCCCTCCAGGGCGGGGACGGGTAATAAAGACGGAGCAGGGGACTTCAGGGGTTCAGAAGATTCGAAGCAGGATGCTGAACTCAACAAAGGAGGCTTCGAACAACCGATATTAACACCTTCCATGTGGTTGTTTTTTGTATCATGTTCAAACTCTTTCCAGGGGACATATTGAACTGTGGGTTAGGTACAGCCTTTATTAACTCATTAACCGATAAATATGAGAGGCCTTTCCTAAACTAGACAAAAGCGTCTGGATGGGGAATATAGCAGTGGAAGGATCGAATTGCTGAAAATTTACTACTTTCTGTCAGAAAGTTTTCATGTATTTTAGTCATGTTGTCTCTAGACATTTTTAAAACAGATCGTGAGAGAGGTTTCGAACTGGAGGGGTTCAACAATATAGCCTTCCTTCACCCATCCAACTGAAAGGGGTCTTTCTTAAGCTACAGTATATTCAACCATATGGAGGTCGACTGGATTGGAAATCGTCTGTAGTTCGATATTTGTCTGGCGAAGTGTGACCTATTGGCAAAAGTGCGTGTAGGCTTCCTTGTATGAATACAGTATATCTTGTCCCCCGATAAATAATACAGTATTTTACAATATGACTGTGTGACTGTCAGGTTTATTATAATAGTAACAATTGGAAAAAACACATCAGAGAATGAAAGCTCACCTACTTTGTAAGTTTTTTGTATTTTAATATCCTGAATAACATTTAATGGCCTCTGGATACACCATTATTAATGGTTCTGTCATACATGGTAGTTTTTCTTGCACCTACTGGTACACGACACATTATTATTATGGAAGGATGTATTAGTCATCAGTCGATATAGAAAGATATCTATCTGTCTATCTGTAGCAAGATGCCATAATCCTGTAATTTGTTTTTGGGTTTGTTGTTATACGGGGAGGGGCACTAACCCTCCACCAACCCATCTGCTGACATATAGGGACGTTTGGGTTGGTTATATGGTTACCAACCAGCGTTGTAAATGGTTTCCTGGCTTACAGGAAGCCACTATGTTTGTCACTTAATGATATGCCACCTGAAAAGAAGTGACAGAAAAGATGGGAGATATTGGAAAAGAGGTGGACAGACACAGAAAAAGAATGATAAAAGTGAAGGAAGAAGTAGGCAGCACTGCATCAAATGAGTACAAGAACAGAATTTGTGACCACTAGCTTGGTGCCGTCAGACGCCTTCATCTCAGCAGACCTTTGAAAACTGCATCCACCCAGAACGTATCCAGCACCCCGACACATTCCATCACATATTATGTCTTTGGACAGACCCTCAGATACACTCCAGACACACCCAAGAAGCAAAACACCCGCACCTCAGATACACCCCAGGCATCATTAATACTCCCATCCTTCAGCATCCCACATTTGTGGCTTGTAACATGACAGGGTTCATTATTCAAAAGAGTACAATGACTCGGTAAACGAGTGACCCAGTATAGGGACACTCAGTGGATTTGGGCGCCAGTGTGTGTGTGGGGGGGGAGAAGAAAGAACCGTGTCTACCATAACTTTACTTGTCATAAGTCTAATATGTACACTCCTAAGCTGACCTTTCATTTATATCCATTGTATCTCATAAGGTTATTGTTAGATCAAATGCCTGAAAATTCAGTTCTGTTTTAGAACCTTCCTCGTATTCATATGATGAAACTGCAATTATATTATCTGTGGCAAAGCAGGGCTATATAACATAATCTGAAGGCTAGATTTAGGTTAGAAATGATACTAACGGTATATAATAGATGAAAGGTAGAGGATGAGGGCTGAATGCAGGCTACGATGACAGGCATTTGGGGAGTTTGGTCTGAGAAGAAAAATCAAGTAAGCAAGCAGAATCACACAACAAGACGGACAAATCTTGGAATCAATCACAAAGCTCCATTGTTATCATACTTAACACATTCTGTCAAAATTTTCTGCCCAGCCCTCTAACGACGATACACTGTGTGTGACGGAAAAGGAAAGAACTAGATATTTGTGCCAACCACTAAGTCGGTAGAAAGGATGGGGACATGGGAAGAATTAGTTGGTAAGGGATTGATTTTCAGTTGAAGAAACAAGTATCGGGGCTCAACCCAACATGCGTGGGCAGTATTTAGTGGCAAGGAACAGTCACAAACACATACAAGTGTGACGGAAAAGGAAATCACCCAAACATTCCCCCAGAATACCACACACAACCATCGATTTACATCCAGCTCCCTATTTTCAGTTCCAGGTAACGAAAAAACGTAACGAACTTAACAAACTTGTTTAGTTTTGGAAATCTAATATACTGTACTGTAGCACTAGCTGTGTGTGTGTGTGTGTGTGTGTGTGTGTGTGTGTGTGTGTGTGTGTGTGTGTGTGTGTGTGTGTGTGTGTGTGTGTGTGTGTGTGTGTGTGTGTGTGTGTGTGTGTGTGTGTGTGTGTGTGTGTTTTGGGCAGCCGAAATTACACATTCAAATCGCACCAAAATTGGCACTAAAACTGCAAAAAAATTCGCTGATGTGAAAAAACTTGATCCCATCACGATTGAAATACTTTTACTGTATTTAATGCGCGGTCACATTTTGACCAAAAAAAGCAGCTGCCGGCGCCCGGCATAGGATCTCCGTAGAATTTTTTGTCCATAGCTATAACTAAAATATATTATAGCAGCGCGAGAGTGTACCCATACTATATTATTGTACTCATATAACCATACTTCATAACACCTAAACCCCCTTCGCAGGAGCAAGTGCGAGGGGCCCGAAGGGTCCACGAGCACTTGTGTTTATATTATTTTTATTTTATTTATTTATTTATTTTTTCTCGCCAAATACAGAAGTGGCTGAAGTGGTGGCGTTTCTGCTGGGCGAGCGGAGCAGCTACATGGTGGGAGCCTGTGTTGAGGTGACGGGAGGATACGGCATGTGATCACCATACACATCTTTCTCTTCCTTAGTCAAAGGCCTTGTGGAGGGATTAAAAATGACTTCATCTATATTAACTGAACGATTGACGCCAATTCGATGTTTTGTCGTTAAACGTGGATTTTGCTCTCCCTCCCTTCGTTTAAACTATGCTAAGTTCTACTTACCTTTTGAGAAATAATGTTCAGGTTTAAAGGAATACAACATCTACAACCAAGACATGATTTATGTGCGGCATAATGTATCTGCTTTAGCAAAAACAAAATCTTTTACAAAATACTATACACATGTGAAAGAAAAGGAGGATTGCATATATCATAGGATTTTGAAATCACTAATAAAATATAATATAATTATTACCTTCCCCAACAAAGGAAGGGACATAGTTTACTTGAACAAGGATGAATATGAATTTAAGCTTAATCATATTCTCAGTGACACCTCTAAATTTAAGGTCATTAATTTTGATATTTCTTCTGCCATCCTTAAGCATGAATATAAACTAAACAGATTGCTACGAAGTATTAAAGATGAAGTTGGTGACACTACTAATGACTGTTAGTTGGTGCTGCTATAATGTGTGGTCTACCGGAACATTTACTCTTTAGCGAGTGGTCTAACGGGACATTTTACAATGTAGTTCAATAGGACAGAATAGAATGTTAGGTTGGGACAGAATAGAACAGTTTTGGTTAGGTTGAGTTAGGACAAGACAGAACCTTACCCAACCTAACCTATCCTATTCTATCCTGTCCTGTCCTATTGTAGCCTAACCTAACCCAACCCAACCTAACCTAACCTAACCTAACCTAACCTATCCTATCCTATCCTAACCTGTCCAAACTTAACCCTAACTTATCCTATCCTGTCCTATCGTGTCCTGTCTTAATCTATACCTAACCTAACCTAACCTAGTCAGCCTAGCCTATTGTATCCTAACCGAGTGCTGTAGTGTAAATATCTCTGTAGACCGTACACTATAGTAGCACCTATTAGTCTGTATGCTTCTGGTTCTATTCCTGGTTATCTTTATGGTCTCCCAAAAGTTTATAAGCCTAACATACCTTTAAGACCCAACATTTCATTCAAAGGTACCTTCACTTATAATAAAAATATATTTTTGGTTCCCCTGGTCAGTTTCCTATGAACAAATAAATATACGGTTCAGATTTCTGCTGGCTTTGATGTTCCCTTGCATGAAGCGACTCGACTCATCACAAACAACACCAGTACTTCTACCTTCACTTCAGTTGGCCTGAACAGGAAATCATTGTACAGCTTGTTGGAGATAGCTACCCCACCAATCCCTGTTTACATTTAATGGAAAACTTTCTACTCAAACACATGGTGTGGCGATGGGGTCACTACCAGGTCCTTCATTTGCATTTTTTTTTTTTTGTCATAATGCACAAACCAGGCTTAATAACTGTCCCAGTAATTTTAAGCCCTCTTTCCTTTCTTTCTTTCTTCTTTCTTTTTTACCAAAGGTATACTGACGACACATTCCTCAAACTTAACAACCCTGCTCACATTGAAAAATATTTGGATTGTTGTCTCCCAACATGCCGACATAAATTTCACTTAAGAACCTAAAAACGACAAAAACCTTCCATTCCTGGACATTCTAGTTACCAATCACTCCAGTCACTTCACTTATCCCGCAAGTGTTTCTCACAAACCTACTTTCACTGGCCTAAGCACAAACTTCCTATCCTCAGTTACATCCCATACAGTTTAAAGATAATAATATAACTATCTTGTTCCACATTGGAGTACAATTCGTTTTCCATATGGCTCACTTTCTGCTCTGTAATTTGTTTACCTAAAGCAAATTTTGCCATTAATACAGTAAGTACACTGTCCATATTTTTGAGAAACTATTAACCCACTCTGTGCCGGAGATCTACGTGTATGTCGGCCCCTATATGCGCGGACACTGCCAGCGATGTACTTGTACGTTGGCGATTATGCCAAAACTCGAAGTCAAATTAGGCACACAAAAATTGGCTGGGATATTCCCACACCACTCTAAGCCTCATCTGACTCTCTAGGCCTCAATATATACCCAACAAGAGTGTCCTTGGCTTGAATAGCATAGTTACCAATGAAGAAAACGCAGAGCTTCTGCCTCCCCTTGCTCTGTGGCAGCGGCGGGGGGTGAAGTATACGGGCATTACTCCGAAGTTTTCAGTCGCCTGCTCAGGGAGAATCGACTTCAAAATCGACCTACATGGCTTCTGTGAGTACTTTTATGGCTGTTCTCCATGTTTTCTCATCACTTCTAACCTATCTAGCAAAGAAAAAAATGGTCAAAAATTGCCTGGCACCATGGCGCCATGAGGGTCCAAAGTCTGTCTGCATCTGGCGGGTTAAACACACTGACATTTTCCATTTCCTCCTCATCCAACCTTACTGTACATTCAATGACTTAATTTCTCTCAAAAACCATAACTTTACTCTTCCCTACATTCACCTTTAGATTCCGTTTCATACACACTCTCCCAAACTAATTCACCACCTTGCAGCTCCCTCTTGTCTTCACTTAACAATGCTGAATCATCTGCAAACAACAGTACAGGGAGTTTCCACACACTGCCATCTCCCATTAGGGCTGCTCCAACATCAACTACTCTACCTTGTATCTCCTTTATATGCCACCCATATACAGATTGACCAACCATGGACCCCTGATACATCCCTGTTTCAATCCAACCCTCAAATGGAAAAATTCTTTCAGTTCACTATCCACACGCACTGCAGCCTTAGCAACTTCATGCATACTCTTCCCGGCATTCAACGACTTCCCATTCAGTCCATATATTCTTAATACTTTTCACAGTCCTTGTCTATCCACCCTGTCATATGCTTTCTCCAAATCCATGAAGACCGCATATAACTTCTTTCCGTTCTCTCGAAACTTTTCCACTACAGACCTAATAATGAAGATCTGATCTACACAACCTCTTCCCTTCCTAAAACCTCCCTGTTCTTCTCCCTCGAATTCTTCTTTTATTTCCCTAACTTTGTCAATAAGTATACGGTAATCCCTCTACTATCCTACGTAATAGAGCCAAAGGCATGTGTGGAAATTGGTCCCGTCCGAATAGTGGGCCCCAGCCTCCTGGACTTGTATTTAGGGACCCTTACCTACCCTGACTCAGAAAAACACCTACAACTCCCTACTGGACATGCATAGGACCTATTTAAGATCCAATTCATATCAATAAGGGACATAAAATTCTGAAATAAATGCAAAGGAACCAGAGAATGAGGTTTTAGAGGTGAGTATATACAATATTAAACATTCTGGGTACTTACAACAAGTCCTTGGCTTCTGGACTGGTACTTATGGAACCTAACCTAGCCTGACTCAGAAAATTACTTCCCTAGTGGACATGCATAGCACCTAAGACCCTATTCACACCAGTAAGGGACATAAAAGAGTGAAATGAGGTTTTAGAGGTATGGAAAATACAGTACAATATAAAACATTCTGGGTACTTACAACAAGTCACTGGCCATCTCAATGAATAACCCGCCTCCTCTCAGACTCTGACAGTATAAAGGAGTACCTGAAGCACCTGCAGTACACCGTACATGAAATCTTGCAATGAACTTAGTCATTTGCACTCATAATTCCATTTTCTTAACACTGCTCACTCTAGTCTTACTCGCGCTCCATTGTACCTTAGTGAAATCAGTGTTGCACTCTTCACTTAAGTCCTTGCACTCATAATTCCATTTTCTTAACACTACACACTATAGTCTAATTCGCGCTCCATTGTACGTTAATAAAATCAGTGTTGCACTCTGCACTGAAGTCTTTGCACTCAGAATTCTAATTTAACACTGCACACTATTTGTTTCACTGTACAACACTGTAAATTCCCATGTGGTCTAGTGGTGAGTTCTTGCTGTTTATTCACTGTCAGAGTCTGAGAGTAGCTGATGAAGGTGGCCTAGTGGTGCGTCGCTGGGACATGGTGATGGACTACCCACTGCAGATGACTCTGAAGAGAGGCGGAAACTCACGTCCAGTGGCGATTTTACCTTGGCTATTGTGCTGGGCTGTGGCTCGGAGGATGAGGGCCTGTTTTGGGGAGGCAGTGGTGTGGAGCCAGCTGGGGTCACGGGTCTGAAAAAGCTGTCAATGGTGATTGACGCAAGGAACGACGATTTTGGCAATTAATGATGCGCTTTCTGAAAGTGCACACTTCCTCCACAAGTCCCAAGGGACCCATCTCCCTGTCATAGTCCGGGTGTTCCAGGTCGTCGAGAACGAACTCTATGTGTTTCCAGAATGCGCTCAGCTTGGGGATGGCTGGAGTAGTGTCACGCTGAGAGGAGTCCATATCATCGTCGCTGTCCTCGTCGGAATCTTCAAGCTGGGTACTGACACCTGCAACTAAAGATGCGATCTCAATATCAGACATGGTCTGATACCCAGGATCGCCCTCGTCGTCATCCAACCACTCATGCACTTCATCCACATCAACATCGTCACCATGCACACGTAGACGTGCATGGAAGTCATCCACATCAACACCTTGAAAATTGTGCTCCACATCCATTCCAAGAAGCAGATGAGACCAACCATTTTCTAGAGTCTTGACAGGGACTTCCTTCCATGCACTGGCCCAGTTGTAGTTTGCAGACTTGATGTTATAGCGGCAAAGGTTTTCCAAAGTCCGCTGGCCTTGTGTGTCCCATCCCCCCCTGTGCTTGTCCTCGTCCTCGAGAACTGCCATCACCTCGTCCAGGAACTTCCTTCGGTACAGCCTTTTCGTTGCCACGATCACTCCTTGGTCCATTGGTTGGATGAGAGCAGTCATATTAGGTGGCATAAACATGCACCTAATGTGGCCATTCTCAGCCACCAAGTCCTTGTCGCATGTGCACTGGATACCCAGTGTGTTTGTCTGGTAATGGATGACCTCCTTGATGAAATGGAGATGGAACCAGTCTTTGAAGATCTGGGCAGTGAAACAAACCTTCAAAGAATGGTACCAAATGACAGGAAGGACATCCATCACCCCACAAAGACACCGAGGCTGCTTTGCGTGGCCAAAAATAATGGGCTTGAGCCAGTGCATGTCGTTAGCATTGGCACAATACAAAGCAGATATCTGTTGCTTGGAGTGCTTGCAGCCAGGTACACGCTTCTCCATCTCCTCAGCTAGAGTGTTTGTTGGCAAAGAGCGATAGAATAAACCAGTTTCATCAGTGTTGTAGACTTGACCGAGAGTGAGGCCCTCCATGTCGATCAAGCCATTCACCTTGTGCCGAAACTCCTCTACTCCATCATCGTTGGTATCCAAAGCTTCGCCATGGGACTTACAGTTGGTAAGGCCTTGTCGTAACTTGAACGCGAAGAGCCAACCCTCAGATGTCTTGAAGTCTAGGGCATCTTTAAGCCTTGCGAACTTCTCAGCAGCAGCCTTCAGCTCCATGCCACGCACCAGCACACCAGCAGCACGTTGTTGTCGATACCAAATCAACGTGGAGCGGTCAACTTCAGCATACCGGGGAGTAAAAAAAAAAAAAAAATCATCTTCCTCTCCACGTTGCATTTGTTCTTCAACGAGAAGTCAGCCGTGTACTGCATGAGTTTCTCATGGGATCTCTTGATATAAAAGTAGATCAGGCCAGATTGAATTCATGGAGGATGCGTGAGGTTGACCATCCTGCGTCCACCTTGTCCAGTGTCTCCCTCTTCTTTTCCAGAGTCAGAACCACTCTCTTCTTCCTCTCAGGCAGCGGGGTCATCACATACACGACCAAGAGGCAGGAGAGCAGCAGGAGAGCCTGCAGCAGGTAGGGCACCACCACAAAAGCGAGCACGTGGGCAGCCATGATGACGAGCGTGCATTCACAACATGAGACGGGTGGTAAGTGGGGAGGATGCAGGGGCGCTCTAGCAAATGGGGTCAGAACTACGCACCCAAACTTGGCTGGTCCGCGCTGCATGTGCTGAGTTCAAATTATGGTGGGAGAAAAAGTCATATTTCTTTCGATTTTTTTGCGAATTTTGGGCAATTTGGGGAATATTAAATCCAGGGACCAAAATGTCTAGTATGTGGGGTGTCCAGAAAATGGGAGTTCGGATAGTACAGGGATTACTGTACTAGCATATACTTTTCCTATTACAGTAAGAAGACACATGCACCTATGATTATCACACACACTTCTTTTTCCCCTTTTCCTTTGTACAGGGGAATAATTATACCTGACTTCCAATCCTCCGGGATTTTACCTTCCACCCAGCCCAATCTGCACATCTTCCACATTCATTCTACATCTATCTTTCCCTCATGCTTCAGCATTTCACCACACACTCCATCAAATCCTGAGGCTTTCCCCATTTTGACTTTCTTCATTGCTTCCACAACTTCCATCCTACTGACATATTCCTCTCTTCTCACCTCCCTCCTTCTCCCAGGCATACCTCAGCCACTTATACTCACATTACTTTCATTCTTATTGTTCAGCAATTGCTTAATGTGTTCTCTCCATCTGCTCACTTTTTCTCCCTTCTCCACTAGTAATCTACCATTTTTATTTTTCACTCCCTGACTAACTTCTTTAAAACCCTGTCTAACTCTCTTTACCTCTTTCCAGAACATTTTCTTACATTATCTCCATTTTACACTCATATTCCTTCCAAATTCCTCATCCACTCTCTTCTTACTTTCTCTTACTAATATGTTCTCCTCTCTCTTCTTCTCTACATGTAACTCTCTCTTCCATCTCTCAATTTCCTCTACACCTCTGTTTCTCTTCCACTCATTATATGCTTTCTTCCTTTGTGCCACAGCCTGTCTCACCTCTTCATTCCACCATACTGTTCCTTACACCTCCCTTCGTCTTCTCTTCATCCCACACAACACCTCACATGCTGCACAGATTTCTTCTGTAAATATCTTGCACACACCTTCCACATCCCCCATCTGTTCCAAATCATACTTACCCAATCGTTCCTCCACTTCTCTCTTATATTCTGCCTTTTTCCATCCTTTTGTGACCTTTCCACTCTCCTTGTATGAACTACTTCCTCCTGTCCTTCCCTTAGTCTATTCCTCTATTTCTTTTGAACCTTAACTCTCACCGCCATCAAGTGATGGTCAGAAATTCCACTTCCTCAACCTCTATATGCTCTTGCATCCATTACACATCCACACACACATAATGAATCATTGTCTTCTGTTCATTCAGTTCACCACCCACCTTTCTCATCACTCGCCACGTACACCTGTGGATCATTTTGTACATGAAGAGGGTATTGGCTATCACCAATCCCCTCGTGGCACAAATGTCCACTAGAGCACTGCCATTCTCATCCACTTCTGCAGGTACACCCCACCAACTGCTCTATCCATCTTCACATTCCCTACTTTTCCATTCTTATCTCCTATCAAAGACACTCTCATTTCTTTCAAACTTTTCCATGCATGCTTCCACATTTGTCCAGAACTCATCTTTCACTCTGCTTACACGATCTTGCATTGGCGAACACACACACAATCGCCTACATCTGTAGTCCAACTGTCAATCTTACCCACACAATCCTTGAGCCAACTGATCCATACTCTCTTATATTCTCTTTCCATCTCTTGCACACAACAATACACACTCCTTCTTTTGCTCTCCCATTCTCACTTACTCCCGCGCATGTACCCTATCCATATTCCCATTCTCTCACACTCTCACCCAGCCATTTAGTTTCAGTAAATCCACATACATCCACTTTTGCACTGTTAAGCACCTGGACAGTCCCTCTCTCTCTTTCACCTCATCATTTGCCCCCCTTATATTCCATGTCGCAATCCGTACCATGTCCTTTGTTCTGTCCTTAGTCGTCAGCTGTTGGTCAGTCCTGGTCTGAGAGGATTCTTGTTCATATTTTTAGTTTGTTGTTTTCTGGGGAGGGGCACTAACCCTCCACCAACCCACTTACTGTCATGTAGGGAACACGTGTTGGTTAGTTATAAGGTTACCATCCAGCGTTGTAAATGATTTTCTGTTTCACAGGAAATCATTTGGCTCGCCACTCACTGTACAGCTACCCAAAAAACAGTGTACCACTTCATTAAGTGGGTGGATGATGGGCGTCCCCACCTACCACGGGTGTAAAAATACAGAGAAAAGAGAAAGAGGAAAAGAGAAGTAGAAAGAAAGTGATGGACTGAGGACAGCATGAAAACGTCGCTAGAAAAAAAAATTGTGCATGAAAAATAAACGAAGGGAGTGCTATGAATGAAAAACTGAAAAAAAAGGAAAAAAAAGAAAAAGAAAAAGAGATGAAGGACGCGGCGGAAAGAAAAGAGAACGTGAGATCGTCGGAGACCCCAGAGAAATTTATGTGGGAAATTAATGGGAAAAATTCAAAGAAAATTGTGAAGAAAAAAATGGCAAAGAAGTGGAAGATAGGGAAAGGAAGGAAAATGAATAAAAACTGCCAACGTTTTCTAGGTAATGAAAGATAGTTTGCACACAGCTATAGTACACTGGCTTATATCTGTACAAAATAATTATCCTGGTAGTTAATGAACATACAAGAATATTCAATCACAATATTAGTGTTTTTATGGCTTGACGGTTGACCCCATAACTCCTTCTAGAAGCCCTCGGCCAATAAGCTGAAAATTATGGCTGGATGTAGTGTATATGCGCTTGGAATAACTGTGCCAGGTTTGAAGCGAAGTGATTATTAAATAAAAGTGATGGCATCAGCTGAAAACTGTTTGAAAGAAAGTGGAAAAAAATAGAAAAAACGAGGGGAAAAAACAGTATATCTCGACACTACTGTGCGGAGTCATACAACGACCATGACAAGGAATACAAGTAACGAAGGAGAAAGAAATAAAAGAAAGACACGGAAAGTGGTTGAAAGGTTCAATTAAAGAAATAGAAAAGAAAAAACACTAAACAACAATGAAAAGGAGAAAGGAAGAAAAGGAATGTGAGAGGAAAAGAGAAAAATAATAAAAAAAAGTTGCGTCCTAATAGAAAATAAGGAGAAAGAATAATAAGGTTGGAAAAAGGACGGCCAGGCCAGGAAAGGGGAGGACTACACTACGAAAAAAAAAGAAAAAAAAAAAGAGAACAGGAAGAGGACAAGAAATGGAAAGGAATACGATGAATAAAACAAGAAGGAAGAAGACGGAAGGAAGAGCAGGTCATAAAAGATATGAAGGGGGGATTAACAGAAAACAAAATAAAAGGAGAGAAGAAGAAAAATGCGAACTGGAAAGAAGAAATGCACTGGAGAGAGCAGGAAGAGGTAAAAAGGAAAAACAAATATACAAGGAAAGTGAAAGTGAAACGATCAGGACAGAGAAAAAATGTTAACTAATAGAGGTTCGGGGAATGAGAAAGGAAGAGGAGAGGTAGGCCAGGCAATGAAAAATGCAGAGAAAAGAAATACATAGAGAAAGACAACTAGTGAACAAGGTATAGAAAGGAGGGGAGGTAAGAGGGAAGAACGTAAGGGAGTCGAGTATGAGGTAAAGAGGGGCTGAGAACTGGAGGCAAAGTAATTTGCGAGAAAGTGGAGCTAGGGGAGAGGAATGGGAGGAGAGAAAAGGGATTTAATGAGAGAGAGAGAGAGAGAGAGAGAGAAATAGGGCGATGGACAGAAAGTGAATGAAGATTATTAGAATGCGATAAGACATATAAAAAGATAATAACGGGGAACCGATAGGGAAAGGAACGGGAGGAAATGTGCTTGCTAAAACGGATGAACTGAACGGAAGGGTAATGAAGGGAAGGGTGGATGGAAGACGGAGGAAATAATGGAACGAGGAGTGAAGAGTGCGGAAGGCAGGGAAAAAAAAAACAATCTGCAGTTCATTCATTATTACATTAAAACTAACATGATTTTTAAATACAGGATTTTAATGCAAGTGTAACCCGAGGTGTACTTTTCTGTACGCAACAGCTCAACATTCAGCTGGCCCTCTTCGGCCTGTATTTTCCTTTAACTTTGACATCCAGTATTATAAATGCAATATGTCCAGGCTCCTCAGACTGAACAGATCTTGAAATACGATCTCACTTCTCTAATATTAGGTAGAAAGAGTTTGTATGACGGGGCCTTTGCATCCTTCTTCTGGCATTAAGAAAAATGGAAAATCCTAAAAAAATTTTCTCCGGCAACTGTTTCTCTGTTGCATCAAGGAAATTTACACAGTGTAACGCCAAACGATTTTGTTCAGTCAAGAGATATTCCAAGAGTCAAAGGGTTAATGTACTGTAGGTGGCAGTGGAAGGGCAAGGGAGGGAGAATAATTACTATATAAAAAAAATGGAGGGAAAAAAGAGAAATAAAAAATACTAATTACAGAAAAAACGATGAAAAACAGAATATGGATTTTTAGAAGATTGGGGGGGAGGGAGGGAAAGAATATAATGACATTGGCAGAGATTGAAGGGATAAATGTTCGTTGAACTGGGAAGGAAGAAGAAGGGAGGAAATTTAATAAGTGAACAAGAGAAGGACAGGAGAGAGAACAGAGAAACTGGGACAGAGGCAGGAGGAAGCAAGAGAAAGGAAATTGTAACTGGAAGAGAAGGAACAAGACACAACGAATAACATAATTGGTAAAGAGGAAGGAGGGGAGAGAGAAGTGAAATTGGGAATAACACGAGAGAGAGAGAGAGAGAGAGAGAGAGAGGGGGGGGGAGGGGGAGGGGCTGGCAGGCAGGCAGGGAAAAAATACACAGGCTTACGTAGAGCTGTAATTAACTGGCACGATAATTCCCTGCCCATTGTTTTGCATGTCATCTCTCTCTCTCTCTCTCTCTCCCTCTCTCTCTCTCTGTTTCTAATTAAATTCCCAGCGTCTCAACCATTTTTCTGTGTTACCCTTCTTTCCCCCTCCTGCTATCATATTTAGCCGCTATTTGGTTATTCATATTTCAATTTACTTCCATCTCTCACTTTCCCGTCTGCTCCTTATTTTCATTAATTTCTGTATGTTTTATTGCCCTGATTTCACCAGTTTATATCCTTTCCTTCATCTCCTATAGTTTCGTTCTTCTCTCTACTCCATATGTCTGTTTCGTTCCATCTTTTCTCGAACTTATAGTAACATCTTTTCTTTCAGTCTGCGCTTTCTGTTACACCATTCTCTGTCTCCGTCTCTGCCTCTGTCTGTCTGTCTGTCTGTCTGTCTGTCTGTCTGTCTCTGTCTGTCTGTCTGTCTGTCTGTCTGTCTCTCTCTCTCTCTCTCTCTCTCTCTCTCTCTCCGCTGTATTCCCAATTTCAATTTCTCTCTCCCTTTCTTCGTTACCAATTCCTTTTTACCTCATGCCTTGTTCCTTCTCTTACAGGTACAATTTCCTCTCCCGTGCTTCCTCCTGCCTCTGTCCCAAATTCACTGTTCTCTCTCCCTCCCTTCCTTCCTCATTTATTATATTTCCTCCCTTCTTCCCAGTTCAACGAACATTTATCCCTTCAGTCTCAGCCAGTTGCATTATATTCTTTCCCTCCCATCTCCCTGTTCTTAAAATCCATTTTCTGTTTTTCAACAATCTTTTATTTCTATATTTAGCTTTTTACACCTCTTCTCCTCTTCCTTTTTTTTTTTTATTAATCATGCTCCCTTCCATGGCCTTCTAATACCACCTACAGTACATCAACTTTTTGACTGTTGGGATTTCTCTTAAATGAACAAAATCGTCTGGTGTTACCTTGATGCAATAGAGAAATGGTTGCCGGAGAATATTTCTGAAGGATTTGACCTTTATATTTTATAGAAAAAAAAGAAGCAAAGACTCCACCATGCTAACTTCTTTTTCCTATTGTTAGAAAAATTATAAGAGATCGTAATTCTGGATTTGTTCATTTCGAAATGCCTAGGCATATTGCATTTATAATACTGGAAAGCAAAGGTAAAGGAAAGTACGACAAAAGGCTGGAGAAAGTCAGCGGAAAGTTAAGTTGCTGTGTACAGAAATGTAGCCTACACATTGGGTTATTCTTGCACAGCTGAATAAAAAAAAAAAAAAAATCATGGTACCTTTAACGAAATATATAAGTGAGCTGATATGATTTTTTTTTTCTGCCATCCACTCCCTTCTCTCCTCATTCCACTATTCTCTCCTTCCTCTCTCCACCTTTCCCTTCATTACCCTTCCGTTCAGTTCATTCGTTATAGCAAGCACATTTCCTCCCCGTTCCTTTCCATATCTGTCCCCCGATATTATCTTTTTATATGATTTCTCCATCCATCCATCCATCATCCAATCCTACGTTGCCCCATGAGGAGCGTAGAAGCCTGGGGCTAGGCAGGTTGGTCCTGACCATTAAGATGAGTGATCAGCCTCACTCATTCCTGAGTGGCATTACGTGAGCAATAAACCCCAACCATCCCTTGGGTATGAACCTACACAGGCTCAATTCGATTGGAGCTCCTTCATTGCCCATTAAACCACGAGGTGCCATAGTATGGTTATATGGTTACCACCAAGCATAGTAAACGGTTTCCTGGTGTACAGGAAACCATTTGGCTTGTCACTCAGTGTAGAATCACCCATAGGCAGGAGGAAAAGGAAAGAATGGAGGAGAGAAAGACGGAAGAGGAAGGAGGGAAGAGAGGAAAGGGCAGACATCCAAAGCAACAATACATCGAGTGAGTGGATGGTGAGTAGTATGGTTATATGGTTACCACCAAGCATAGTAAATGGTTTCCTGGTGTACAGGAAACCTTTTGGCTTGTCACTCTGTGTAGAATCACCCATAGGCAGGAGGAAGAGGAAAGAATGGAGGAGAGAAAGACGGAAGAGGAAGGAGGGAAGAGAGGAAAGGGCAGACATCCGAAGCAACAATACATCGAGTGAGTGGATAGTGAGCGCCCCCACATACCATATGATTTCTGACATTATAATATTCTGCATTCACTGCCTGTCCGTTACCCCATCCCCCCCCCATCTCTCTCTCTCTCCTATTAATTCTTTATTCTCTTCCTTCCCAATCCCCCCTCCCCCCAGCTCCGCTTTCTCCCAAATTACGTTGCCCCCAATTTTTAGCCCGTCTTTACCTCATTCTCGACTCTCTTATGTCATTCCTTCCTTACCTCTCCTCTTTTCATTACCTTGTTCTTTTGTTCTCTTTCTACAGTATATGCCTTCCTTTTCTCCACATTTCTCATTCCCTGGTCTACCTCTCCTCTTCCTTATTTCTGTCCTGGCCTTTTAGTTAACATTTTATACCCCTTTCCTGGTCCTTTCATTTTTCACTTTCTTTTTATATTTGTGTTTCCTCTTTACCACTTCCTGCTTTTTCCTGTGCATTTCTTCGTCATGGTTCACTTTTTTCTTCTCTTCTTTTTCTTTTATTCTATTAAGCCCTCCTTCATATCATTTATGACCCATTCTTTCTTCTCCCTTCTTCATTCTTCCGTTCTTCCTCTTCTTTTCCAATTTCTTCTTGTCGTCTTCCTGTTCTCTTCCTTTTTTCAGGTTGTGTAGTCCTACCCTTTTCTGTCCTTGCCATCCTTTTTCTTCTCTATTTTCCATATTAATTTTCTTTCATGCCGCTAATTCTTTTGACATTTTTTTGTAAATTTTCCTCTCGCCTTGTTTTTCTTCCTGCTTCCTTTACTTTTTTTGTTTAGTGTGTTTTCTTCATTTAATTTAATTTCTCAACTTTCTGTGTGTTTTTCCTTCATTTCTTTGTCCTTCTTCGTTACTTGTATTTCTTATCTTGGTTGTTTTATGACTCCGCACTATCGTGTGACATCTGCCGTTTTCTCCCTATTTTTTTTTCCTTGTTCCAAATCTTCTTTGTTTCTTCCAAACGGTTTTCAGCTTGATACCAGTCCTTTATTTCTTAACCATATCGCATCAAACCTGTCCCAACTGTTCCTATGGCGTGTGCGTCCTTTGTAAAGGGAGTTAGGAGGTCTTACGTCAAGCCATAATGGGACTGAATGTTCTTGTATATCCATTTACTATCATGACAATTTGTACAGAAGTATGAGGCTGTACTCAAACTATGTGCAGACTGTCTTGCATTACTTTGGAAGCGCTGAAAATTTTAATTCATTTATATTTATTTCCTTTGCTTCCACTTCCTTGCCTTTTTATTATCTTTACAATGTTCTTTGAGTCATTCCCGGTCATTTCCCACATAACCCTACCTTTTCACTCTACCACTCCCTGAGATCTTTGATGACGTCCCCATTCTCTTTTCTTTCCGCTGATGTACTTCGTTTTCATTTCTTTTATTTTTATTTTGTTTTCCCATTTCTAGTATTCTCCTCGTTTCTTTCCCATTTACATGATTTTATTTCTAGGTACGATTCCGTGCTGTCCAATGACTTTCACTTTGTTCCATCTTCACTTTTGTTCTCTGTAATTTTACATCCGCGACTCGTAAAGCGTAAGATGTTGAGGTTTGATCGACATGTGTGTGTGTGTGTGTGTGTGTGTGTGTGTGTGTGTGTGTGTGTGTGTGTGTGTGTGTGTGTGTGTGTGTGTGTGTGTGTGTGTGAACAATTAACTCAAACAGCCTTCTCTAGCCAAATTTGGTGGAAAGATAAGGTCAGGCATACAGTTGACATTTCTTTTGTCTTTTTTTTTTTTTTTTTCATAAGAAATCCTATAGCTAGGTCAAGCTTGACCATGCAAGAACAAAAACTTTTTTTTTTTTTCTGACATAATGAATGGGTTGGGTTAATGTAGGGACAAAGGGTTTCGTTTGTGACCAACCAGTGACAGGCCAAAGCAGGGTCCAAATTCAAACTTTATGGCTATGTGTGCGCAGAGCAATGAAATCAGTGATGATAAACATTTTACCATAATTGGTAGAAGTGAATATAGGCTATTGCTATTCAGAACAATGGTGAAAGGCCAAGGTCACATGACAAGGTCCGTCTGAACGGTGTTTATCTGATTTTCATCAAAGCTTTGTGGAAAGGTTCAGGGTTAGACGAAAATAAAGGAATTTGTTATCTAGAACAATCAGTCAAAAGTCTAGGTCACATGGCAAGGTAAAACGTCAAGGTCACAGGACATGGATAACACAGAGTTTTGATCTGATTTAGAACAAAACTTGTGAAGGAGTAAGTGTCAGACAAGTACTCGTACGAAGCAGGTCTTGCACTCTCCTAGTGCGTCATATTATTGTGATTCTTTTGTCTCCATTCACTCATTCTCTCCTTCCCATTTTCTTACACACATACACACACACACACACACACACACACACACACACACACACACACACGTACTTTATATCTATCTATCGATCTATCTATCCATCTATCTATCTATCTATCCATCTATCTATCAATCAATCTATCTATCCATCTATCTATTTGTTTATCTATCTATATATATTTATATCTATCTATCTATCTATTTATCTATCTATACAGTATATTAGGGTGTGTCCTACAAATAAAATTTTGATATTTCTTTATCTCACCCTCTGCTTTTCTTCCACTTCATACAAAAACAAGGCACGCCGATTTTCACTCCATTTGGATGATATTTACTGGTCGCCCTGGAGCAGCAAAGTTATTGTCCCTTGTCGGCCATTGTTGTTGCTCTGTACTCTGAACCATCAAAGGACCAGCATTCATGCATTCATGGAATATGCTAGTTTGTTTTGTTTCAATGATCAGTATGGGTGTTGCGTTATCAATATCAATTTTTATTTCAGGTCGTTCCCAGACGGTAACTCGCAAGACAGTCTACTTACTTGGTTCAGCGGTTACAGAGATAACTGGAAACAAACTACCATCGAATCGACAGCCCTATGGGTACTTTATGCATCTGCATAGAGAGCAACAGAAAGAGAAAAGGGATGGATTTCGTGATACAGTTCGCTCAGTGAAGACATTATGGGATAAAGCAGTAAATTTACCATCTCGACAGGAATACAATTGTATCAAGAAGCTAGAAGAGATCTTCACAGCTTGGACTGGGCTAAAGAAGCACTCTTCCCATACAACGGAGTTTCACGAGGAAAAGGAGCTGTTGTTTTTGGATTACATCGAAGATTAATTTGACATTGCTCATGCTGATGCCGAGTGGCGTGTATCTCATCGAGAGGACTGGGAATTTCTCCTTCTTCAGTGCCAGAAAGGACGTCCTGGAAGCATAATGGGACTCGACGTGATTCACCAGAAAAAAGTCAAGGCTCAACAACAATGGGAGGAAAATACTGAGAAGTTGAGAAAGTATTCCATGAATGAGATGGAGGCAGCTGCTAAGAAAATCATCCTGTACTCCTACTCATCCAGCTCTGAGAATGAAACCAAAATTGAAGGAGCCTGTGATGGATCATCAACATCACTTCAGACACCTACAAATGACTCTTTTCCTCCTAAACAACGAACAGTGAGAAATATTATGACAAGGGTCTTATCAGTCACTCTTAACTGAACAAACATATCCTTCCGCTAGACAACGTATCTTCTGATGCAGACTGCTGTCAGTTTAGGTCATGATCATCGTGAACATATCAGTTCATCAACCGTACACCGCCAATGGGCACAGTTTTGTGCCCAAGACGCTCAAAAACTGAAGAGTGAGCTCAAAGGAATTAAAAATTGACGGTGCACTGGAATGGAAAACTTATGGAAGATCTTCCTTCAAGGGAACATGTGGACCGTCTTCCGATTTTGGTGTCTAGTTTCAGGATAGAACAACTGTTGGGAGTTCCAAAGCTTTCTTCTGGGACAGCAGAAGCCCAAACCAACGTCATCATGGAGTACCTTGATGCCTGGGTCCTAATCCAGCACATCAGTTCCATGTGCACTGACACTGCTGCACTGAACATGGGCCAGCATGGAGTAACCTGTGTTATCCTTCAAGAGAAGATCGGATGAGATTTACTTTACTTGGCCTATCGGCACCATGTGATGGAGTTGATCATGGGAGCAGCATTCAAAGCCTCCATGGAGACCACTTCAATGGGAGCAAATATTTTGCTCCTGAAGAGGTTCAAAGCCCACTGTAATTTATTAGTTCAAGCGAAGTTTGAAACCACAGATACTGAGGTAGCCAAGGCAGCAATTACCGAGCTGAGGAAAGATCTCCTTTGCTTTGCCATGTCCCAGTCAAACCAATTATTAGATGATTATCAGGAGTTTTTGCACCTGTTCATTATCTTTCTTGGCGGAACTCCAAAGAAGGGCGTGAATTTTCAAGCTCCAGGGACAGTACACCGTGCTCAATAGATGGTGAAAGTTATATACATCTAGAAGCTGTATCTCTTGCAAAGCCAGTTCCAGATGATGAAGGCAGAAGAGCATGGAGTGCGATATCTGTCCCCATCTACTTGAAGGCCTGAGTTTCAGCTACATTTTTGGCTTAACCCGCTGCATGCCAGTGCCGTTTTAAAATGGTCTGACATAATGTCGTGGCCAGTGCCAGGGCCATTTTAAAACGGTCTATAATAAAAAACTTGACTGTGACTGCATTTTTCAAGATTCGCAGGTAAAAATTGGCAGGTATGTAAGGTAACTGTTCCTCTACCATTCCCCAGGCAGTCAAGGCCATACACTCACTCGCTTCCCCCCTCACGTTCACTCTGCCTCACTCTGCCTGTGTGCCTCACCCAGTACTGTACATAGTGAAGGCATTTTGTAAATATTTTTATGTAAATGTACGTTGTAAATATTTTCTTGTAAGTGTAAGGACTGTATAGTGAAGTCAAGTTGTAAATACCTTCTTGTAAGTGTCAAGACTCTACATAATGAAGTCAGGTTGTACCTATCTTCAAGTAAGTGTAAGATAATGCATTCACAGTGAGAAAGACATGCAAATTGTGATAGATGCTGAAGTAATTAGTGATCAGAAAAGTGCACTGAACATTGCTATACCTTTCCAGCAAAAATACCTGAGTATACATTACATAGAAAACGGCTTTCTCTCACGTACGTGGTGAGCGTGAGAGAGCGGCTATACCTGTACACGAGTATGCAGGACTCAATAAAACTGATTTCTGAGCCTCGGTGAGCATTTTAATGGCGAAATTTGTTGTTTCCACATCAATATCTATCATTTTAGCTAAAAAAAAAAAAAGGTCAAAAAATGGCCAGCACTGGGGTGACCCAGAAGGCTAAAAATGGCCAGCACACGGCGGGCTAAGCTCCCCTCAATGACCGGATCTTGATGCAGCAACTCATCAAGTACCCCAAAAAGAAAATCTTTGATGCCACCATGAAGCTGGACTCTCATCTATGGTTCCTTTTGGAGAAAGAAAGCAGTTGGTCTTGCTTTTTTCAGTGACAGGATCACTGGTGACGCAAAGCACCAGATGGTGCTGGCACTCGACTGGGAAGCCCCAGAATTACCAACGAAGAGACCTTGAATACCCATAACTGCTTTTGCCGGAGATGCCTTGGATGGCCTGATAACCATCATCACTAGGACTTTTTTTTTCCAGACTTGGCTTTCCCATGACTTTCTTCAGGATTACCCAATTTCCTGGATAAAGAATGCAGCTTACACTCAAGCTAGTGATATAGTCTAGTAGCTCCCCGTCGTCAATGATAGGGCTAAGCATGCCATGGCCCTCAGGAAGGAGCTGAACAAGAAGCTCACCAAAGATGGGCAGCTCCAGTTCCTTTCTCTGTGTTGTAACAGATCACCGACAGCTGTTTCCTACCCCTGCCAAGGGATTTCGTACCAAAAGGAGAGCTTCAGTGTGAACTTCTATGCTTGTACCATAACTTTGTAGCATATGTATTTGTGTTGTAATTTTCAGTGTCCAGGGCGCCCCCTTAATATTAAATAAAACGAATGATTTTTTGGTAGCAGAACCTTTTTTCATCAAGTGGAACAAATCGGGAGGGTGAGACCATACAAATTCGTACTATGAGTTTTCTCCCTCCTACCCTAGACACACCCTAATAAATAAACATATAAATAAATAAGTAAATCTCTCTCTCTCTCTCTCTCTCTCTCTCTAATTATATATATGGAATGTGGGAAGATTGAGGGGAAGAGCAGGGGAAATGGCTGAGGCATTCAGTAGGAGGTGGGTGGATGTGGCATGTTTGCAGGAAGTCCGGTGCAGGGGTGGATCAGCCAGAAAGATTGTTAGGAAGGATTGCTACTATAAGTTGTTTTGGCAGGGGTAGACAGACAGATATGGGGGTGTTGGTGTGTTGGTTGTGGAGAAATGGGTAGAATCTATTATCAACGTTATGAGAGTAAGCAATAGGATATTGGTAGTGAAAATTTTGTTCACAGGAATGATGACTGCAATTATATTGGCATATGCTCCACAGGCAGGCTTGAATGAGGTAGAGAAGGATAGGTTTTGGGATGACTTAATACGTGTAGTAGTTGGTATGGGAGATGATGAGATAGTTGTTTTGGGAGGAGGCTTAAATGGTCATGTAGGCGAAGCAGCTCAAAGTTACTAAGGAGTACATGGGGGATGTGCGTATGGGATAAGAAATGCAGAAGGGGAAAGGATACTTGAGTTTGGGGAGGTAACGAACATGATTGTGTGTAACACACATTTTAGGAAAAGAGAGAGTAGATTAATTACGTACGAGTCTGGGGGAAATAGCAGTCATATAGGTTATTTTCTGAATGTAATGTCGCGAACCAAAGAAAATATCTAGGCCTTGTTGATGCCATGGCCAGGAAGCCGAGAATGGTCTGGTTTTTGGACACAGCTTTAAACACCCTCCCTTCCTCTTCCCTCCATCCATTCCCAACTACAACCACATTCCCTGGTCTGATCGAGATGTAGCTCTCTTCTTTGCATCGCAATATGAGGCACGCACGCACGCACACACACACACACACACACAGACACACACACACACACACACACACACACACACACAAAAGTGTGTGAGGTAACCTGGGGTCTATTGGACCCCACACTATTTTTCTCAGTGTTTTTCATATATTACTATAAGGCCTTGGGATCTGGTTTCCCCTCTACCTTCCCGACTAGTAGACTAGTTTAGGCAGGTGATGGGGTCAGTTCAGGGTCTGGTTCTATTTTCTCGCTAAAGGGCCTTTGGGGTCCAGTGGATTCCAGGTTAGCTAACCTGTGATTTTTTTCCCCATATGTACAGTATCTTCCATACCAAAAATCATTCATTATGACATGTGCTTCTCTTTCTTCTTAAAGATATATTGGCCATTGGTCCACAGCAGGCATTGACAGAAAACTGGTGGAACATATCAGCTTTGATATGGGAGCCACTAATTTCAGTTGGTATGAAATTTGTCAATGTTTTCCTTTTTAATTTTCCTTACAGTATTTCGTCACTTATATTTCCATACATTTTGCCCCAAATTGAAGAAAAGGGGCTACAGAAATTGTGTACAAGTGATTGTTTCAGTAAAGTTGCAAGTATTTTTGGTGTTTTTTCAAAGATTGGGGTTTGACGGACCCCAGGTTACCTGAGGAAGGATAAAATTTTAGGGTTACCTGAGGAAGGTTTAATAAGGAAAGGAGACACCGCATTACGGGCTTGACTGAACGCCGTTAAATAACAACATCCGTTATGTCTTCAAGAGCGTGGGAGTACTTAATGTAGTTCATTAAGTAATAATACTGTATCTCTGCGACGGGTAAGGCGTGTTCTACCCTAAGCTTAATAAAACAGTCAGCCAGTTGCAAGAATAAAATAACAGTTTACTTCATGAATGAACTATTTGGAGAGTGTTTGTCTGTTAGTCAGTATGTCTTCATATGCTTTACGTCTTCCTGTTCGGGGGGGTCGCATTTGTACTTCAACTTAATAAAATCATCTGGCAGTGACAATTATGCAATTCCAATTAATGTGAACTGATAATTCCAGTTGATGTCAACTTATAACTTGGAAATTGTCTCCCTTAAGTTCGTTATCTTTATTTTACCTGTTTCTCTGTCTCTCGTCAATCATCTTCAAAAACAGTTTATTCTCTTTCATGCTGAAAATATTTTCTTGTTTTTAGCAAAACTGATATAGCGATCAATGTGAAACAATGACCGAGAGACTGTTTGTCTTTCCGCTTGTTCGTCTGCCCAATTGGCTATCATTTTTTCCTCTACAAGAAGGGTCTGTTATCACTTAATCTGAATAATGTCATTCGGTGAAATCAAGAAAACAATATAATAAGTCAACGTGAATCGATAATCCAGAATCTGTATCTATCTGTTTGTCTGTCTTATTTAGGAGGCGATGTCTTTCGGAAATACGTGTAATTGTTTGTCTTTAGCAAGAATAAAATAACAATTATTCTTATTCTCAAATGACGTGTCTGTTTCTTCCCTTTTCATTGCGGAAATAGTTTATTTCAAGCTTGGCTCACTAAATGTGTTTGTTGACATTCAGAATAAAATAATAACACTGACGAATCTCACTAAGGCATATACCTATCTTTCCGTCAGTTTTTCTGTCTATTTCTCTGAGGAACTTCTGTTCAACCACATCATTCTATCAGCCAGAATTCCAAGCAAGATGGAGTGTTAAGAATAATATTACAGTATTTTACATTTCAAGTCAATACGAGTATAGCCTAACTCTCATTACGTCTTGCATCACGCTCTTTTATTATGTTACTGTGCAGTCAGAATTTTGCCATACGTATTTACGTTACATAGATGCTGCAAAGGTCCAGAGATCTCTGGACTTTGAATGCTACTACACATGCTGAGCATCGTCAGCTGCGACAAACCGAGAAGTAATGGAGTCAGCTACCCGTCGATCAAGCGGGCTGGTGGTGGTTTGGGATTGATGGAGGGAGGGTGGGAGAGAGGGAGGGAGCATCTTTATAACATTAACATTTGCGTTATATAGATGCTCTCTCCCTCCCTCCATCCATCCATCAATCCCAAACTACCACCATCCCGCTTGATTGAAGGGTAGCTGGCTCCCTTACTTCTCGGTCTGAAGCACCTGACGATGCTCAGCATATGTTGTAGCATTTATATAAAGTAAATACGTATGAAAACAATTATGACTGCACAGTAACATAATAAAACTGCGTGATGTAAAATGGAATGAGCGTTATACTCGTATTGGCTTCAAATGTAAGCTATTGTATTTTTCTTTTTTTTACATTCAAACTTGCTTGGAAACCTGTCTGCCAGAAAATCATATTGTTGAATAGAAGTCATCCTCAGAGAAATAGAAAAAACTGACGGAAAGGCAGGCATATGCCTTAGAGAGATTTGTCAGTGTTGTTATTTTATTCTTAATATAAACAAACACATTTACTAAGCCAGGCTGAAAACAAACTATTCCCGCAAGGACAAGGAAAGACACAGACACACGCCATTTGAGATTACGAATAACTGTAATTTTATTTTTGCTAAAGACAAATGATTTCATGCATCTTCGGAAAGAAATCGCCTCCTAAATAAGACAGACAAACAGACAGACACAGTTTTTGGATTATCGTTTCACGTTGACTTATTTTATTATATTCTTGATTTCACCTGATGATAATATTCAGGTTAAGCAATAGCAGACCCTTCTTATAGAGAAAACGTGACAGCCAATTGGGCAGGCGGACAAGGGGAAAAACAGTCTCAATCATTATTTCACACTGATTGCTATTTCGCGCCTGCTAAAAACAGGCTATTTTATTCAGCATAACTGAGAGTAAACTATTTCTGTGGACGAAGCCGTGTAAGACAGAGAAGCAGGTAAATTAAAAAGAAAGAAAGTGAGCCAGGCAGTTTCCGAGTTATCATTTCACACTAACTGGAATTATCAGTTCACATTAACTGGCATTATCAGTTTACATTCAGTATACATTAACTGGTATTGCAATATTATTACTGCCAGATGATTTTATTCAGTTGAAGTGAAAATACGACTCTCGCGGACAGGAAGACGTAAAGCATATGCAGACATAGTGACTAACAAACACTCTCCAAATCTTTCATTCATGAAGTAAACTGCCATTTCATTCTTGCTACTGGCTGATAGTTTTATTAGGCTTAGGGTAGAACACGCCTCATCCGTTACTTTCATATTTTTGCTTAATGAATTACATTAATTATACTCACGCTCTTGAAGAAAGAGTGGGTATTATTTTTTTAACAGATTCCAGTCAAGCATGTAATGACCTGTCTATTTTCCTTATTTTATCACACTTTTCTGTGTGTGTGTGTGTGTGTGTGTGTGTGTGTGTGTGCGCACACACACACACACACACACACACACACACAGATCAAGGTGGTTATAACTGAGAGGGGATAGAGGGAGGAGCTGGAAGAGAGGGGGTTTAAAACTCTGTCCGAACACCTGACCAATCGTGGTTTCCTAGCCACGGCATCGACAAGCCCTTGATGTTTTCACTGGATCGCTAATATACCTCTCTTATTGATGTTTCCGCGTTTCTTTTGGCCTGTCAACTTGGACATTTGGTTTCATGGCATGAATGGTTTAGGGATCTCCCACTGAGGTCGACCTTTCTTCCCTTCCTGGGTTGGGCCTTTCAACTAACTGGCCATTCAAGCCACTTCATATCCAAGTCATTTAATCGCTAAGCCACTTTAAAGCCCAAACCACTCCAACGCCAAGGCCATTTCAACATCAAGACAACTTCAATATCAAGATGATTTCAACCTCAGCATCTCTTCAGTGCCAAAACAACTTCAACGCTGGGACAGTTCAGCACCAACACTGCTTTTGCTGTAAGACTGCATCAGTGCCTTGACAGCCTCAATGCCAAGAAAGCTTCAATGCCAAGACCACTTCAGTGCCAAGATCACTTCAGTGCCAATACCACTTAATTGCTAAGACCACTTTAACACCAAGACTACTGCTACACCAAGACCACTTCTACACTTAAACCACTTCTACAACTCCTTTCCCCGTCTTGTTCCAATGCTAGTCATTGCTTTGAGTTAGTGCCACATGGTCTTTGACGTCTGGCACTAGGAATTCATTCTTCAGTTTACTTATTCCGGAACAATCATATCCAGCATTAAAGCCATCTAATCGTGCACATAATTCAGTGACAAGTTACTGGATGTTGTGGACGATCAGTTAAAGAGGTTTAATGAAATGCAAATCCTCAAATTATTCAGTCTCCAGCCTCGGTCCGACCTCAGAACAGAAGTCAGTTTACTTCTCTGTCACAAACTGCTAGTTACCCCACTCACATGTACGCTTACCTCTGGCTGATTATAGGTTTACACGTAACAAGTTGATCATGTCCACAACCAAACCCCCTGAGTGCTCCGTGGGTTACGTCAGTCTCTTCATCCTCTACATTGCCATACATAATCTTCTTCATCTCATACTTCCTTCACTTTCTTTGCCACTTCCTCTTCCAACATTTGACTCCGATCTGTAAATGTTCTTTATCAATCTTTCATCACGCATTCTTTCCACCTTGCCAAATCATCTTAACACACCCTGACCATTGCCAGATCACCCTAACACATCCTGACCATGTCCTTCCTTGATACTACTTCTACTTTCACATCACTCTGTCTTACAACTCCACTTGATTTCCCATTCTACTAAGTTATTTCATCCCAAATATCGTCCTCAGAAACTTTATTTCCATCACGTCTTTTCTTTTCCGTCTCGAACACTTGCGGATCATACAGCACAGCCGCCATCATTATGCACTGATACATTCCAAACGCCACTGTCGCAAACAATTTACATCTGCATTCCATCCATTGCATCGCAAATTTCTTCCCTTCTCGAAGTCTTCTAGTCAGCCTGTTTCTTTTCACACCCCACAAAGTCGAACAATTCTATTTTCGTAACATTATCCCCATTTAGATATCCTTTCACCTAGTTGTGCCCAGCTACCACTTCATCTGATCACCTAGCTTTTTTCTCACTTTCATTCAACTTTCCCTCCTCTCGTTAACACTTCCAAAGTTAAACAACTGCTAAAGTTTACCACCGAAGCCCGGACCCAGAATTTTATTATCTGCAAACAACAGTTGGCTAATTTCCCAGTCTCCATCTCATTTACATTCACTAATCTCTCTCTCTCTCTCTCTCTCTCTCTCTCGCACACGCACACACACAAACACACACACACACACACACACACACACACACACACACACACACACACAAAGAATCTTATGGAAAAAGAGGAGTTCAAAAATGTATGGATAAAAAGATACCTAACACAAGAGGAACTGGAATTACTGAAAGAGAAAAGGGAGGAAGTAAAAACAAAAAATGAGGGAAGATCAGAAGAGGAGAAGAAGAATTTTTTTTTACAAAGTAATAGGATTGGAGGTACGAAAGTGGTACACAAACAGTATGGAAGAAAAAGGAGGAAGGTAGTAGAACCATGTCATGACAAGTATATAAACAAGATGATAAAGCTGATGTTCTCAAATGTGGATGGAATGGTATCTAAATTACTAGACATGAATGATTATGTCAGAGAAAATGAACCACAAATAATATGCCTGACTGAAACAAAATTAACACCAAGGATATCCAATGACATACTAAACTTAGAGGAATACAATATATGGAGAAGAGACAGAAATTTAAAAAAAGGAGGAGGAATTATAATATTAACTAAGAAAAATCTAAAAGTCAATGAAATAAAACTAGATATACCATCACAAGTAGAAGTGATTGCAGTAGAGATCAACACATCCGAAGGTAATGTAATTGTAGCTAATTTGTACATGCCACCCAGATCAAACACATGGGAAAGAGACGAATATGAGGACCTCGCAGAGAGTACAATTCAGAGTTTAAGATCATTACTACATAAAATGGAAGAGAAATCGGAAAGAATTATACTAACTGGGGATTTCAATACAAATATAAATTGGAATACTCAAGATATAATTAGCTAAGAAAGTTGTTGGGACCAAAAGCTCCTGGATCTCGTGCAAGAGTTTTTCCTAACGCAACATGTGAGGGAAACCACCAGAAAAAGAGGACTTGATGTACCTTCAGTGCTAGATCTAATATTTACTAGGCAAGAAAATTATATTGACAGTTTAATATATCACCCTGCACTCGGCAAAAGCGATCATGCAGTACTAAATTATAACTTCATGATAGCATATGACATAGTAAACAGTAATGACAGTTACAAAAAGAGCCTAAACTATAAAAAGGGAAATTATAAAGACCTAAAGAAGTATTTCTTAGAAGTTGATTGGAAAAATGAGCTTAGAGGACAAGATTTAAATGCTGTATATAAAAAATTCTGTGAATTTTATGAAATAGGAGTCCAGAAGTACATCCCACAGCACAAAGAAGCAGATAAGAAAATATAGAAATGGTTCAATACAGAATGTAAAAAATCAAAAGAAAGAAGAGATTTGTTGTGGAATAGATACAGAAGACACAATAGTGAAAAGGCGTATAATAATTACAAACAGGCAAGAAACGACTATACAAGAATAAGGAGGGAAGCCCGAAAACAGTTTGAGGAGGATATAATAAATGAAAGTAGTGATCAACCAAAGCTGTTTTACAGCTATATCAGAAGCAAAACCAAAGTAAAAGATATAATACAATCCATTACGGACGAGGGAATCACTTATACACAAGAGAAAGATATTTGTGAAGCACCAAATAAGAATTTCTGATTAGTTTTTACAGAAGAAAAATATCTTGAAAGGGACTATGTGGAACACGCATGCCCACACATACTACCAGATATACAAATAGCAGAAAAAGTAAAACAAGAGGAGTTAAGTAGATTAGACAGAGGAAAAGCAAGTGGTCCTGATGAAATTTCATGTTGGGTATTACCAGAATGTGCAAAGGAGTTAAGCAAACCATTATTTTTAAATTTCAAGAAATCCTTGAGTCAAGGTAAACTACCTGATATTTGGAAAAAAGCAAATACTGTCCCCTGATTCAAGAAAGGAAATAGACAAAATCCACTCAACTACCGACCAGTATCACTGACCAGTGTTGAAAGCAAGGTATTAGAAAAGCTTATAAGAAAAACTTGGGTAAATCATCTAGAAGAACACAGTATGATAACAGAAAGACAGTTTGGTTTCAGAAAAGGAAAATCATGCGTTACTAATCTGTTGAGCTACTATGACAGAGTAACAGACACAATACAGGAAAGGGAAGGATGGGTGGACAGTATCTATTTAGATTTCAAGAAAGCTTTTGACACAGTACCACACCAAAGACTTTTATGGAAACTGTACCATGAAGGAGGAATTCGAGGCAAACTGTTTTGTTGGATGCAAGACTTTCTCATAAAAAGAGAAATGAGGACAGTACTAAGAGGAAACTACTCATCATGGAAAGAAGTGACTAGTGGAGTACCACAGGGTTCAGTGCTGGCACCAATCATGTTTTTAGTGTATATAAATGATGTAAACAGTAACACTGGAAATGAGAGCTATCTGAATACGTTTGCAGATGATGCAAAAATACAAAGGAGAATTACTAGCACAGACTCTTGTAGGGAGTTACAAGAAGAATTAAATAAACTTCATGAATGGAGTAGTACTTGGCAAATGGAATTCATTGTGCACAAGTGTCATGTAATCAAGTTTGGTAAAAGTGGAAAAAGACCTGATTGGGATTATAAGTTAGGAAATAAAACCCTATACACATCAGAAAGAGAGAAAGACCTAGGTGTGATTATCAATAACAGACTATCTCCGGCTGACCACATCAGCGAGAAGGTACGGAACATGTATACACTGCTTGCAAATATGAGAATAGCATTCACATACATAAATGAAGACATGCTAAGAAGGATAATAACATCATTCATTAGACCAACCCTGGAATATGCATCAGTTGTCTGGAGTCCTCATCTCAAAAAGCATATAGACAAGATTGAAAAAGTTCAAAGGGCCGTTACAAGATGGATACCAAGCTTAAGGGACCTGAGCTACGAAGAAAGACTAAATAAACTGAATCTACCAACACTACAGGAGAGAAGGAAAAGAGGTGACATGATAATGCTCTATAAGTGCATATCAGGAAAGGAGAAAATAGACATAAATGATTACTTAACATATGGAGAAGCATCAACAAGAGGACACTGCAAAAAACTGCATAAGAAGAGAGGTGATAAAGACGTAAGGAAATTCAGTTTCCCAAACAGAGCAATTGATCAATGGAATGCCCTACCGAATGAAATAGTGTGTGCCAAAACAATTGACAAATTTAAGGATATGTACGATAAATATGGTTTAAGACACGGGACAGTACGAGCTTGACTCATTCCTGTAAAGATACAATTTGGTAAGAATTAGGTAAGAACACACATTGGTTGCTGTCCACTTAGAGGTGGTGCCTAAACATGTAACTTTTTAAGTTCCTGGAATTCGAAAATTTTTGAAAAACACGATCTTTTTAATAAAACAGGATATTAAAAATAGTTATTTTTTCCGTCGATAAGTAAATAAGTCCCATTTATCATGGTTAAGGGCTAGGACTCTCCTTTTCATCCTCAGCCCCACCCGTGGGATCTTCATTATTTTTTTATCCTAGATTTTTAAAAATCCATCAGCAGCAATGGGTGAAAGGAAATTAATTACATTATTTATCAAATTTAAGCAATGAAATGTGTTATTTCTTCCTCTGGAACTCATCAGTGTTGGAGGAGTATTTTGGGAGCTTCTCATTGTCGCCAGCATAGTGAGGCGATAATGTCACCTACATCTGTGTGTGCATGTCTGTTAGTGTGTCTAGCTGTTCTCAAAATATCTCAGATCAACCAGACAAACTGTAATGCAAACGTTGTGGGCAGTGTCCCGGGATATGCAGGAATGGCTTGTTTGTTAATAATTTTTGAGAAGCTGCAATGATATGCGTTAGATGGCCAGATGATATTGACATTATTCAATGTTTTCTGTCATACCTTCAACAAAGAGGACAGCTATTTAAAGGGTAACTATTAGAAATTCTTCAAAGGCCTGTTATACTCAATGACCTTCAGCATAGAACCCCCTGACTTCAGGTTTCTGAATGCAAACGTGATATTTAACTTAGTAGGAGCAAGCAGTGAAATCATAAGACTATTTTTTTTTTTTTTTTTTTTGACAAATCTGCGATGATATGCTTCCGATTACCAGTGGATCTAGTTTTTTAGCGATGGTGGGCGATACGCATTCGTGGGAGAATCATTGGCATTTATTTACACATGATTCAGCTACATCAAACTCAGTTCCCAAATCCCTTACTTGATACCTATGATTGATTACATTTGCTGAATAATTAGTTGGTGTTAGAGTTACTGCCAGTCCATTTATGTCTGTCATAACTTGCTGTTTCCTGCTCTGGTTATCAGCCTTTTATATTAACTTTAAGCCAGTACGAAGCTTCAGCAGCATCAATGACCAAAGCTTGTTCTTGTTAGATTGTACTCAGTGCCACAGTAGAAGGATTGTGGCTGTCTAGATAGTCTTTAGCAAAAAATATCAAAGCTATTTCATTTACTGTACTGTACGAATTATTTGTTCATCAATTTATCACTGTGTTCTCCGCATGCTTTTACTAGGATAACCCAGTTTTATTTATTTATTTATTTATTTTTTATGATTGAATTTAGTCAACAATAGTGTTACAGTATCACAAGACAAAACAATCATTTTTCTCCTGTTTTGAGTAAATATCCAGGAGGGTGATGGTTTCTGAAGCATCATTTTGATCACATGGGTTATTTGCTCTTTAATGTCTTTCATTTAAAGATCTAAAGCTTGGAGGTTTAGTAGCAGGAGACAGTACCAATTCCCTGTTAACTTCTCATCTTTTCTCGAAATCTTTTTTTCATTTTTATCATATTTCCATGCAACACTGTCTGTCACAAGACTGTTTTCATTTCAGGCCGTCTTCACATGATTTGGGTCATATTTCATGGTTCAGACAGGAATTTTGATGTAAGCTTTTACCTTGCTTCTGAATAGAATACTTTATTACTTTATTACTTATTTGTTAAATACTTTCACGGGGTTTTTATGATTATACAATATTGAAGGATGATTTCCAATTATACTGAAGAGCAGGGACAATGAAATTGTCTTGCTAAAATCAAGCAATGATTACTTTATGCTGCCTTGCTTCGCCGATTCCCTAAGAACGAAAATTTATAAACTTTCTCAACAGTACACAGCAGAGACTAATTCCTCACACTTGCTGTTTATTAGTACTGTTAGCCTCTGGAGAAAGTGACTTCACCCCTGACAATAAATAACTAATACTATCAATGATATCAGGTTCTTGCTGATGCGTTAACTCCTAGAAGGCACAACGGATTTTAAGCACAAGCTAATAAGACTGGCCTAAGTACCAGTTATGAATAGCAAAGCTTTTATGCAAGCTAGGAGCTATAAGGGAAATAAGCTTAATTATGGAGAAATGAAACACGAGTTTACAGTACATTAAGCTCAAAGAAAAAGAACTGTTAAATTTATTGATTACAAAGGAATAAATTTAACGTTACATTTCAAAGTGAATTCAAATAAAGAGATCGCACTCACTCACTCAAAAGCTAAATTCTTAAACCTAGGAAAACAACATGCGGCGCAGCCGGCCGGCATGTGAGGAAACAGCACACTTAACTAAACTCTTAAGTCTAGGAAAACGAAGAGAAAATACTGGTCAAAGAGTGGACTAAGCAGATGACTGGGTGTCATTACTGGAAGGACACTGCACTCGCTTAAGTCTTTCGCCTATCACAGTATGTGGGAATCAGGAACGGCGGCACTACGCTCTGGCCCAACCTGGTTTCGTGGTGCTCAAACCTCGACTGACTAACTCGTGGGAAAGAAGGGAGCGCTGTGGCCGCATTTCTAACGGCTAGAATGAGCGAAACACGCCCAAAACAAATCGCTCAGTGGAAGCGCTAATGTCTCACACAAAGACGATCACTTATGACAGTTAAAAATTGATTTGAAAAGACTCCCGACCGAATGAGCGGTTAACTGAACGATAAACTGGGATTCCACTAAAGTTCGCGGTTTCTCACAAAAGCCAATGTCACTAGCTGACTCGTGACAAATACTTATTTATGTATTGACTTGTAGTACTCCAGCATCATATTGCTAGGGACATTTTTATTCATAACATCAACAAAATAATGCTGCAGTATACTGTAGATGAATGTTCTTGGTCAAGAAGATCCCCGAAACCATTTCGCTGGTCATTTTGATCAACTGTGTTATGTTCTACAGCTAGCAATGGAGAGTTAGTAACAACTTTTATTCAGCTGGCTATTTTTTGGCCTAACCTAATTTCTTTTTCACTTTTACTGATTTTTACAACAATGTTGGCCAATGACTTTTGACTGGAAGAGCATTTTCTTGTTAATTTAGAGGAGGACGAAGATAAATGAGAAACAAGTTGTGCTGTTGGTAAAGGGGCTAATGAGAATTCTGGTGGCGTGACAGAGATACTGATGGCTGTAACTATGCCGTCACAAACACATTAGGTTGGTTAGTAATCAAAGTACTTGAAAGAAGTAAAAATGATAATGCTTAGTATGGAAGGAAAGTCCATTTTTTTAAATTATAATATTACACTACAGGTATTTCTAATGACACCTGCACACTCCTAGATAACCTTACTAATTGATGGCCATGGTAGAATTACCTCCACATTACATTGTTTGGACACGTCCCCTTTCTCTTATCCATAATGTTCCTTCCACTGAATGAATATAAGACCAGCTGAATATCAGTACTTATTTACCAGCAGTCCCTTCGCCCCTGAGAGTGCGAAAACTTAAAGCTTGTGTAAGAGACACTCTGTTCACTTCATTAGGCTTCAGGAAGGCACAGTATTTTCGTATGCATGAATAATAATTTTGCTTTGACGAAACAAATTTCACCATCATCACTAAAGAGCATCATCGTCGAAACTGCCGCTAAATAATGTTATTTCGATGGTGTGCACTGAACAACATAGTTGAACATATTAGTTTATCATTGCAGTGTTGAGGCATACTCACAAAGTTGGTGGCCTTTGAACAAATATTAAGCATACTGGCTCAATAGTGATATAAATATATCTTGTTAGCTTTAACAATGCCAGTGATACATTTCAACAATATCTCTTATATTTAAAATGTAAAAAGGAAGGCACTTCCATTCTCTGCCTACACCATCGTACACTTTCTTGAAATATAGAATGATCCATATATAACTCACCACCTCCACTAGGCTATATCTTGCCTGTTTTAGGGACGGCTGAGTCAGCGTTATCAGTGTCTAACCTGCATCATTCATTCACTTCCTCCTCTCACTTCTACACATACGTCATCACCAGCAGACTAAGTCGTCCCAGCAGCACGAATGGATTTGTACTGGAGCGCTATTTACGGCCACACTACAAAAAGACCACATAGGCTATTTGAGGAGTAGACTGTAGCACCAGTCGAGCAGGGCAGTACTCCCAAGGTGGATGGAAAACTGATGACAGGGAGGGCTGGAGCTCCCGTTTCATCAGCCCTCGGGAATAGGTCCTGACCATTTCCCTTTGCTGAACATTGTCAGTGTTTCAGTAACAGAGAGAGTAGGCCAACATCCTCTCCAGTACAAGTTTCTCTAACTGTCAACACCAGTCTACATGAGCAGTACACACTACACTTCCTTTTCAAAAAATAAAAAATAAAAAGGAAAATGGCGCACCCATACCATGCCTCACAGTCCCTAGCGGGGGGACCATAAATGCCCCCATCATCTGCCTCTCTTCTGGTGACGACTCAACGAGCTGCCTGGATTCACTGTCTAACTCACTTCTTCAATTCTGCAACATTCATGGCCTCTCCTCTAACTTTCACTCTGTCGAACACCACCTCTCCTCCTCTAAACCTCACCTTCTCTTCCTTACCGAGACTCAGCTGTCTGAGGCAACTGACAGCTAACCCTTTTTCCATATCCTCTTACTATCTCTAAACTCATTTCAGAGCCACAGGTGGCTGTTGTGTATATGTACGCAACGACCTATCTTGATCTCGTGTTCTTGAAATTGATTCTTCTGAATTCTCTGTCCTTTGGCTTCGGCTCTCCTGTCATTCTCTGACTAAATATATCTGCACTGTTTACTTATCTCCTGATTCTACTGACTATCAAAAATTCTTCGACTATCTTACTTCTACAATGGAATACACTTTATTAATTTCTCCTTTCTCTGAAATCCCCATTCTAGGAGATTTCAATGTTCACAACCACCTTTGGCTCTCCTCTCCTTTCACTGATCCACCTGGTAACAAACCTACATCTTTTCTATCCTTAATGACCTAGAGCAGCTTGTACATCACCCTACCCATATTCCTGACCACCTTGGAGAAAGCTCCAACATACATCTTTACAACTAATCCTTCCGCTTACACTGTTAATCTTTTCTCACCATTGGGCTCCTTCGATCATAACCTTATTACCTTAACCTGTCCTATCACTCTGATACGGTATGTGGACCCTCCAAAGAAACGTCGTCTGTGGCACTTTGGAGCTGCGGATTGGGAGGCTCTCAGGCAGTACTTCTTTGATTTTCCCTGGAATGATTATTGCTTCCATGGCCGTGAGCCATCTGAGTGTGCCTTGCACATTATGGAGATTATTCTCTCGGGCATGGAAGAATACATTCCTTTCTCATATCTTTTGAATAATGCAAGAAATCCTTGGTTTAATCACGCTTGTTGTAATGCTATCCGCAACAAGGAGAGGGCCTATAAAAGGTACTGGAGCCAACCCATCCCTGAATCACATGTTATTTATCTTTCTGCCCGGAATCATGCTAAGTCTGTTCTTCGCTTTGCTAAAAATAATTTCATTTTGTACTAAATGCTCTTAACTCTCCAACTCTACTTCTTCCTGCTCCTTCTGGCACCTTGCCAAAAACCTTCCTAACAACTTTACCTCATCATCCTTCCCTTCTCTTTTCTATCCTGATGGCTCTGTAGCCATTTCTTATACCGAAAAAGCAGATCTCTTCGCTCAGACTTTCTCCTCCAATTCCACCTAAGATGATTCCGGTGCTATTCCTCCATCACTTCTCTCCTCTGACTTCCTCATGGTTGACATTAAAATATCTTCAGCTGATGTACTGTATTTTCTCCTGTCACTGGCCTCAATACTAACAAGATACATGGGCCTGATGGAGTCCCTCCTGTTGTCCTGAAGAACTGAGCTTCTATTCTTACACCCTGCCTAGACAAACTCTTTCGCCTTTGTCTTTCAACTTGTACCCCTTCTTCTTGCTGGAAATTTGCTCTCATTCAGCCAGTCCCAGAGAAAGGTGACTATTCCCACCCTCTAACTATCGTACAATTGCTTTAACATTCTGTATCTCAAAAGTTTTCGAGTCTATTCTTAAAAGAAAAATTTTAAAGCATCTTTCCTATCACAACCTTCCTTCTGATCGTCCGTATGGCTTCTGTCAGGGACGCTCCACTGGCGATCTTCTCACCTACCTTCAAGACTCCTGGTCATCCATCTTTCGGGATTTGACGAAAGCTTTGCCATTGCACTTGACATCTCAATGACTTTCGATCGCGTCCGGCATAAAACTTTAATTTCCAAGCTGCCCTCTTACGGTTTCTACCCTTCTATCTGTTCCTTCATCTATAGCCTCCTTTCTGGTCGTTCTATAGCTGCTCTTGTAGACGGCCATCGTTCTTCTACTAGATATATCAACATTGGTGTTCCTCACGGCTATGTCCTAGCACCAACTCTATTCCTTTTATTCATCAATGATCTTCTAAGCTGTACATCTAATCCTATCCGCTTGTACGCTGATGATTCCACCCTTCACCTTTCCATTTGGTTTACACATTCTCCATCTCAGCAGTTACTTCAACAAATAAAGGGATGAGGCTATGGCACATCTAATGTCTGACTTGGCTTGTATCTCGGACTTGGGTAAAAATAATCTTGCTGTTTTTAATGCATCAAAGACTCAGCTTTTTACACCTATAAGCTTGTGAAAATCTTCTACAAGAGCACCCACTACTGTTTTAAAATAACCAGGTAAATCCTGCATCATCCTTGGACATGCTTGGTGTTTCATTCACACGGGACTTATCTTGGAAAGATCAGATTGCATCTCTCGTAAAATCTGCTTCCAAGAGACTGAGTGTGCTAAGCAGACTCGGTGCCTTCTTTACCCCTGCACAGTTGTTGACTTTATACACGGATTTTATTCGCCCCCATTTTGAGTACAACTCTCATGTGTGGGGAGGCTCCCCACATACAGCTCTTCTCAATAGGGTGGAGTCAAAGGCTATTTGTCTCCTCAAATCTCCTTCTCTTACTGGCTTCCTTCAAGCTCTGTCTCCTAGCTGCACTGTTGCATCTTTTCTATTGTTACTTCAGTGGTCACTGCTCCTCTGAACTGTCTGCATCCCTCCATCTCTACGACAGGCGCATAGCACCCGTCTAGCAACTAACTCTCATCCCTTTTCTGTCCTCCTCTCTAATGCAAGAGTTAAACGTTACTCCCAGTCCTTCATTTATGCAACAGGTCAACTCTGGAACTATCTCCTCTCTCCGTATTCCCTATTTCCTATGATCTCCAGTCCTTCAAACAGTGTGTCCAGGCATCTCGAAATGAAAGGATCTTGAATTGGGCTCTCTTTTATATTGTTTTTTTTTTTTCTCCTTGGAAGGAAAATTTTGCGGGCTCAGCCTTTGGTTCTTTCTTCGTTGCATTAAAAAAAAGCCTTTGTCCCGTTCTATCAGTGTATTATAGTCAGTGTTCTTATGTCTGTCCTTATATAAAGATAATTATACCCTATACACTAACTGTGTTTAATTAACTTGACCGCATTTTAAATACCCAGAAATCTATGCTGTAATGATCCGATATCTGTATGTGTGTTGGTTTTTTGGTTTATCCATTTGTTTCTATAACACAGCAAAAACGGCGCATTGAAAAAATTTTTGTCAGAGGAAGGTACCGCCAAAATGCTCTAACCTGAAGAATAAAACAATTTCTAGTCCATTAGGGCCACGGGCCCCTAGTTATGATTCATTTCTGTCCTTTTGACATCGAGCGGCTCCGGCGGCCTTTAGTCAGATCACTTTCTTTGTAGTTACCATAGCACAGTCAAAACTACGCAACGTATTGCAGTTTTTGTTATAGCAAGGTACTGTTAAAATGCTCCTAACTAAAACAAAAAAATTCCAATCCAATCGGGCCACCGATTCCCGAGATATGACTCACTTCTGGCCTTTTGACTCGAGCGGAAAGGCCGCCGAGGGCGGCCTTTACGGGAATAATAATAATAATAATAATAGCAGTAGTAGTAGTAGTAGTAGTTGTTGTTGTAGTAGTAGTAGTGGTAGTAGTAGTAGTAGTAGTAGTAGCAACTATATATATATATATATATATATATATATATATATATATATATATATATATATATATATATATATATATATATATATATATATATATATATATATATATATATATATATATATTAGCGACAGCATATAATAACATCGTACGGTAAAGCAGCATCATGTGTGTGGGACTCGAACCCACTTCACCACTGCAGGCCTGAAAGGTGTGTGGCCACCACGTAATCATGAAGTTTTTCCTTTTAGATCGTCACACTTTGACCTACTGCAGCGTGCGTGGTAGTGAATGGCAGCCCTTTTGGTCAAGATGGCTGCAGTTGCTGAGAGGGTCGGGTGGGTGGTTTGGTGGGTACACAGGAGGGGGTAGGTAGAGTGGGTGAGAGTGGATGAGGTTTTTGGGTGGGGCTGGTGAGTGGATTTGTGAGTTGTTACGTTGGTGGGTGGGTTATGGTGATGAGTGGGTGGGTAGGTGAATGCATGTCTTCCCGAAGGGCATGGCAAGAGACGGCCTTGCTACAACGGGTGAGTAGGTAGGTACCTAAATGTGTGGGAGGGTGAGTAGATGAAAAAATAATGCCCAGTAAAGAATATATCCATAGGTTAATATGTCATTGGTTGAATCAGGTTCATGAGGGAAATATATCTATGAGGAATACGGAGTGGGGAAAATGGGCTGAAGCGGATACATAGATCAAGTGGATTGAAAAGGTCCATGGAGGAAATACGCCATGGGAGATATTAGGTCACTGTGGAGGTCCTGTGTTTCAATATGAGGAAAAGACAGGTCCATGGGGATAATTGCTCCCTGGGGATAATTGGTCCATGGAAGGAAAATAGGTCCATGGACCAAATAGGTAAGTGGGAAAATTTCCCCAACATCCCCAATGATGAAACAGGCCATGAACGAAAGTAGGTTCATGGGGAGACCATACGTTCCTTGGAGTAAATACGTGGGTGGGGAGATAACATGTAAGGACGTAACCGGAGATGTGCTAAAGTGCTAGTATGGCATAATTGCCCAAAACTACCCAATGGCTATTATTACATCTGTCAATGTGTTTAACTATATTTTTGCCCAGATCAAGCATATTTTCAGTTTCGGTAAGTCCCTTAATTAATCTACTCAACTCTTAGTGGTTAAGATCAAGTCGTGGAGAAATAGAGACAATCCCAAATACCCGAGAAGAGACCATTGTCGGCGAGAACGAAAATTTGAGTTTGCAGAGCTAACCAGATAAGTTCTTTATTCATGGTAACGTTAAGTGCACTACATTTTTGAATTATCATTACATTACTACACTTTGCTTTACCAGAGACTGGCTGATATTCAACACTGCCTGGTTAGTTACTTGGTAAGCTGCTCGGTACTCATGGAGAAATAGGAGTCTTTCGTTAATATTCTTACTCTAACATTAAGCGAAGGTCGAAAGAGGGCTGCAAATTGAACGAAAAAAAAAAAAATCACTATGTAGCATAAAAAATGGATGGACGTAACAAGGATGCGTTATAAGGAAAGATATCATTAAATGAAACATGTTGCTTACCACATGCATTTATTTTATCTTTAAAAATATGAAGCTCAGTCATAACGGTATTGATAGACTTTGGATATTGTTTGCAGCCCACATGAACTGTAAATATTATGTTACTAAATCATCTATTTAACGTATTAATAGTTCACAACAACCTCTACTCCGTTCTGCAGTTGGAAAAGATTATTGTGAAAATGCGTGCCGCTGCACGTATTGGTGTATTTGATGATTCATTCATTTGGAAAAAAAAAAAAAGTGGTGAGTGGAAGATTATATACCGCGATATATATATATATATATATATATATATATATATATATATATATATATATATATATATATATATATATATATATATATATATATATATATATACACACACCAAACTTTGTTAAATTTATCTGTAAAGAGGCATCACATCTCATTCAGAATGAAGCAGAACTGAAACATTTCCGTTTACACACACACACACACACACACACACACACTGTCCTCATTTCTCATATTCAGTTTTTCGTTACTTAAATGTTACTAGAATCATTTGGTTTGCTCTTATCTCTTCAGTTCAGTATTTACTCTTGTTCTACAGTTTATTATCTCTTTGAGTTTGGTATCTGCAGTATATGTCATCCTTTCAGGAGTTCTGACTGTTTATTACTGATTACTGAAGTAGCGCAACATAAATCTAAATTGCAAATACAATGCAGACATTTGCCCGAACTTCACCTTTACTTTCGGTAGGAACTTGTTTATCGTCACGGCTGGTGAAGCTCCTTTACAAACATGATGTCTGGAGTCATAACTTAGCTAGGCGTATCGGCAAACCCCAAGAGAACTGAAACACGAGGTGGTAACTCAGGCCCACATTATTGCCCAATGCTCGCTATCAACACACCACCACGGCTACAACACAGCCTATTTAAACTTTCGTTACAAGGGATCGCTCATAAGCCAAATACTGTAATCTACCAATAGCAAAAGTAGTAGTAGTAGTAGTAGTAGTAGAAGTAGTAATAGTAGTAGTAGAAGTAGAAGGTGTTGTTGTTGTTGTTGTTTCATCTGAAATGTTTACAGTGGACTGCAGACTTACTTTGTTCTCCACCTGGAGCCCACCTTTCTCTTTTGAGAGAGAGAGAGAGAGAGAGAGAGAGAGAGAGAGAGAGAGAGAGAGAGAGAGAGAGAGAGAGAGAGTTAAGGGATATTTATATAACCGGGTAGCCCCACAGCCCACTATATCAGTGCCACCAAATGAAGGCATCCTCTCTAGCATCGATAATAAGATATGAGCATCACAAGCAAAAAAGACATTGGGGGCCAGTAGAGATATTGTAATCTCTTTCACCTCGAGTCTTTCATGATCCGAATAAAGTCATAAGCTGGCGCCAAGACTTAAGTGACAGAAAGAGGGATGTTAACTTTTCGTAGAGGTAAGTTTAATATGTCTTCATTCGAGCTTGAACTGTATGTTGTAATATGCTACAGACCTACACAAACTGAAGTTTTTAAGTCAGGGTTTCCTCTGGCTAAAATCCGAGTTGGTGAACAAAGACATTTAGTGTACTCAAACAGACATACGCGACCAAGAACATTACATATTCGCTACACGGGCGGGAAAATGCATAGTTCCCAGCCCCCTTCAGTTCACGGCAACGGATCTATCCCCATTAAAAAGGGCTGACGATTGCAAGGACATTATGGACGATTTGTTACAACGGTAAAGTAAGATAACACAGACTTACTGTTTCTCCACCATAGGCCTCTCCTCACGAAAGTATTTTGTCTAGTGGTAAACAGGGCAACATGGGGGAGTTCGTATCACAGTGTGGGAGATAGAACGGCGACACGATTCAGACACCTCTGTGTTACTGTCCCGTTCTTTTAGATTGTCATTTTACGCATTACTATGACAGTCCCAGATTTTTTTTTTAATGGAAATCTTGAGGTAAAGCTATTAGCAACAATCTCTATCAAATCAGATAACACAGTACCAATTCTATGCCAAGAAACAAACCCGGGACATTCACATGATATTCAAACGGGGTTCGATTCCCAGCAAGGAATAGTTATTGTTAACATGGTAATTGATTTTTCCTGAGTTAATGCAGATAAAATTTTATGAAGCCACGCAGGTTTGTATTCCTGCTACTGCCACAGGATTTCTTTCTGCTTGGGATGAAGATTTTTTGGAAAAAAAGGTAGAAGATGTTCATCATTTTCAGTATAGAACACTAGAATTGTCAGGACTCTAAAATATCATAAATAATTGCTAGTAGCATAGATGTAATCTAGCAGCCAGTGTGTGTGTGTGTGTGTGTGTGTGTGTGTGTGTGTGTGTGTGTGGTAACATCAGGCGTCACGAGGCATATTGTGCTGTGTGTGAGACATACCTGTTGAGAGGGAATGCGAACGTCACTTCCTCTGGCCCCTAGGTTTGACTTTGCACCTCTACACTGCCTACAGTATGTATGCTATTAGTTATTATGTATTGTATTAAGATATTTTAGAGTCCTGACAATTAAGTTTGGATAAGAATGACATTCTCTCTCTCTCTCTCTCTCTCTCTCTCTCTCTCTCTCTCTCCAGTCGTGGTCATAAATAATCACCTATTCTCCGATACCCCGTGCCTTAGGTTGGCTCCTTTATGCACGATAGGTCACAATGGAGTAAGAGGGGCCGAGAAGGAGGGGCCAGAGAGAGAAGGGAAGGTGGGTTTGGGTTCGAGTGATGGTGCGAAGGAGGGGAGGGCAGGGAGGTATGGGAGGGAGAATTAAATGCGAAGTGGTGGTCACATAATTTTGTCTGTTTTCTTTCATTCACGGCATGATATAAAGGAGTTTATATTCGGTAGATAATGCTGCATTACACCTTGTATAGCGGCGTCAGGTAACAAGCTTTACATAGGTGGTGATATCAGGGACTGGCGTGACAGATCAGACATTAGTACGGAGCCAGATATTTGAGTTTTTCCATGTATTTTGACTTCGGACGCAGAATGGAGTCTGAATGGCTTTGACTTCCGTATTATTTATATATGAAATGTCCTCTACTATTACATTTAATAAAATTTTTGAACTAAATATCAAATGCAACCTTTGACAAGGCTGCGTCCACAGTAAATATGATCATCCTCTCCCTATATACTTCCTCTATACGGTTACCGTAATGTCATATTTTATGGCACCTCTAGAAGAAAAGGCTATTTAAAATAATTGTGTATAAAAGGTAAATAAATTTGATGTCGATGCACATGGGTGGATATGATAATGATATCTCTCTAGTCTGTTAGATGGAAAATGAAACAAATTCCTACCCAAACTCCCAAAACATATCTTTGTCAATGTTTACCGACAATGTTTAAGCCAAAGCAACCAGGAAAGTTGTAGAAAGTAGTCCAGTGGCCTCCTGCCTCAATAACCTCTAGTAGTCTTGCTGCACCGAGGGAACAATGTTGTTGATGGTTTGCTGGTTTCGTCTGAACAGCTCCAACTCATCCTAGGTGTGCTGGAGGAGGCGGACCCGTGTCCCCTCGTTCTGTCTCTCACGTGTTGACAGACTGGTCCCACGCAATCTCAATGGCTCTGCACTAATGTTTGACCTGTGACGTCAGTATATTTCTTGAGCCAGCCCTTGATATCACCACCTATCTAAAGTTTATCTGGCGTCACTATACAAGATTTAATGCAGAATAATCTACCGAATATGAACTCCTTTATATCATGCCCTGAATGAAAGAAAATAGACAGATAATGTGACCACCACTTCGCATATCATTCTCCCTCCCCTACCTACCCTCCCTCCCCTCCCTCACTCCACCACCGCACAATCACACGTCGCTCCACCCACCTTCCCTTCTCCCTCTCAGCCTCTCTTACTCCAGTGTGATTTGCTGCGCATGAAGGAGCCAGCCTGAGGCTCGGGGTACCGAATGATAGGTGATTATAATGACCACGACTGTATATATATATATATATATATATATATATACACACACACACACACACACACACACACACACACACACACTATTGCCATTAAGAGCATGCCCTCTTCGAAATGGGGGAGGCGTCCTGCTGGAAAGGAGCTAAAACAGTTTATACCTAAAACTGTACGTCCATTCTGGAAACACTCCTATGTATTGAATACAACTGTCTGCAGTTACCTAGAAGGAGGTTAAGTCGTCCGCCGTGAAGGTCGGAATGTGAGAATCAGTTTAAGTTGACAGTCCTTGTGGTAGTAGCCCCTGACGTTTCAGTATAACCTAGGCCTTTAACTGATTAATCTCAACTTCATAATTATCCTTTTATTTTTCCTTATCTTCAACCATTCCATATAATTTGCTGGAAATCGGATAAAAACTGATCTATCTGACCTAACTGCAGTACTAAGACTTTTGAATTTGGTCACAAAAGGAATAGGTTTACTTAGTCGCACACCTTCAAACCTTCCACCATATTTGATAAAAATCTGAAAATAAAAAAATTAATTTGTTAACAAACACACTCACTGAGTGAAATCTGACCAGGCTCTGTGACCGTGACCTCTGTATGGTTGTTCACAAAACAATCAGTTTTTTTCTTGTCTGAGAAGACACCAGAGATTGGTTTATACTGGATAAAAACTATTTGAACCAATTTTGCTATACCAACGCAAGAGCTAGTCCTGTAGCCAAGACTTTTGACCTGTAGTTATAAAAACACGGTTTTGCTCAGAATCTGACCCTTAACCCATCCACCAAATCTGGTTGAAACAGGATAAAGCACTGAGTAATTTTGTTAACACACCCACACCCAATCATCCCCCTCAACCCACTAGCATACATATTCAAACACACACGCATACTTATATACAGACACATACAAATGCGAGCAATTCAAATCATATTACCCTCCCTTGCTCTGAGTGCACTGGTATAATAAAATCATCCACTAGAAGAAATATTGAAAGAAGAATGTTTGTTGTTCTCTTTTCATAAGATGAATGAAATCGTTTATCGAGTAGACTTTAGCACCAGTCGAGCAGGGCAGTACTCCCGAGGTGGATGGAAAGCTGATGACAGGGAGTGCTGGAGCTCCCGTTTCATCAGCCCTCAGGACTAGTTCCTGACCATCCCCCTTTGCTGAACTTTTTCAGTGTCTCAGTTACACAGAGAGTAGGCCAGCATGCTCTCCAGTACAAATTTCTCTAACTATCTTCACCAAACTACATGCACAGTACACACTACACTTCCTTTTCAAAAATCAACAAAAATGGCGTCTATTAATCAAGCCTCGGAGTCCCCAGGGGGGGGGACCATAAATGCCCCCGCCATCTGCCCCTCTCCCGGTGACGACTCGAGGTGCCTGGAACCACTGTCTGACTCTCTTCTTCTTCATTTCTGCAACATTCGCGGCCTTTCATCTAACTTTCGCTCTGTTGAGCACCACCTCTCCTCCTCTAAACCTCACCTTCTTTTTCTGACGGAGACTCAGCTGTCTGAGGCAACCGACAGCAAACCCTTTTCTGTATCCTCCTACTTTCTCTATACTCATTTCAAAGCCAAAGGTGGCTGTTGTGTATACATACGCAACGACTTATCTTGCTCTCGTGTTCCTGAACTTGATTCTTCTGAATTCTCCACACTCTGGCTTCGGCTTTCCTGTCATTCTCTGACTAAATATATCTGTGCTGTTTACTTATCCCCTAATTCTACTGACTATCAAAAATTCTTTGACTATCTTACTTCTACGATGGAACACATTCTGTCCATTTCTCCTTTCTCTGAAATCTCCATTCTTGGAGATTTCAATGTTCACCACCACCTTTGGCTCTCCTCTCCTTTCACGGATCCACCTGGTGAACAAGCCTACATCTTTTCTATCCTTAATGACCTAGAGCAGCTTGTACAGCACCCTACCCGTATCCCTGACCGCCTTGGAGAGAGCTCCAACATACTTGACCTCTTCCTCACAACTAATCCTTCTGCTTACTCTGTTAATCTTTTCTCTCCGTTGGGCTCCTCCGATCACAACCTTATTACCTTAACCTGTCCTATCACTCCGGTACGGCCTGTGGACCCTCCAGGGAAACGTCGTCTGTGGCACTTTGGAGCCGCGAACTGGGAGGCCCTCAGGCAGTACTTCTTTGATTTTCCCTGGAATGATTATTGCTTCCATGGCCGGGAGCCATCTGAGTGTGCCTCGCGCATTACGGAGGTTATTCTCTCGGGCATGGAAGCATACATTCCTTTCTCATATCCTTTGACTAACGCAAGAAAGCCTTGGTTTAATCACGCTTGTTCTAATGCTGTCCGCAACAAGGAGAGGGCCTACAAAAGGTACTGGAGCCAACCCACACCTGAATCACATCATCTTTACGTTTCTGCCCGGAATCGTGCTAAGTCTGTTCTTCGCTCTACTAAAAATAATTTCATCCATACTAAATGCTCTCAACTCTCCAACTCGAATTCTTCCCGCTCCTTCTGGCACCTTGCCAAAAATCTTTCTAACAACTTTACCTCATCATCCTTCCCTCCTCTTTTCTACTCTGATGGTTCTGTAGCTATTTCTTCTACTGATAAGGCAGATCTCTTCGCACAGACTTTCTCCTCCAATTCCACCTTAGACGATTCCGGTGCTGTTCCTCCATCACTTCTCCCCTCTGACTTCCTCATGGCTGACATTAAAATTTCTTCAGTTGATGTATTTTCTGCCATCACTGGCCTCAGTACTAACAAGGCATATGGGCCTGATGGGGTCCCTCCTGTTGTTCTCAAGAACTGTGCTTCTGTGCTTACACCCTGCCTAGGCAAACTCTTTCCCCTTTGTCTGTCAACTTGTACCTTTCCTTCTTGCTGGAAGTTTGCTCTCATTCAGCCAGTTCCAAAGAAGGGTGACCACTCCCAACCCTCCAACTATCGTCCAATTGCTTTAACGTCCTGTATTTCAAAAGTTTTCGAGTCAATTCTTAATAGAAAAATTTTAAGGCATCTTTCCTATCACAACCTTCTTTCCGATCGTCAGTATGGGTTCCGTCAGGGACGCTCCACTGGTGATCTTCTCACCTACCTTTCAGACTCCTGGTCATCCTCCTTTCGGGACTTTGGCGAAAGCTTTGCCATTGCACTTGACATCTCAAAGGCTTTCGATCGAGTCTGGCATAAATCTTTAATTTCCAAACTGCCCTCCTACGGTTTCTATCCTTCTATCTGTGCCTTCATCGCTAGCTTCCTTTCTGGTCGTTCTATAGCCGCTGTTGTAGACGGCCATCGTTCTTCTCCTAGATCTATCAACAGTGGTGTTCCTCAGGGCTCTGTCCTATCACCAACTCTCTTCCTTTTATTCATCAATGATCTTCTAAGCTGTACATCTAACCCTATCCACTCATATGCTGATGACTCCACCCTTCACCTTTCCATTCGGTTCCCGCAACGCCCATCTCAACAGTTACTTCAAGAAACAAGGGATGAGGCTATGGCACACCTAATGTCTGACTTGGCTCGTATTGCTGACTGGGGTAAAAATAATATGGTTGTCTTTAATGCATCTAAGACTCAGTTCTTACACCTATCAACCCGACAAAATCTTCCACAGGTATACCCATTAATGTTTAATAATATTCAGCTTAATCCTGCATCATCCTTGAACATGCTTGGGGTTTCATTTACTCGGGACTTATCTTGGAAAGATCATATTACATCTCTTGTAAAATCTGCTTCTAAGAGATTGGGTGTGCTAAGCCGACTCCGCTCTTTCTTTACCCCTGCACAATTGTTGACTCTATACAGAGGTTTTATCCGCCCCTGTGTGGAGTACAACTCTCATGTGTGGGGAGGCTCCCCACATACAGCTCTTCTCAATAGGGTGGAGTCAAAGGCTTTTCGTCTCATTAACTCTCCTCCTCTTACTGACTCCCTTCAACCTCTGTCTCTTCGCCGCACTGTTGCATCTTTATCTCTTTTCTATCGCTACTTTAATGGTCTCTGCTCCTCTGAACTGTCTGCTTGCATTCCTCCACCTCTACGACGGGCGCGTAGCACCCGTCTGGCAGCAAACTCTCATCCCTTTTCTGTCCAACTCTCTAATGCAAGAGTAAACCGTTACTCCCAGTCTTTCATTTATGCAACAGGTCAACTCTGGAACTGTCTCCCTCTGTCTGTATTTCCTGCTGCCTATGATCTCCAGTCTTTCAAACGCAGTGTGTCCAGGCATCTCAAAATGATCGGATCTTGAATTTGGCTCTCTATTGTATTTTGTTTTTCTCTTGGAGGAACTGTTACTGCGGGCCATGGCCTTTGGGTCCTTCTTCCTCCCATAAAAAAAAAAAAAAAAAAAAAAATATGTATATATATATATGTATATATATATATATATATATGTATATATATATATATGTATATATATATATCAGCAGCAGCAGCCGCCGTATGAGTATCCACTGCAGGACCGGCCTATCCTCACCGAAGTCGGGATGATACAGCCAATGTATTTCTAATACAGCCAATGTATCTCTACCAAGTGGCTTAGGCTGTATGGTAGAGATTGTATGTAGGGGGAGAAGTGCTTGTAAGTGTAACTGTAGTGTTGTAGTGGCTTTGGATGTGTGTGTAGTCTGTGAACTAAGTGTAATCGGCCAGCGCAAGCCGACTGGGTGCAAGCATACTTTATTGTAAGCGACACCGATTCAACTACAGCACCCCTTGTGTGTGCCAATGCAGTACGTGGCCGGGTGAACACTGCCAAAGTTTATTACCTTGGCGGGGCACGAACCCTGCTTCACCAGTGTACGAAACGCACACTCTACCAATGTACCACAGAGGCTTCATATATATATATATATATATATATATATATATATATATATATATATATATATATATATATATATATATATATATATATATATGAGCACATAGCTATTATAAATTCAATGCGAGAACACGGAGAGGATGAGAACATTGAAAAACTGCTCGAAAACATATATAAAGAGGGAACTGCTACATAAGGACTCGGAACAAATTAAGATTGAGAAGGGCGTGCGCCAGGGAGATACAATTTCACCAAAGTTATTTACAGCATCCCTAGAAAGTATTTTCAGAAGGCTAGACTGGGAAAACAAAGGAGTGAACATAGATGGAGAAAAGCTAAACCATTTAAGATATGCAGATGACATTGTCCTATTCTCAGAAACAGCAGAGACATTGCAAGAAATGTTAAATGATCTGAGCATAGAAAGTCTCAAAGTAGGGCTAAAGATGAACTGGAGTAAAACTAAAGTAATGTTTAATCATCAAACACCAAAGAGCGTTATAGAAATAAGTGGAGAAAATCTTGAAGAAGTCGAGGAGTACAATTACTTGGGACAAATACTAAAATTAACGAAAGATAATGATAGCGAAATAAAAAAATAAAAAAAGCATTACATTTGGATGGAAAGCTTTCGGCAAACATAGGGACATTATGAAAAGTAGCTTGCCAATTTGTATGAAACGAAAAGTATATAATGAATGCATAATTCCAGCAGTGACATATGGTTGTGAGACTTCGAAACTGACAAAATCGATGGAAAATAAATTAATTCGTTGTCAGAGAGCAATGGAAAGGGCGATGTTGGGAATATTTTTAAGGGACAGGAAAAGATAAACTTGGATGAGAGAGCAGACTCAAGTCAAAGATATTAGAGAAGTTATAAAAGAACAGAAATGGAGGTGGGCAGGCCATGTAGCAAGAATAAGGGATAAAAGATGGAGCAAGAGGTTGACTGACTGGACACCAAGAGATGGTAAACGTAGCAGAAAAGGCCAGACAGGAGGTGGAGGGAAAACGTGGCAAAGATTGGCTCAGTCAAGGAATTCGTGGAGAAGGTTGGGGAAGGCCTTCGTTCAGCAGTGGACTTGTAATGGTTGATGTTAATATATATATATATATATATATATATATATATATATATATATATATATATAGGGTTATAACTTTTTACAGCTTAATGTTCCTGTTCCTCAGGTCGACAAACTTTTGCTTAAAAACAAAGAAAAAAGCCTTATTCCTCTCAGTTAAAAAAAAAAAAAGTCACCCTAAAATGAAAATGATTTTTGAAAGTGTAAATTTCCATGTATTATAATAATAACAGTAAAAAAAAGAGCTTATACAAATGCATGAATACTTAAAATCACTATTTACTACCAAGAATAAATCTAATTTGCAGTTTGCCTTTGTTTCTGCAGGCAGCATCAAGTTCCTGCATCATTTTCATTGCACATTCTGCACGCTGATTTCTTCTTTGTGTATTGAGTAAAGATGACTCCTTCTTCCAGTAATTCAGCAATGAGTTTAATGCTTTTTTGTAAGGTTTCAATATTTCCGACAAGTTCTTGAAGTCATTTTCATTGTACTTTACATCTGATTAGTAAACCAGTACTCTGCCCATTCGTACGAAATGGGTCTGCATATCTTCTCCAAAGTCTTCCTTGTAGGTATAAGAATGAGTGAAAGGCTAGCGACAATTGCACTAGAATTCCACTTCACATTACTGATATTTGGAATTTTGTGAAAGTTAATCAAAAGAAATGCCTCCCCCTCTTTTTTTTTTTTTTTTTTTTTTTTTCCAAAGAATCTAAACACTCGTCTTAAACGGTGCAAAAACTTCATGTCATCTCTCCATAATGATTTATTGAGGATCTCTTCCATTAACTAACTGTTATTTTAATTTTCTATAATTCGTTATAGGAATGTAATAGGAAGATTGTTGGATGTGAGAGTTCTGAGAGGGGAGGGTGGAGGTATCTCTAACCACTACCTGGTGGAGGGAAAGTTAAGAGTAGGTAAGAGATGGGTAAGAGCTAGGAGGGTTAGGTGTGGCAGGGAGGTTTTGAAAGTGAGTTGGATAAAAGAGAGAAAAAGATAGAGTACGAAATGAATAGGGTGCGAAATGATGAAGTGCGAAGGAGAACTGGAGTTGTTCGGGAGATGGCTGGTAGAGTTGAGCAGAGGGTGTTGTGATGGTTTGGGCATATGGAGAGAATGGATAATGAGCGATTGGTGAAAAAGATAACTAGATCTGATGTGAGAGGTGGAAGGCTGAGAGGAAGACCACGAATAGGATGGATGGACAGTGTGAAGAGAGCGCTGGATGCGAGAGGGATGTCTGTTGAGCAAGGAAGAGTGGCTGTGTGTGACAGAAATAAATGGAGAGAAATTATGAATGAATAAGTGATGACGCAGCCCTGAGGGGATATTCTCCCGCATTTGGTCTGATCAGCTAGTCAGGTCAGGTGCGGGTAAGGGGATGGGTCTGTTATGATGTGGCAGGGGTAAACCAGTTCTGCTGTCGGGCCCTGCTGCGGATGTCACTGATTGCATTGCGCAGTTGACCCTTGTGTGGTGTGGTGCGGTGAGGATCTGTCCGTTCTCCCCTTTGGGGCTAAGATGCGAATGAATGTGTTTGAATGGATGAGTAAATGGGGAGTGTGTCGTCCTGTCTCGGCTACCTCCCTTTCCTTGGGGGAAGCAGCCTAGGTATATAGATAGATAGATAGATAGATAATTCTTTATTAGCTGAGACACAAATGGATAATCGATGTTTTGAGAATTGGTGGTAGCGCCAAGTTCTTTGTCCATCACCAAACGAAGAATCCTGTCCAGAATGTGATACTGACATCCGATAAACTGTGGTTTGTTGAAATTCTTATCCGAGAACATTGCTGTAATCCGGCACCAACTCCACACTTTTTCCCAGTGTTAACGCTAGCTGTATCTGCACTGTTCATTTTTACTGCATCCCATAAGTTGTATTCATCAATAACTTTTGCAGTTCCTTCAGCAACAGTTTCAGCCTTGCCATTTTCCAAACACAATACACCCAGTTTTATTTCGGTTCTTTCATTTTTAAGTATTATTACCTGTAGTCATTTTCATCAATCCTCTTTCCATCGAAATATAAAGACCATGTTTCCAACTGTAACTTTTCAGTCATTTCCTCCTTCAGTGTAGCAGCCTCACTGTGTATTGACTTGTAAATTGCTGCTTGACTTGGAGATGGAACGTCAATACCATCATGTGACAATTGTTTGCATGTTTTAGCAGCTTTATTTCTCGATACTCCAGCGAATGTTACCAAGTTTGTTGCAACTTCTGTTGTGTTTTCTGGTTGGTGGATGATTAGTCTCGTCTTGATCCTTATATTCGCTGACATCAGATTCAGTGCAACTACCACTAGATGAAAGATCATAAGATGTTGATGGTAATATAGGTTCATCAGGCGGTTTTCGTCATGTTGAAGGGTGAATGGTTTCCTTACTTGCAACTTGACCTGTTGAGCACCCCACTTCTCCGTTGCTTTGCGTTTGCAGGTGGTAGAATTCTTTATCTTCTGTGGATAACTATTGACCAGCTACTTTTGTGATATTAATAAGTTTATTTGGGGCATCATACTTTCCTCTCTTGACACATTCATTGTAAGATTTTAGCATCTTGTCAAGCTTTGCTTGTCTTGCTTGATCTGACACATGTGGGAAGTTCAGTTTATTTTCCCATAATTTTGTAACTTCTTTGAAAATTTCGACTATTCAATGTTTTTTTAATTTGATTTTTGCTCTAAGAAACTGGTAACGTCCAACAACTTGCATTTGGTTTGGCATTCTGCATTTTTCTTCTAATGAGAATTCTCCTAAAGGCGCAATTCCTCTTCTTCTATGTGACTGCTGGAACTGCACCACATTATTGGTCTAGATCCTTGTTCTTCTGTACGACAGTATCACTTCTTTTGTGCGACATCATGCATATCTGAAAAAAAATAATATTAATATATAATAGTAATACATTAAGCAATTGTTTTCCTGAGTGTTCACCTGCAAACTGCGAAGATTATTGTTAGATGCTGATAACTGTATCCCGTTTTATAATATGTTGATTATTCTAGAACATTTTAAACAATGCTAATCCATAACAGAACATTACAAACTGTTCTAGAAAGTTCTAAACAGTTCCAAAATCTTTTGTGCAAGTTTATAAAGTTATAAAAAAAAATCTATATAAAGATTAGGAAAGTAATAAAACTTGCTTGTGGTAACGTTAAATATATGGTAATCCATTTTTTTTATTTGGGGTGACCTTTTTTTTTAACAAATAACTGCTTTTTTCTTTGTTTCTTTGTTTTTAAAGATATATATATATATATATATATATATATATATATATATATATATATATATATATATATATATATATACGTGCTCCCTACGTGTCAAGTGGGTTGGTGGAGGGTTAGTGCCCCTCCCTGTAAAACAAATAACTCAGAGTCAAATGGCCACCCCGTGCGGGATTATGGCGTCTGGCAATAGAAAAATAGATAGATATATATATAGGCAGATAGGAACAAGGCACTATGTCACCCCACAATGACATGATAAAGCCTAAGCCACCTGAGTTCTGTGCAGAACCTCATAACTCCGTTATGGGAGGATATTTTACAACTCGAACCCAGATGATGAGGCATATATATCGAATATATCACTGTGGAACAAACTTAAACTAATTTTTTGTTTATGTTGATGTTTACACCATTTCTGATCAATGTCAATGCGTAAATTCTGAATATGCTATTTGTTTATGTGTAAATCTAGAGTTACAGGAATAATTCTGCAGCAACATATGTATCTTGCAAGGACAGGAACTACAACTTGTTACCATTTTGAGAATGTTGAGAATGTTAAAGAACTGATATATTTCCGGGTGTATATTATGAATGTAACTAGAAAATGTGCAAACAGTAACATCACAAGGAATGCAGGGCACATAGTATCTAGAAATGCACTTTTGATCTTGACTTTCTTCTGTAGCTGTGATGACAGTTGTGCAACAATCCCCAAACGTAATCGCCCATCATTGGCTAATTCCACCTGCCCTGATATCTGGTTTCCATCAGCAGAATGTCCTGGTGGAACTTTTTGCCACGCTCCTTGCTGACTGCAGCCAAGTTGCTTTTGAAGAAATCAAGGTGGGAATGCAGATAGTGCACTTTGACTGACGTTCTGCATCCAAGCCGGTGAAATGCACTGATCAGGCCATCGACGAGCTGTGCGGAATTTGGTCTCATCTGGTTGCCAAAAAGTTTCCACAACCACTCTGAAAGCATCCCAAGTGCGCTCTTCATTATTGATCATTTATCCTGTAGTTAACGAATTGCAAGCATTCTTTGAACTTGCAGCTCAATGAATATGCCAGCCATCACCTTTGCCACGCGCAGTTTGGGAAACATTGATCGGATATGCAGCATCGCCATCCTGGTTGATGGCTTTCACGAACTGTTTCACAAGACCAAGTTTTATGTGTAGCAGCGGTAGCAATACCTTCTTTTTGGAGATCAGCAGAGCTCTCAAAATGTTGCACAAGCCTGGTGTGAAACTTTCTCTGAGAGGCCAGTCTTTCCTCACGAAACGTTCTGCATTGCTCCAGCTGTCTCACAAGCACAAAAATCATGAGTACTGTACTTCGTATAACTGCCTTGCATTCCAAGTAGGAATGAAATCATTTTTAAATCCCCACAAACCTCTCCATTGTGATCTGAGTACTTGATCTTTGTCAGACAAATATTCACATTCTCACAGCCTTCTTTCATTTCCACAGAATGCGAAATTGGAATTGATGGGAGTTCATTGCCATTAAGCAAAAGTACAGTTTTTAGGCTCATCATGGAACTGTCTATGAAGAGTCACCATTCTGAGGCCTTGTAATCCACTCTCATGGCTTGGAACAAACACTTAACATCAAAACAATAACACAACGAACTTTCTTCACAAAATATGAAAAAAGGATGCAAACTTGCCCTTGTGATTCCTATAACTCAACTTGCAACTGGGATCCAACAAGTTCCATTCGCTTAGATGTGACGCCAGGAGCTCAGCATTGGACTTGGTGAGTCCTAAATCTCGGACCAAGTCATCCAGTTCTTGATGATTGGGAAGGTTTGGAGTGTCTCAGGAACATTCTCCAAGATACGATTTATCACTTTCCCCTCTGTCATTGACGATGTCCTCATGATCAGAGACAACCTCCATGTCCACAGGAGGGACACGAATCACCAGCTCATCATTTTGAGCACAGGAGAGATCGAAGAAGGCAAATTTGGATATACAATGTTCTTTCTGCCCTTAATGCTCTTCACACCACATATATCAACCACTGAAAAATAACAATCATTGTGGTGATTCAAAGGCTCTCACCACACTCTCAGAACTGTGAAATGCATCTTCTTTCTCGCTCCTTGTAGCCAAGCTTCAAGCGCAGAGCAACAGCTATCACAAGTGTAGTGGGGAGACCAGTCCTTATGTTGATCGACCATTTCCATGCCAAAATATGCTTTGTATACAAAGGAAAGCAAACAGCAATAGACCTGATGGTCCGTTCGAGGCTGTTTGTTATATAGTAGACTATGGCTACAAGATCTAACTCTACATGCTGAAGTATAAGGATAGTAAAGCAAGAAGGCGCTCCCCGCCTCCAAACCCTCCAGTTAAAACTGGCAAGAAAAAGTGAGAAAAACCACCATGCAACATGGAAAGACTGACATGGAAATTTCATAGGAAAGGCTGAGAAGGAAAAGTTACTTTAACACTTTATCTATAAGCTACCAGTAAGAATAACCTGGAAAAGGAAGTAGTAAAGTAAAATGAATAATTGAAAAAAAAAAATAATAATGCATGTCAGTACAGGTACGTTGAACTGACAGGGCGTCTGCGGACACAGCTTGGAAATTGCACAGTGCACAGTGTGGATGTTCAAGGGTGGTGCAGCAGCCTTGCCTGGTGCAATTAAGGTAGGCAGCAGTCAATCACGCCCCAGCTCCGTTCATTCCACTGAGACTAGGAATTTTCCCATGCGGGACAATCACAAAAGTCACCTCCTGGAGCAGTGACCCCTGGTACATTAAAAAAATCCCGATGGTGGCCACTTAACTAACAGGGACCCTCAGTGATCCACATCCCATCACAGGTCGAAAGTACAGTATGAGTAGTGACCAGTATTTCAGGCCTATCTGTGCATATACTATATTTACATTTAATATACTAATCCGGGGTATAAGAAAAAAAAAATAAATAAATAAACATACTCAAGTGTTTTATTCAGAAGTAAACATATTAAGCTGGGGGTTAGACGACAAATACTTATTCAGGCGACCTTTAAAGGTTTGTACTGTATTACAATTTACTACACTGTAGGGCAATTCATTCCATATATTTACAACTCTATTGAAAAAGAAGTGCTCTCCTTCATGCGACTGGAATCGTTTGCCAATTATTTTATGCTCATTGCCTGTAATAAAATTCGAGTGATCAACTGTGAAGTATTTATCTACAGCCATGTTATCATGTTCTTTGAATATTTTGAATACTTGAATTATATCTCCTCATAACCTCCATTTAGTTAGGGCATATAAATTCAGGGCTTGTAAGCATTCCTCGTATGGTTTATTTCTCAATCTAGGTATCCTCTTTGTCATCCTTCGCTGTACTCTTTCAAGCTTTTCCATATCTTTTTTATAATATGGTGACCAAAGCTGAACGCAATAGTCCAAGTGCGAGCATATTAAGGAATTATACAAAGTGAGGATGACATTATTTAATTAATATTCAAATACTCTTCCTATGAATCCAATCAATTTATTGGCTTTTTTCACAGCTTCAGTACATTGTTTGCTTTGTTTCAAATCGTTTTTTATTATAACTCCTAAATCTTTTTTATGGTTTACCCTATCAAGTTGGACATTATTCATGCTATAACTTGCTCGTACATTTTTACTGCCAATGTTTAGCACTTTGCATTTATTAATATTGAAATCAATTTGCCAGACTTGGGCCCAGTTAAACAGTTGAACAAGGTCTCTTTGAATTGGCTACCTTTGCAGTGCTGTATCTGCTCTGTTACCTATTTTAGTATCATCAGCAAATTTTGAAATCTTACAACACAATCCTTCATCAATATCATTTACATATATTAAGAAAAGAATAGGACCTAACACTGAACCCTGCGGCACTCCACTTGTAACATTTATCCAGTCTGACTCTTTTCCATTTATTACAACTCTTTGCTTTCGTCCAATGAGCCAATCTTCTACCCACCTGAGAACACTGCCGCTGAAACCATATGCCTTTAGCTTCTGAAGGAGTCTTTTGTGTGGAACTTTGTCAAAAGCCTTTTGAAAATCGAGGTAGATCACATCAACAGATTTAGTCTCGTCGTTCATGTTCAGTATATCATTGAAAAAGTCCAGCAGATTCGTGAGGCAAGAGCGATTATTATGAAAACCATGTTCAGAATCTTTTATGAGATTGTTTGTTTCTAAGTGTTTCACGAAATTGTCTCTGATAATAGTTTCAAGCAATTTGCAAACCACCGATGTTAAACTAATTGTGCGGTAGTTTTCTGGTTGGCTTCTGTTGCCCTTTTTTAATATTTGGGTTACGTTAGCAAGCTTCCATTTGTGTGGCACCTTACTGCTCTTCAGTGATAAGTTAAAAAGTTCAGATAAAGGCTTTGATATTTCATTCTATATTTCCTTCAATACACACGGTGATATATTGTCCGGTCCTGGTGCTTTATTCTCTTTTAATTTGTTTATTGCAAGCAGTACCTCACGATCGCTAACTGTAATGTCAGTGATTATGTTGCCCCCTTCTATGGGAATGGGGGAAACAGTAGGAATCGTATGTATATTTTCTGTTGTAAATACTGACGCTTAGGAAGTATTAAGAATTATCGCCATCATAGTTTCATCATCAATGTGCTCTCCGTTATCTGTGAATAAGGGACCGATTGATGGAGTTATTACCTTTTTGCTTCTTATGTAACTGGAAAATTCTTTGGGATTTGATTTACTGATAGTTGCAATATGTGTCTCAGGGTTTTCCTTACTGCATTTAATTAATTCTTTGGCTTTTAGTCGAAGGGCATCATATTCATTTTTATCACTTTGACTCTTTGTGGTATTATGATTCTTATATGCAAGGTTTTTTGCTTCTAAGCAATGTTTTATGTTGGAGATCCACCATTTGAGTTTAGAATTTTTAGCAGGTCTTCTGTTGCGCATTGGAATACATAACCTGATGGCACTGTTGACAGTTTCTGTAAAAAAATTCCATGCGTCATTGATATCTAAAGTTTCGACAATGGGATGCCAGTCACCTGCGCCTACAATTGCCTTTAATTTCTTAAAATTTGCTCTCTTAACCAGAACAATCCTGCCGTCGGCATGGTGCCGATAGTACAAAACGTCTCGATTAATCCCAGCGACGTGATGGTGCCAACAGCAAAATTTGAGTGCTGTAGCACGTCTCAAACTGCTTTAATCTATTTTTTGCTAAGGAGTAGCTTAATGTATTGGCAACACTGTGTCCAAGCAGTTGTAGTACTGAGTTTGGTTCTGCATGGGTGGGTAACATCAGTGTGCCACTGTCCGTCAGTGCGTGAGGATGTCGCGAAAATCACGCCATTTTTCTACCTCATTGGGCTGGAGCAGGCTGTTGAAATTGTCACTTGGACAATTCTGTCCCTTCTCTTGTATTTTGTTCTTGTCTTGGAGAGAACTCCTATTGCGGGCTCATGGCCTTTGCTTTCTTCTTCCTCGCATAAAAAAAAAAAATAGTGATTCTTCAGAAGAGAAAGACCTGGATGACTATTCTGGGGAGGAATATGAGCCAGTGGAGGACAATGAGAAAGGGGAATCCTCTTTCTCCTCTCCCATTCTCTCTCATCCCGCCCAGCTGGGTGGGCAAACATTGCGAAACTTGGGTAAAAACACGATGGACGGTCTTCCTGGTCTTATTTCTCCTATAAGGAGTACTTGTTTTTTTGCTTTTCCTTGATTTATATGTCCTTTTGGATTGATTGATGCAATAAAAATTTCTTCCGTTTTTGGTCCGGGATTGGGTGGGTATAAAATTGCAAAAATGCCTCGGATGGTACGGGTTAAAATCAGGCACTTTCTTGCAACTGGCCTTGACACTGTCTTCACTGAATTTAATGTTAAATGTAACTATGCGATGATCACTTGTACTAAATTCTTCTACAATAACGTTGCTCACTACATATTCTGATGTGGCTAAGACAAGATCTACGATGTTAGCTCCACGTGCCGGATAATTTGCAAATTGATACAAAGAACTTTCCTGCATGTTTGTGTATAGGTCTAACCCTGTGTGTGAAGATTTGGCTTCTTCCCATTTTGGAACTGGTAAATTAAAGTCACCAGATATTACAGCGCTTTGTGTACAAGATATTTCAGCAATTTGATTGTAGATTTCATTATCGATGTTGAGTGGCTGACCAGGTGGATGATAAATCAACCCAAGAGTGATTTTATGACAAGATTCATTTCGAAGCTGAATATAAATAGTGTCAATGTTTTCAGTACATGGCTTGGTAATTACGACTGGATGAAATCCTGATTAAATATAAAACAACACACTGCCCCCTGCTCGATTCATCCTTTCACTACTGAAAATTTGATAGCCTGGTAAATTAAACTCTGCTATCAAATCTATCTGCTCAGTATTCAGCCACGATTCTGTTATACCAATTACATCATAATCTTCAGTAAAGATAAGGGCCTCTAAATCAGAAAATTTATTATGCAGACTATGCGCATTTACAAGAAAAGCTTTAGTGTGTTTTCCTCTCCGATGTGTGAAGTTTCCATTACTTATTGATTATTTGGATCGTATGATATCTAAGATTCCCTGCCTTGATGCTTGTTTTTTCTCCAGAAAAAACTTATAGCATCACTAAGCAAACGACCGAGATGGGCAGAACCAACCGAATTTAAGTGCAGTCCATCATTGGCAAATAATGTCCGCTGCTCGTACATCTAGTTCCACATGTCAGTGAACTCAACTCTTTCTTGTAAGCAAAGTGACTTGACTGTTTTTTATATTAAATACTCTGCTGAAGAAGGCATTCCCTGCATTAATCCTTGGGAGTATGACTGAAATTAAAATGTGATTAGTTTTCTCCTTGTAGCATCGAATCATCTTTCTGTACTTCTCCATCAGCTCCTCTGATCGGGTTCGCACGGCATCATTTGTACCTGTATGAACGATAACAAGGCTGTCATTTTCCGCATTCTCAAAAACGTCCTCCACAGCCTCTGTTACATCATCTACTCCTACACATGGAATACAAAAACGCTTATGTTTAGAGGCTGCGCGGCTGCAAAATTCCAAAAACTGACCACAGATGATGGAGTCCCCCACAACCCCTGCCTCATGGGGTTCTTCCTCGACATCTGCGAGAATCTATTTGTTATATGTGGTTACTGGAATGATGCTCCTTTTTCTCACAAACCTGGCACCATTCTGCACTGGCTGTAACTCATTCTGTATGGTGGGGGGGGAAGTAACTACAGTGGGAGGAGGATGGTCAGCCTGGAAAGCAGTTGGCCAAGCAGTGGGGCTATCCTCCACAGTATGTCCAACGTTGCTGGCAATGAACTCCTCCAGGACATCAGTTTTATGGGTCAGGCTGTTAATTTTATTTGTGGCTTCGGTCAGCTTGTCTTCCAAGCTCTGACATAGTTTGCACATCCTGCAAACAAAGGAACGGTCCATATAAAAGGATCATGTGAAACTGCAGGAGCAGGCTAAGCAAATAATGTTCTGCGTCATTCTGAAATTTAAAGTTACTGCGAAGACTTACAAGAGAAACAGAATCAGATATTGCTAATTAGCACCTGAAAGAGATACTGGAACAATGATCAGTTGCTTTACAAAATCTGTTATGAAAACAATTACAATTTATGTAGTTGTTACAGGTGTAGGTGGTGGTCTTGCTGTTTAAAACTGTGCAGGAATGACTACCTTACTGGTTAGCGGTGTACCTGCAGAGTATTTATCAGTAATCTGTTCCAGAGAAAGGAAAAGTAACCATTATGTGGAATGGAGAAATTAAATTATACTACAATCTGAATTATAACAATAAAGTCACAACACGGTTACCTGTAAAGAAATGGGAGAGATATTTCTCTGTAAAACTTAGTGCAAGTAGAAAGAAAAAAAAGTTGGGCAATAACAGCAAGACTTGCCTTGTGTCGAAAATGTAAACAAACGCTGTCGTGATCCCTTGTTTTACTATTTATCGTTTACAGTGATGAAATAATGAATCACTAGTACAGTAAATAATCCTTAATCCATTAATATTAAATTAGTTCTGAGACCAGAAAATAAATATACAAAGCCTAGATTCTCATTGTTTTCCGAGGATGACTCGTCCGGCCCTCTGGCAGGAGACGGCTGAAGCAACTGCATATCTGGGACAAAGAGACGGCGCCAAGATCGATCGATCTATCTATCTATCTATCTATATATATATATATATATATATATATATATATATATACAGTATATATATCACCAGTAGCAGCAGCAGCCGTTTGAGTATCCACTGCAGGACCGGCCTATCCTAACCGAAGTAGGGACGATACAGCCAACGTATCTCTACCAAGTAGCTTAGGCTGTATGGTAGAGATTGTATGTAGGGGGAGATGTGCTTGTAAGTGTAACTGTAGTGTTGTAGTGGCTCTGGATGTGTGTGTAGTCTGTGAACCAAGTGTAATTGGCCAGTGCAAGCCGACTGGGTGCAAGCATACTTCATAGTACGCGACACTAGTTCAACTACAGCACCCCTTGTGTCTGCCAATGCGTACGTCGCCTGTGAACACTGCCAAAGTTTTATTTCCCTGGCGGAGCGTGAACCCTGGTTCACCAGTGTACGAAACGCACACTCTACCACTGTACCACAGAGCCTCCATGTGTATATATATATATATATATATATATATATATATATGTGTGTGTGTGTGTGTATTACGAAAGACTTTCGACTCAGTGGAGCACATAGCAATTATAAATTCATTGCGAGAACAAGGAGTGAGACAGTCCACCATTTGAACTGAGCAGAGTTGGCCGGGACTAGCAGCGAGTGTGAAGGCAGCAGCTGAAGGGAAACATGGCTGCTAAAGTTGTGGGCCAGGTGCGGTGGTTCCACGTACGGAAGGGGTTTGGCTTCTTGACTCGCCGGGACACGGGGACCGACATTTTTATATATCGCTCATCCATAGTGGCCCCCAACCCTTCCCATCCTGTGCCTTCGGTTGAGGCTGGTGAAGCTGTGGCGTTTGTCATGGTGGCGGGAGATAAGGGTCCTGTGGCTGCCTTCGTCACTGGCCCTGCTGTCCAGGCAGTGTGGGGCTCACACCACACCCTCCCCCGTCGTCAGCGCCGTTGTCAGTCTTGGTCTCCCTCTTCTGCTTCTGCCTCTGCCTCTTCTGCTTCCACCCTAGTCACCATGTGCGTGGAGGTTGCTAAGGCTTTCTCAGGGGGTGATATGGCAGTTCTCACTCAGCGCCTGCCCGCCATCTTCCAGGCAAATGGGCTTCCTGCCATACTCATCCCAGAGTCTTTCTCCTCCCCGCCTGTGGTGCGGAAGAGGCCTTGGAGGAGGACCCCTAGTCATCCTTCGGGGCATCCTGTGATCTCCACCAGCTTGGTCCCGAGGGTGCTGCAGCTGCAGCCCTCAACTCCACCTACAAGGCTCCAACTGGTAGGACGTTCAGTCTCTTGCCGGTCTGCCCCGCCGCCACTACCCGTGGTACCTATGGAGGTTGGGGATGTGGCGCCGCCTTCCCCACCTAAGGCTGCTGTTCCTGATGCCCTTGTCTCCCCTGCTCCTACCGTGGTGCTCGACGAGGTGGAGTCTGCTCCACCTACGGGGCTGGCTCTGGCGGATCTGGAGCCTTCTGGTCCAGTTCATCACCTCACCTGGGCAAACTTTGCCGCCCTTGATGAGTTGGAAATAGACTCCATGTCTCGCCATCTTCATGAGTACGAGGATGCTGCCCCTGTGACTCCAGATGAGAAAGACTTTTCCAAGGGGGATTTCCGGCAGGCCATGCTCTCATTCATCGAGCTGCGCCGGGGGTCCCTCCAGACCATCAAGGACCCTGACGAGGTGAAAATCCTCAATCATATCCTTCAGGGGGTGCAGTCTATCTCTACGTCCGACTCTGCCTCAGCCACCAGCTCGGTTTAACCTACGTTCTGTGCCCTTCTTCCTGCCATGTTTACATCTTGTGCCCTTCTTCCTGCCTCGCTCGCCTTTGTGTCCTAGAGTGACTGTTTCAATGATTTTGGACTATGTTTTAAAATTTTCTTGTGTATATTATATTGTTTGGCCTAATGCCCAAAATAGTGGGTGATGGCCATTAAGCCCCCCCCCCACAAAAAGAAAAAAAAAAAGAGTGAATGATGAGGTGAAAGAGAGAGAGATTGTCCAGGTGGTTGAGGATGCGAAAGTGGATGTATGTGGAATAACTGAAACAAAATGGAGAGGAGAAAGTGTGAGAGAATGGGAGTATGGATGGGGTATATGTGCAGGAGTAGATGAGAATGAGAGGGCAAAGGAAGGAGTGTGTATAGTTGTTAGTAAAAGATGGAAGAAGAGCATAAGACAGTATGGATCAGTTGGGTCAAGGATTGTGTGGGTAAAGTTGAAAGTTGGAATACAAATGTGGGCGATTGTGTGTGTGTATGCGCCAACACAAGATCGTGCTAGAAGAGTGAGAGAAGAGTTCTGGACAAATGTGGAAGTGTGCATGGAAAAGTTTGGAAGGAATGAGAGAGTGTTTTTGATTGGTGATATGAATGGTAAAGTTGGTCATGTGAAGGTGGATGGAATAGTTGGTGAGTGGGGTGTGCCTACCGAGATAGATGAGAATGGGAGTGCGTTAGTGGACATTTGTGCTGGGAGGGGGTTGGTGATAGCCAATACCCTCTTCAGGCATAAAATGATCCACAGGTATACATGGCGAGTGATGAGAAGGGTGGGTGGTGAACTGAATGAAAGGAAGGCAATGATTGATTATGTGTGTGTGGATGAAAGGATGCGAAGATGTGTAAAGGATGTAAGAGTGTAGTGAGGCTGGGGAAGTGGACTTTCTGACCACTACTTGGTGGTGGCCAGAATTAGGATGCAAGTAAGATGGAGGAATAGAAGAAGGGAAAGACGAGAGGAAGGAGTAGTTGCAAGGAGAGTGGAAAGGTTACAAGAGGATGAGAAAAAGGCAGAGTATAAGAGAGAAGTGGAGGAACGATTGGGCAAATATGAATTGGAGCAGATGGGAGACGTGGAAGGTATGTGTAAGATATTTACAGAAGAAATATGTGCAGCATGTGATGTGGTGTGTGGAAGGAAGAGAAGATGGAGGGGGGTGCAAGGAACAGCGTGGTGGACTGAAGAGGTGAAACAGGCTGTGGCACAAAAGAAGAAAGCATACAATGAATGGATGAGAAATAGGGGCGTGGAAGAAGTTGAGAGGCGGAAGAAAGAGTTATATGTGGAAAGGAAGAGAGAGGTGAAAAGATTAGTAAGAGAGAGTAAGAAGAGAGTGGATGAGGAATTTGGAAGGAATTTGAGTGTAAAGTGGAGGGACTGTAAGAAAATATTCTGGAGAGAAGTGAAAAGAGTAAGACAGGTGGAAGTGAAGTTAGCAGGGGAGTGAAAGATAAAAATGGTAGATTACTAGTGGAGAAGGGAGAAAAAGTAAGCAGATGGAGAGAACACTTTAAGAAATTGTTGAACGTAGAGGATGGAAGTAATGCGAGTATAAGTGGCAGGGGAATGGCTGGGAGAAGGAGGGAGGTGAGAAGACAGGAAGAAATCAGTAGGATAGAAGTTGTGGAAGCAATGAAGAAAGTTAAATCGGGGAAAGCCCCAGGAATTGATGGAGTGTGTGGTGAAATGCTGAAGCATGGGGGAGAGATAGTAGTAGAATGGATGTGGAAGATGTGCAGATTGGCCTGGATGGAAGGCAGAGTCCCGGAGGATTGGAAGTCAGGTATAATTATTCCCTTGTACAAAGGAAAAGGGGAAAAAGAAGTGTGTGGTAATCATAGGGGCATTTGTCTTCTTGGTATAATAGGAAAAGTGTATGGTAGGATACTTATAGACAGAGTTAGAGAAAGAACAGAGAAATTAGTTGGAGAAGAACAGGGAGGCTTTAGGAAGGGAAGAGGTTGTGTAGATCAGATATTCATTCTTAGAACTTTAGTGGAAAAGTTTCTAGAGAAGGGAAAGAAGTTGTATGCGGCTTTCATGGATTTGGAGAAAGCTTATGACAGGGTGGATAGACAAGGATTGTGGAAAGTGTTAAGAATATATGGAGTAGATGGGAAGTTGTTGAATGCTGTGAAGAGTATGTACAATGGTGCGAAGGCTGCAGTGCGTGTGGATGGTGAACTAAGTGAATTTTTCTCTTTGAAAGTTGGTTTGAAACAGGGATGTGTCATGTCTCCATGGTTGTTCAATCTGTACATGGATGGGGTAATAAAAGAGGTACAAGGTAGGGTAGTGGATGTTGGAGTGGCCCTGGTGAGAGAGGATAGTGCTTGGAAACTCCCTGTACTGTTGTTTGCAGATGATACTGTGTTGTTGAGTGAAGACGAAGGGGAGCTGCAAGGCTTGGTGGATGAGTTTGAGAGAGTGTGTAAGAAACGGAACCTAAAGGTGAATGTAGGGAAGAGTAAAGTGATGGTCTTTGAGAGAGGTGAAGTTAGTGAATGTACAGCGAGGTTGGATGGTGAGGAATTGGAAAATGTGAGTACATTTAAGTATTTGGGTAGTGTGATGAGTAAGGATGGAGGTTTGGAGGGTGAAGTGCTTGAAAGGGTACAGCAGGGAAGAAAGGTTGCTGGTTCCTTGAAAGCAGTGATAAGAAACAGGGAAGTGAGCATGGAAGTGAAAAAGTTACTACATGATAGTATTGTGATACCAACTCTAACGTACGGAAGTGAAGCTTGGACACTGTTGGAAGGACACAAGTCAAGAGTGAGAGCAGTGGAAATGAGTTATTTAAGAGGAGCCTGTGGAGTCACGTGGAGAGACAGGCTGACGAATGAGGATATAAAGGAGCGTTGTGGTGTGGATGTGGATGTGATAGGAAGCGTTATGAGGAACACACTGAGGTGGTTTGGCCATGTGGAGAGAATGGAGGGTGAAAGACTGACGAAGAGAGTGTATGTGAGTGAGGTGGAGGGGGGAAGAGGGAGGGGGAGGCTGAAGATGAGATGGAGGGATGGGGTGGAGAGGTATATGAGAGAGGGGGGTGAGTTGGGAACAGGGCAGTGAAATGGCGGGGGACAGGGCGACTTGGAGGCGATTTGTTTGTGGCCACCCCAAACGGGATTAAGGCATCTGGCAATAGATAGATAGATAGAGAACATTGTAAAACTGCTCGAAAACATATATATAGAGGGAACTGCTACAAAAGGACTCGGAACAAATTAAGATTGAGAAGGGCGTGCTCCAGGGAGATACAGTTTCACCAAAGTTATTTACAGCATGCCTAGAAAGTATTTTCAGAAGGCTAGACTGGAAAACAAAGGAGTGAACATAGATGGAGAGAAGCTAAATCATTTAAGAATTGTAGATGATATTGTCCTAATCTCAGAAACAGAAGAGACATTTCAAGAAATGTTAAATAACCTGAACATAGAAAGTCTTAAAGTAGGGCTAAAGATGAACTGGAGTAAAACTAAAGTAATATTTAATCCTCAGACACCAAAGAGCGTTATACGAATAAGTGGAGAAATTCTTGAAGAAGTTGAGGAGTACAATTACTTCGGACAAATACTAAAATTAACGAAAGATAATGATAGCGAAATAAAAAGACGCATTATAATTGGATGGAAAGCTTTCGACAAACATAGGGACATTATGAATAGTAGCTTGCCAATTTGTATGAAACGAAAAGTATATAATGAATGTGTTATTCCAGCAATGACATATGGTTGTGAGACTTGGAAACTGACAAAATCGATAGAAAATAAATTAATTCCTTCTCAGAGAGCAATGGAAAGGTGAATGTTGGGAATATCTTTAAGAGACAGGAAAAAATCAACTTGGGTGAGAGAGCAGACTAAAGTCAAAGATATTATAGTAGTTATAAAAGAACAGAAATGGAGGTTGGCAGGTCATGTAGCGAGAATAAGGGACAATCGATTAAGCAAGATGTTGACTGACTGGACACCATGAGACTGTAAACGTAGCAGAAAAAGGCCAGACAGGAGGTGGAGGGATGAGATAGAGAAATTTCAGGGAAAACGTGGCAAAGATTGGCTCAGTCAAGGAATTCGTGCAGAAGGTTGGGGGAGGCCTTTGTTCAGCAGTGGACTTGCAATTGCTGATGATATATATATATATATATATATATATATATATATATATATATATATATATATATATATATGTCTATATATCTATCGATCTATATATCTATATCTATATATCTATCTATCTATCTATAAATATAAATATATATATATATATATATAGAGAGAGAGAGAGAGAGAGAGAGAGAGAGAGAGAGAGAGAGAGAGAGAGATAGGGTTATAACTTTTTTACAGCTTAATGTTCCTGATCTTCAGGTCGACAAACTTTTGCTTAAAAATAAAGAAAAAAGCCTTATTCCTATCTATCTACCTATCTATTGCCAGACGCCTCAATCCCCTTTGGGGTGGCCACAAACAAATCGCCTCCAAGTCTCCCTGTCTCCCGCCATTTCACTGCCCTGCTCCCAACTCACACCCCCCTCCCTCATATACCTCTCCACCCCATCCCTCCATCTCATCCTCGGCCTCCCCCTCCCTCTTCCCCCCTCCACCTCTCTCAAATACACTCTCTTCGTCAGCCTTTCACCCTCCATCCTCTCCACATGGCCAAACCACCTCAGTGTGTTCCTCATAACGCTTCCTATCACATCCACATCCACACCACAACGCTCCTTTATATCCTCATTCGTCAGCCTGTCTCTCCATGTGACTCCACAGGCTCCTATTAAATAACTCATTTCCACTGCTCTCACTCTTAACTTGTGTCCTTCCAACAACGTCCAAGCTTCACTTCCATACGTTAGAGTTGGTATCACAATACTGTGATGTAACTTTTTCACTTCCATGCTCACTTCCCTGTTTCTTATCACTGCTTTCAAAGAACCAGCAACCTTTCTTCCCTGCTGTACCCTTTCAAGCACTTCCCCCCCCAAACCTCCATTCTTACTCATCACACTACCCAAGTACTTAAACATACTCACATTTTCTAATTCTTCACCATCCAACCTCGCTGTACATTCACTGACTTCACCTCTCTCAAAGACCATCACTTTACTCTTCCCCGCATTCATCTTTAGATTCCGTTTCTTACACACTCTCTCAAACTCATCCACCAAACCTTGCAGCTTCCTTTCGTCTTCTCTCAACAACACAGTTTCATCTGGAAACAACAGTACAGGGAGTTTCAAAACACTATCCTCTCTCACCAGGGCCACTCCAACATCCACTATCCTACCTTGTACCTCTTTTATTACTCCATCCATGTACAGATTGAACAACCATGGAGACATGACGCATCCTTATTTCAACCCAACCTTCAAAGAGAAAAATTCACTTAGTTCACCATCCACACGCACTGCAGCCTTAGCACCATCATACATACTCTTCACAGCATTCAACAACTTCCCATCTACTCCATATATTCTTAATACTTTCCACAATCCCTGTCTATGCACCCTGTCATATGCTTTCTCCAAATCCATGAAAGCCACATACAACTTGTTTCCCTTCTCTAGAACTTTTCCACTAAAGATCTACGAATGAATATCTGATCTACACAACCTCTTCCCTTCCTAAAACCTCCCTGTTCTTCTCCAACAAATTCCTCTGTTATTTCTCTAACTCTGTCAATAAGTATCCTACCATACACTTTTCCTATTATACTAAGAAGACAAATGCCCCTAGATTACCACACACTTCTTTTTCCCCTTTTCCTTTGTACAAGGGAATAATTATACCTGACTTACAATCCTCCGGGACTCTACCTTCCATCCAGGCCAATCTGCACATCTTCCACATCCATTCTACTACTATCTCTCCCCCATGCTTCAGCATTTCACCACACACTCCATCAATTCATGGGGCTTACCCCGATTTAACTTTCTTCATTGCTTCCACAACTTGTATCCTACTGATTTTTTCCTGTCTTCTCACCTCCCTCCTTCTCCCAGCCATTCCCCAGCCACTTATACTCGCATTACTTCCATCCTGTATGTTCAACAATTCCTTAAAGTGTTCTCTCCATCTGCTTACTTTTTCTTCCTTCTCCACTAGTAATGTACCATTTTTATCTTTCACTCCCCTGCTAACCTCACTTCCACCCTGTCTTACTCTCTTCACCTCTTTCCAGAACATTTTCTCACAATCCCTCCACTTTACACTGAAATTCCTTCCAAATTCCTCATCCCCTCTCTTCTTACTCTCTCTTACTAATCTTTTCACCTCTCTCTTTCTTTCTACATATCTCTCTCTCTTCCACCTCTCAACTTCTTCCACGCCCCTATTTCTCATGCATTCATTGTATGCTTTCTTCTTTTGTACCAAAGCCTGTCTCACCTCTTCAGTCCACCACGCTGTTCCTTGCAGCCCTCTCCGTCTTCTCTTCTTCCCACACACCACATCACATGCTGCACATATTTCTTCTGTAAATATCCTGCACACACCTTCCACGTCGCCCATCTGCTCCAATTCATATTTGCCCAATCGTTCCTCCAATTCTCTCTTATACTCTGCCTTTTTCTCATCCTCTTGTAACGTTTCCACTCTCCTTGCAGCTACTCCTTCCTCTCGTCTTTCCCTTCTTCTATTCCTCCATCTTACTTGGATCCAAATTCTGGCCACCACCAAGTAGTGGTCAGAAAGTCTACTCCCCCAACCTCTATAAGCCCTTGCATCATTTACACATCTTTGCACCCTTTCATCCACACACACATAATCAATCATTGCCTTCCTTTCATTCAGTGCACCACCCTCTCTTCTCATCACTCACCATGTATACCTGTGGATCATTTTGTGCCTGAAGAGGGTATTGGGTATCACCAACTCCCTCCCAGCACAAATGTCCATTCTCATCTATCTCAGCAGGCACAGTCCACTCACCAACTATCCCATCCACCTTCACATTCCCAACTTTACCATTCATATCACCGATCAATAACACTCTCTCATTCCTTCTAAACTTTTCCATGCACACTTCCACATTTGTCCAGAACTCTTCTCTCACTCTTCTAGCATGATCTTGCATTGGTGCATACACACACACAATCGCCCATATTTGTATTCCATCTTTCAACCTTACCCACACAATCCTTGACCCAACTGATCCATACTGTCTTAAGCTCTTCTTCCATGTCTTACTCTCAACTATACATACTCCTTCCTTTGCCCTCTCATTCTCACCTACTCCTGCACATATACCCCATCCATACTCCCATTCTCTCACACTTTCTCCTCTCCATTTTGTTTCAATTATTCCATATACATCCACTTTCGCACCCTCAAGCACCTGGACAATCTCTCTCTCTTTTACCTCATCATTCGCTCCTCTTACATTCCATGTAGCCATTACCAAGTCCTTTGTCCGGTCCTTGGTCGTCATCGTTAGGTCAGTCCTTGTCCTCGCCTTTTACGACAAGCATGGATACTGGGGGAGTATTCTTGAAAAAAAACCCTACCCCCAGGGGGTAAGGCAATTTATTCCATATATTTACAACTCTATTGAAAAAGAAATGCTTAGCTTTATATGACTGCAATCATTTGCCAATTATTTTATGTCCATTGCCTCTAGTATAATTCGAGTGATCAGCAATAAAATATTTATCTACAGCCATGTTATTATGTCTTTTGAATATTTTGAATACCTGAATTTGATCTCCTCATAACCTTCGTTTAGTTATGGTATAAAGATTCAGAACTTCTATATGTTCCTCATGTGGTTTATTTCTCAATCTAGGTATCATCTTTGTCATCCTTCGCTGCACTCTTTCAAGCTTTTCCATATCCTTTTTATATTACAGTGACCAAAACTGAACGCAATACTCCAAGTGCAGGCGTACTAAGGAATTATACAAAGTGAGGAATACATTATCTGATTGATATTCAAATGCCCACCTCAGGTGGGCGTTTTTTCTATGAATTTTCGATGTTTCTCACCAAAAGCAGAGGTTTTAGGCAAAAATTTTTTTTCGAAAATACCTCAGGATTGGGGTGGTGTCGTCGGAGGTGCGAAATAGCTCGGGACGTGACGGGTTAAGGAACTGATTGATGGAGTTATTCCCTTTTTGCTTCTTATGTAACTGGAAAATTCTTTGGGATTTGATTTACTGATAGTTGCAATATGTGTTTCAAGGTTTTCCTTACTGCATTTAATTAATTTTTTGGCTTTTTGTCGAAGGGCATCATGTTCATTTTTATCACTTTGACTCTTTGTGGTTTTATAATTCTTATATGCAAGGTTTTTTGCTTCTAAGCAATGTTTTATGTTGGAGATCCACCATTTGGGTTTAGAATTTTTGGCAGGTCTTCTGTTACGCATTGGAATACATAACCTGACGGCACTGTTGAGAGTTTCTGTAAAAAAAATTCCATGCGTCATTGATATCTAAAGTTTCGACAATGGGATGCCAGTCACCTGTGACTACAATTGCCTTTAACCCTTTAACCGCGGGTGTCATTCCAGAATGACATTGACAAAACTGGACCAAACCGCGGGTGTCATTCTGGAATGATCGTGAATATTTTGAACACCGCGCGTTTTTCCTGCGCGCAACGTGTCTCACGCAAGAGTAGCTGTAGAGTTCTTTCACGCCAGACATCCCACACCTCCCTCCTCCAACCCCGAGGGGGCCCCCCCCCACCCCTGCCCTGACCCACATCAGTCAGTATCTGTCCAGCTCTGTGCGTGAGAATGGCGCTCCGTCCCGACTCATCGTCGCTCGCTTCCTCCTCGAAAGTGATTAGTGCTAGTGTTCCCTCTACCTCTACACCGGTGAAGGAACTGCTGACGGCGAGGCAGAAGGGGTTGAGCACTCCTGAAATTAGAACTGAGCTGGACAAAACAGTAAGTACTACTCTTGATTGTGGCAGTGAAAGTGACACACTCACAGCAAGCAGTGACGATTTGGCAGTGATTGGTGGTGAACCATTTTCCATTGATAGTGACAGTGATGAAAGTGATCGTGTTGTTTCCCCCCCACCACCCCCAACTTACTCTGGGAAAGGGAAGGCTCCTATGGGCAAATCTGGTATTGCACGTGGGAAGGGAGTGAAGCGCAGGCTTACGTCTCCCACACCAGGCCCTAGTAAGCATTTCCCATTAATTTCCCATTCCCCTAGCCCTATTGCCCTCACATCATCATCATCATCTGCCGTGCCCTCTCCTCAGTCTACATCATCTGAGGAGTACGAATTCCCAGAGCCTGCAAAGCGAGGGAAGGCAGGCCGTGCAGGCCGTGCGGGCAGGGCAGGCAGGCCTAGAACAAAGGGGATGCGTGGCAGTTGGAGGGCAAAGCTGGGCGATAAGCGAGGAGATAAGCGAGGTGATAAGCGGGGTAGAAAGGGTCAAGTTTCACCACGCACCAGGTCAGAAACCCCCCCGCCTGCCCCCCGCTCAGCTCCCTCACCCTCGCGACCCCCCCACTCACCGCCCCCGCACTCACCCCCCTCCCTGTTGCCTCCTGCCTCACCCCCCTCCCGCTCGCCTCCTGCCTCACCTCCTGCCTCACCCATTGCCTCACCCATTGCCTCACCCATTGCCTCCACCTCAGCTCCTTCTCACAGGGAAACGAGTGCAATGCAACCCGCCACTGCCACCGAACCACGCACAGGGAAAGTGGATTCATTTGTTTGGTCTGACGGTGCAGATTTTCAGCCACACAATCCGCCATTTGATATGACAAATGCTGGAATACAGCCTGCCTTTCCATGCAACGCAGGAGATGACTTTGTTGACTACTTCCTGGCCTTCATGGATGATGAAATCGTGCAGCATGTCAGCGATGAGACCAATAGGTATGCAGCTCAGTGTGCAGCAGAAGGGCTGAGACCTATTGGCTCACCAAAGCAAGTGTCGTGGTTGCCTGTCGGAATCAGAGAGCTGTATGTTTTTTTTGCACTAATGTTTCTGATGCCCCATATAAAGAGACATGAGTTGGAGGAGTACTGGCTCGTGGATGACATTACTACTATCCCAATATTCGGGAAGTATATGTCACGGGATCGGTTCCGACAGCTGCTTGGATACCTGCACTTCGCTGACAATGCAAACCCGTCCCAAACTGACCCTTTGTGGAAAGTGAGGTATTTTCTCAACAGGATTAGGGATCGATTTATGCGATTTTTCTGGCCTATGCAGAAAGTCGTCATAGACGAATCCCTGGTATTGTTCAGAGGACGTCTCAAATTCATGCACTACATCCCCAGCAAACGCCACCGCTTTGGGATAAAGTTCTTTGTGCTGTGTGACTGTGAGACGGGGTATATCCTGGATTTTGTCATCTACTCGGCTAGTACAATGGACGTGAACAGGAAAGACCCCCTTGGCTTCTCTGGCTCCATTGGAAAAGTGCTGATGGAGAGGTATTTTGGTGGTAATCATGTGCTGTACACAGACAATTACTACACAGCACCGAAACTCTCCAAATACCTTGCTGAACACGGCATTGGCACTGTTGGCACTGTACGGAGCTATAGGAAAGAGTGGCCAAGTTTCCCCGAAGCATCATCATCATCCAAGGGAGATGTTCACCTGAAGAAGTCAGACAAGCTTCTGGCGATCAGGTGGCATGACAAGAAGGTCGTGAATATGATCAGCACCATCCACAAGGGGGAATTGCAGAGAACTGGGAAGGTCAGCTACAGGACGGGAGAGCCAATCATGAAGCCTGATGCCGTCATTGATTACAATGTCAATATGAGACTTGTTGATAAGTCTGATATGATGATTGGCGAAATCGACTGTCTCAGGAGAAACACCCGATGGTACAGGAAGGCTTGCCTGCACATGCTCGATATGTGCATGCTCAACGCCTTCATTCTCTACAAGACACAAGTCGGGGGCATAAGGCAACCATCACTGAGACAGTTTTCCAAGACTGTCGTGCAGCAGCTACTTGCACGATTTGGTCAGGTGACGGCATTGATCCCGAGGCGACACTCTGACACACAACCTGACCGTCTTGAGTGCCGCAATTACATGAGCCGGCGCCAGCTTGTGAAATTGCCTCTTACAGCAGGCGGCAGGTTGTCACAGGGCCGCTGCAGAGTATGTCATAACACCACACGGAGGCCTAGGAAGAGAAAAATGAGCACACACCAGTGCCTGGAATGCCAAGTCGCTCTATGTGTAACTCCGTGCTTTGCCGAGTACCACTCTCTGAGTAAATACTGAAAGTGACAGTGATATATAGTGATGCGACAGTGACGTGCTTTGCCAATAATTGTATAATGGATAATGTAGTAATAAGGGATATTTTGCCTAGAAAAAAATGTAAATATTGGCCACTATAATAGGTGATATTGTAATAAGAGAATCTGCGGCACTTGTGTAATTCTGCGGCACTTGTGTAATTCTGTGATGCGACAGTGACGCAATATAGTAATAAGTGCAGTGTAAATATGATGTATATTGCCCAGATTATATGTAAAATAATATTAGAAGTTAGAAATAATGAAAAGATCGCATGAAACATCAGTGAGCGGGTGCCGCCGCAGTGAAGTGAGGCGCAGCCGCAGTGAAGAGCGGGTGCAGCGGCAGGGAAGTGCCTTTTACCTACCTCAGTGAACACAGAGTGGGTGTTTATCGTATGTACAGTGTTCATATATGTTTATATTACTATTATGAGAGAGTGGTTGGCATTTGGTACTGGTGTGTGGGGCATAAAATAGTTATTTCACACCCCTCACTTCTAACGGCTCTCCTCGTCCTGTGAAAGTCAACAAAGTCATGAAACCTATATCAATGGAAAGCTGAAGGTTAGTACTTTCTAATGGTACCTTATTTTTTTTCTCTCTAGCTTTATTCTGTGCAGAGTTACTAAGGTTTAAAAGTTTGTTTACATTTGGCTGAAACCCCCGCGGGAGAGGACAGTCAGACCAAAACAATACCCGCGGTTAAAGGGTTAATTTCTTAAAATTTGCTCTCTTAACCCAAACAATCTTGCCATCGGCATGGTGCCGACAGAGCAAAACGTCTCGATTAATCCCAGTGACGTCATTGTGCCGACAGCAAAATTCGAGCGCTGTAGCACGTCTCAAACTGTTTTAATCTATTTTTTTCTAAGGAGAACCTTAATGTATTGGCAACACTGTGTCCAAGCAGTTCTAGTACTGAGTTTGGTTCTGCATGGGTGGGTAACATCAGTGTGCCACTGTCCGTCAGAGTGCCAGGATGTCGCGAAAATCACGCCATTTTTCTGCCTCACTGGGCTGGAGGAGGCTGTTGAAAATGTCACATGGACTCTTCTGCCTCTTCATTTAGTAATTCTTCAGAAGAGAAAGACCTGGATGACTATTCTGGGGAGGAATATGAGCCAGTGGAGGACAATGAGAAAGGGGAATCCCCTTTCTCCTCTCCCGTTCTCTCTCATCTCACCCAGCTGGGTGGGCAAAATTGCAAAACTTGGCTAAAAACACGATGGACGGCCATCCTGGTCTTATTTCTCCTATAAGGAGTATTTTTTTTTTTTTGCTTTTCCATAATTTATATGTCCTTTTGGATTCTTTGATACAATAAATTTTTTTCCATTTTTGGTCCGGGATTGGGTGGGTATAAAATTGCAAAAATGCTGGGATGGTACAAGTTAAAGTCAGGCACTTTCTTGCAACTGGCCTTGACACTGTTTTCACTGAATTTAATGTTAAATGTCACTATGCGATGATCACTTGTACTAAATTCTTCTCCTACAAAAATGTTGCTCACTACATTTTCTGATGTGGCTAAGACAAGATTTAGGATGTTAGCTCCATGTGTCGGATAATTTGCAAATTGATACAAAGAACTTTCCTGCAAGTTTATGTATAGGTCTAACCCTGTGTGTGGGGATAGGGCTTTTTCCCATTTTGGAACTGGTAAAATAAAATCACCAGATGTTACAGTGCATTGCATACAAGATATTTGAGCAGTTTGATTGTAGATTTCATTATCGATGTTGCGTGGCTGACCAGATGGACGATAAATAACCCAAGAGTGATTTTATGACAAGGTTCATTTTGAAGCTGAATATAAATAGTGTCAATGTTTTCAGTACATGGCTTGGTAATTACGACTGGATGAAATCCTGATTTAATATATAACAACACACTGCCCTCTGCTCGATTCATCCTTTCACTACTGAAAATGTGATAGCCTGGTAAATTAAACTCTGCTAGCAAATCTCTCTGCTCAGTATTTAGCCACGATTCTGTTATACCAATTACATCATAATCTTCAGTAAAGATAAGGGCCTCTAAATCAGAAAATTTATTACGCAGACTACGCGCATTTACAAGAAGAGCTTTAATGTGTTTTCCTTTCCGATGTGTGAAGCGTCCATTACTTATTGATTCATCGGATCGTATGACATCTACGATTGCCTCCCTTGATGCTTGTTTTTTCTCCAGAAAAAACTTATGGCATCACTAAGCAAACAACCGAGATGGGCAGAACCAACCGCATTTAAGTGCAGTCCATCATTGGCAAATAATCTCCGCTGCTCGTACAACTGGTTCCACATGTCAGTGATCTCAACTCCTTCTTGTAAGCAAAGTGACTTGACTGTATTTTATATTAAATGCTCTGCTGAAGAAGGCATTCCCTGCATTAATGCTTGGGAGTATGCCTGAAATTAAAATATGATTAGTTTTCTCCTTGTAGCATCGAATCATCTTTCTGTACTTCTCCATCAGCTCCTCTGATTGGGTTCGCATGACATCATTTGTACCTGTATGAATGATAACAAGACTGTCATTTTCCGCATTCTCAAAAACGTCCTCCACAGCCTCTGTTACATCATCTACTCCTGCACCTGGAATACAAAAACGCTTACGTTTAGAGCGTGCGTGGCCACAAAATTCCAAAAACTGACCATGGATGATGGAGTCCCCCACAACCCCTGCCTCATGGGGCTCTTCCTCTACATCTGCGAGAATCTGATATTTATTATATGTGGTTACTGGAATGATGCTCCTTTTTCTCACAAACCTGGCACCATTCTGCACTGGCTGTAACTCATTCTGAATGGTGGAGGAGGAAGTAACTACAGCTGGAGGAGGATGGTCAGCCTGGACAGCAGTTGACCAAGCAGTGGGGCTATCCTCCACAGTATGTCCAACGTTGCTGGCAATGAACTCCTCCAGCACATCAATTTTATGGGTCAGGCTGTTAATTTTATTTGTGGCTTCGGTCAGCTTGTCTTCCAAGCTCTGACATAGTTTGTACATCCTGCAAACAAAGGAACGGTCCACATAAAAAGATCTAGTGAAACTGCCGGAGCAGGCAACGCAAAATGATATTCTGTGGCATTCTGAAATTTAAAGTTACTGCATAGACTTATATGAGAAACATAATCAGATATTGCTAATTAGCACCTGAAAGAGATACTGGAAGAATGATCAGTTGCTTTACAAAATCTGCTATTAAAACAATTACAATTTATGTGGTTGTTACAGGTGTAGGTGGTGGTCTTGCTGTAACTGTACAAGAATTACTACCTTACTGGTTAGCAGTGTACCTGCAGAGTATTTATCAGTATTCTGCTAGAGAGAAAGGAAAGCTAACTATTATCTGGAATGGAGAAATAAAGTTATACTACAATCTGAATTATAACAATAAAGTCACAAGAAGGTTACCTGTAAATTAACAGGAGAGATATTTCTCTGTAAAACTTAGTGCAAGTAGAAAGAAAAAACTGTTGGGCTATAACAGCAAGACTTGCCTTGTGTCGTAAACGCAAACAAACGCTGTCATGATCCCTTGTTTTACTAGTTTATCATTTACAGTGATAAAATAATGAATCACTGGTACAGTAAAGAATCCTATCTTAATCCATTAATATTAAATTAGTTCTGAGACAGAAAGTAAATATACAAAGCCCAGATTCTCATTGTTTTCCGAGGATGACTCGTCCGGCCCTCTGGCAGGAGACGGCTGAAGTAACTGCGTATCTGGGACAGAGACGACTCCAAGATAAAACAAAACTATTTATATGATATAAATTGTTCTTTCATACCTTAGAGCGGTGCAGATCGCCGTCCAAAGCACTCTACACTCAGTTACAGAGATTCACAGAAATAAACTGAGTCTCTTATTCAATACCGTCTATCAAATAAAGCAAATCAAACACTCATCCACTAACAACACTCACAGACGTTGAACAACCCGTATTTACACTTCACAAATTACTGTACACTTTGCGACTAGACAATCAGCCAGGTCACTTACCCAAACTCAGGACTATCACACTACTGTAATTACACACACAAAACCCTGAAACAAGGCACTTAGCCGTGGTTATTCTCAGAGCGGACCAGAAGGACGTCTTGCTAGGACGGCGGTCAGGATGGTGATGAGGAGCATGCATAAGCAAGTTTGGTATCAATGTGGATTTTGTGTTTGATCATCTTTAATCTAATATACACTCCACATGCATAACAAAGTATATCGGCTGGCAGGTTGCAAGAATGTCTATTGGTCATTGTCATCAATAGACTCACCTTTAGGAACAGCTCAAAAACACGTCGACCAGCTGAACTAGCAACGTGAGACTAGCTTATCGGATGAACTGACTCGAGCCATGTTGCATGACGCAATAATGGTCATATCAGCGACATCTGCATGTGTGTGTGTGTGTGTGTGTGTGTGTGTGTGTGTGACGTGGCAAGCGATATGTCAGCCATTACATTGGCGTGCAGTAACAAGACTGGAAATAAACAATTGCCATTTGTTGACAAAAACCTAGAGCTAGACAAAGAAAAACATTCACCATTGGAGTCAGCGTGGAAAACTGAGTCTAACAAGACCAAAAAAATTGAATAAACAAATTCATTGTTACACAGTATAATCAGAGTCATCCCAGTGAAATTCATTGCACCTCAAGGGTTCCTCAAAGCCAACAAAATGTTGCGTATGTATACAGAAGCTAAAAATACAACTCTGCATGCCTGAAATCCCATTCTTCTTGTTCTGATTTGTGCAGAGACATGCATGACATGCTGGAAGTGGGAATGTGGAATCCTCGTAAATCCCACCACTATTAGATCCAAAAAACACAGTAAAAAACACACATAAAGTATCGTCATGATTCACTGCTATGTCGTAAATCTCATTACTTGGCCATGCATTTTCATTAGGTTCCAGCTTCCATTTTCATTTTTTCTTTTATAATAAGAATACAGTTTATGAAGAAAGTGATATAAAAGGAAAAAAACAAATCTGTACATTTGAAAAAAACTATAAAACAGAAGCAGGTCACTTCTACAGAAAAGCTTATTAGGCTTTTGGGAATCCTCATCTGAGTGCCTCAGCTACTGGAAAGATGTAGTGAATCAATTGCATATCTTTCGTTCTGCCTTATGTCGTGAGGGAGGAAATGAATGACACCTTTCTTTGCTGCCATTGATAACACGGAGGTGAAATCAGTCGTGCTTTGATGTATATGATTCTATCTGCTCTCAGTTGGTTGAGTCTACATCCAAATAAAATGATGGTAATTTGGAAAAAATTGTGAGGGTTCAACACAAATCAGCCAGTGCTTAATGGTTGAGGGACCAAGATACTTCGTGCAGGTTTTCATGATTCTTCAACATATTACTGTACATGTTCTTATTCATGCACTGCTTTTCAGAGACTTCATCTGATGGATCGAAGAGTGCCACTACAGTGTTCACCACTGTAAGATGCCACAGATGACGACTGAAGCTCTTGAATCCATCAGTGCACAGAGCATGACTTTCACCTTTCTCCGGACTTTTAACCCAACAACTGCTACATTAGGTTTCCTGGTCAACGCGGGTGATGATGGAAGTAGCACAGCTGAGTTGCCAAATAGGACTAGAAAGGCATAAAAAAAAAAAACTTGCTCACATGATGTATGTAGCAGCTACACGTTTTCCATCATATGAAGTAAGTAGCAGATATTGAGTTAAGAATTAGATGATCCTGCTTTTGAGCTGAAACCGGACTGCAAGTAGAATACCAGGGATGGGTATAAAACTTTGCCACGATGAGAGAGAAGTCTCTCAGAACTGTCAGCTTGAGTTTACATCAAGAGGTCCTTCAGTTGTAGCTGCAAACTGCATGAGAACATTCATATTTTTAAAGCATATATTACGTGAGCCATCCATTGTACTCGGTGTGGTGCACCTGGAACCATGAATCGCACGTCCTTCTTTCCATTAGGCAATATTTCAATGAAGATAACAAGTTACAGAAGCTGTTTGTCGTCATCCCTGGGGTGATTCTTTTGAAGGAGCTTCTATGTGTGCTGCCTGATTTCATCGATCTACGGCTGGAGAAGAACTGCTGTGTCAGGGACTACAATGCCTGTCGCTACTCCTGTATGTCAAAAGTGGGTTATTTATTGAGGAATGTCTCGAATATTTTGCTATAGTGCCTTTAGGATTAATCTTGCTTTTCCAATGCAGCGAATGCAGCTTCATGCAGAAGTTCCAGAATGTGATGATGGCAAGTGAATTAAATGAGCTCTCACCCAATTTCCTGTTTAATGAGAACACACACACACACACACACACACACACACACACACACACACACACACACATACCACCACCACCACCACCACCACGAATTCCTTCGTTAGCAGCTGTTGTGTCGAACCAAAAAACTTTGATTCTGCCTCGTAGACTCCAGTCATCCAACGGTTCATTGATATCCTTTGATGTTCAAGCCTTTTTAGAAAATGTCAGGTTAGGAACTTTAATGAGTTTCCAGTCTCTATCCCCAGAGGGAAGAATTGACAAGAGGTCAACTTTTCACTGCCACTAAACAACCATTAATTTTCTTTCCCAATCCAGGACAAGTAGGATCTGTGTGATAAAGATGGTCTTGACCTTTTCAGCACGTGCTTCCTGATGTTGGACCTTACTTTCACGAATCCCACTTGGGATAAGACACAGTTCTGTTAGTCCGAGTAAAGTAATAGAGTATGTAGTGGGCATAAAATGTATTTTGATTGTTCTCATTGTCTTTTTAATACACGCCACATCCACACATCAACTGATAACGATGAGATAATAGAACTTATGCTAAGCCAGTTCGTATACAGCCATTAAATATAAGTGTATTAATTTGTACTGTTGGTACTTACGATACTTTATAGCACTGACAATAAGGATAAACCTAAGCTGCAGTGATATCACGTTAGGCATCTAGTTCAAGAAGTTGTATTTTACGTTCTGGCGTGGGGTGGTATTTACCTTTAAGGGCATTATATCGCATGATTCATATTCATGTGCAATAATTTGATTTTTATCTTCAACATGTCCTCTTATGCAAATTACTGCCATAACACAAGTTTGCATTCCATCTCCATTCAGCGCTGCCCCCTACCTCCCCCTCCACGCCCCCCTTCCCCATCCGTTCCGCATCCCACGCTTCCTCCCATACAACACTTTCTTTTTGCGTTAAACCTCTTCTCCCTTCCTCTTTGCGCCCTCGTCTGTCTCCCTCTTCAACCTTCTCCCTCTCCTCCACAGCCCTCTCTCTCCTTCCCACTCCACAGTCCTCTCCTTCCTCCTCCTCCTCATCATCATCATCATCATCATCATCATCTCTTCTCCCTCTCCCTCCTCACTGTTACCCTCACACAACACCAATCCCTCCCTCGACTCACTGAACACTTTCTTCCTTCTGTACTGATTATATTCTGACACAAATCAGTCATTTCTCTCTCTCTCTCTCTCTCTCTCTCTCTCTCTGGTCACCCAGCTTCCCACTCGCCCTGCCTTTAATGTGCCACTCAGCCCCTCCCCCCCGCCACCTACTCACCCTCGTCTTCTCCTTCCATCTAACATTCATCACGCCTACAAGGTAAAGCCGGTGGTGCATTGGTTAGCATTTAGAAATCGCAACTGGAAGAAGCCGAGTTAGAGTCTGGGGCCTGTCAGACTGGTGTAATTATTTGGTTTCTTCCTATTTCATATTCACCCACCTGTATAGCTGGGAAGCTTGGCGGGCACTGATTAATGCGGACAGTGGTAGAAAACATATCTGGGGTTTGCAAACACTGATTATCTATCGTGCTCTCCCTTAAGTATTCGACAGACATTATGCTGTTTCTTCTTTCCGAAACCCTCTCTTTTCCTTTCCGTACATTACTCCTTCCTGTTCTTCAAATTCCAGTAATTCTCTCCTTGAACTTTTTCGGTCTTTCTCCCCTCTCTGTTCCATATTTTATTATCGCCCACCATTACGAGGCGGAGAGATAATGTTTTCGCCCTTCCCTGTGTGTGTGTGTGTGTGTGTGTGTGTGTGTGTGTGTGTGTGTGTGTGTGTGTGTGTGTGTGTGTGTGTGTGTGTGTGTGTGTGTGTGTGTGTGTGTGTGTATTTGTTACCATTATATATCAAGAACTGCTTCAGCTATCAATATGAAACCTTCAGGATATCAAGATATGGCCAAAATCATGGCCGGGTTCGAAAATGGGCACTCGGAGTCAAGGTCAAGGTCACCAAAAGGTCAACAATTTTTTATCGCCCGCCTTTTGCACCATTATATCTCATGAACCGCTTGAGCTGTCAACATGAAACCTACAGGTATCAAGATATGGCCAAAATATTGGACTTGGCCAACAGCATCTTCTGGCGGGCGGTTAGCATTCAGGTTCCGAATGCTTGTCTATCATTCCATATATTTTTTAATGTCCGTTTCTTCCTCAGTCCTCCCTCACCCTGTCCTCTCTACAGTTTCCTTTCACGAGTAGTTTCTTCATTTCTCATTTCTGTTATTCTCATCAATCACCCTCTCGTTCCTTTTGCTTCTCGTTATGGTCGGTCATCCATCTTTCCTCTCCAGTCTCGTAACCATTTATTTTAAGTTCTTCCAGTTTTCATCTCTCTCACTCCTCATTGCGCTTTATCCCCATCTGTCACGTTTTATTTAAATTTCTCCCTCTTTCTTTCGTCTCTCTACCTCTACTCTTTCTTCTTTTGTCCCCTTCTTGATCATTCTCTTGTTCTTCCTGTTTTTGTTTTTTGTTCTTGTTCTTGTTCCACATCTTGCTCTCTCTCTCTCTCTCTCTCTCTCTCTCAGGGTTTGTACGGATGCCAAGCTGCTCCCACCCTGAAGATCGCCAGTGCCAGGCTAGTCGACCGTGCACTCAACGTACCGGTATGTAGGTCACTTTGTATTGCTCCCTTCCTGCCTTTCCCCCTCCCCCACCCTCCTTATCGTGCCCTCCCCAACCCTTACCATGGCCTCATCCCAATATCCTAGTCAACCTCCCCCTGTCCCCCTTTACCGTGCTGCCACTCCACCACCCATGCCTGTCCGTTTCCCTCTTTACAAGATGACTTTATGTTACTCGAGCTTTTAGGAAGAATACTGTGGTTGAAAACTTAGGTCATACTTTTAAGCCAAAAGTGGGACCATCTCCTTAAGTAAATGGTGGTAAATTATAAGCCATGGAAATGTGAGCATAAAGCAGATTTATGACGGAAACCAAAGATAAACAGTGAACAGTACTGTAGGGTCGTAGTGCATTGTATGATTTTAAATAGTGCAGGAGAGGTTTGCCTACTAAAAAAAGAAAAATGATTTTCACATCTGTGGTATGCAGACAAAATTTAAGAACGGACATTGTTATGAAATGATTGAATAGACCTATATAAAAATGCTCTCGAGGAAAACAACACACACACACACACACACACACACACACTTTAATCTGTGTGTGTGTGTGTGTGTGTGTGTGTGTGTGTGTGTGTGTGTGTGTGTGTGTGTGTGTGTGTGTGTGTCTGCTTCTCAGGGGAAAAAATGAATAAATAGTAAACATACAAATCACTGTTTTCGTGAAAACAAATTATGGACACAGGGAGACAGCAGAGCAGGAACACTGAATATAGGGACACAGGCAGCACCACAACCAACAGTATGCGAAGTTTATGCAAAACTACACCTGAGCAATAAAAGAGTTTTTTTTCGACACAAAACGTTGTAGGTGTGGAGGAAAATATACGCATATGCTCAGATACATTTCACGGTGGAATTTGTAAATTTTCTTACAAAAATATACAGGCCCACCTTGCAGTTACATCGCTCATATATATATATATATATACATACAGAGAGAGAGAGAGAGAGAGAGAGAGCTGTCATGCGATGATTATGTTTTTGTAGCATTGTGAGCGTTACTTTTACTCTCTGTACCACTCTGCTTTCCACTTTCTTTACACACACACACACACACACACACACACACACACACACACACACACACACACACACACACACACACACACACACACACACACACACACACACACACACACACACACACACACATATATCTATCTATCTATCTATCTATCTATATATATATATATATATATATATCTATATATATATATATATATATTGCAAGACGCCTCAATCCCGTACGGGGTGGCCACAAACAAATCGCCTCCTCGTCGCCCTGTCCTCCGCCATTTCACTGCCCTGCTCCCAGCTCACACACCTCTCTCTCATATATATTTTAGAGGCGTGACGGTGTGGCTTGATACTGGCTCTGCCGTCGTGCTGGGGGACAAGGATCCAGGTCCCAGCTCTGACCGTCTCTCTCTCTCTCTCTCTCTCTCTCTCTCATAAAAAAAAAAAAAAATTGGGGGTAGGGTTTTTTTCAAGAATACTCCCCCAGTATCCCTGCTTGTCGTACGAGGCGACTAAAAGGGTTGGCAGAGGGTTAGTGCCCGTCCCCGGAAAACAGCTAACTAAAAAAAAGAACAAGAAGCCTCGGACAAGGACTGACCAAAAGATGACGACCAAGGACCGGACAAAGGACATGGCACGGATCGCAACATGGAATGTAAGGGGTGCAAATGATGAGGTGAAAGAGAGAGAGATTGTGCAGGTGCTTGAGGGAGGGTGCGAAAGTGGATGTATGTGGAGTAACTGAAACTAAATAGATGGGGAGAGTGTAAGAGAATGAGAGTATGGATGGAGTATATGTGCAGGAGTAGGTGAAAATGAGAGGGCAAATGAAGGAGTGTGTATTGTTGTGAGTAAGAGATGGAAGAGCATAAGACAGTATGGATCAGTTGGGTCAAGGATTGTGTGGGTAAGATTGAAAGTTGGAATACAAACGTGGGCGATTGTGCATGTATGCGCCAAAGCAAGATCGTGCAAGCAGAGTGAGAGAAGAGTTCTGGGCAAATGTGGAAGTGTGCATGGAAAAGAGTGGAGGGAGTGAGAGTGTGTTTTTGATCGGTGATATAAATGGTAAAGTTGGTAATGTGAAGGTGGATGGAATAGTTGGTGAGTGGGGTGCGCCTGCTGAGATAGATGAGAATGGCAGTGCGTTATTGGACACTTGTGCTGGGAGGGGGTTGATGATAGCCAATACCCTCTTCAGGCACAAAATGATCCACAGGTATATATGGCGAATGATGAGAAGAGTGGGTGGTGAACTGAATGAAAGGAAGGCAATGATTGATTATGTGTGTGTGGATGAAAGGATACGAAGATGCGTAATGGATGCAAAAGCTTATAGAGGTTGGGGGAGTGGACTTTCTGACCACTGCTTGGTGGTGGCCAGTATCAAGATCCAAACAAGATGGATATATATATATATATATATATATATATATATATATATATATATATATATATATATATATATATATAGATAGATAGATAGATAGATAGATAGATAGATAGATATAGATATAGATAGATAGATAGATAGATATAGGCATGCATGGTTGATTAGTTAAATACTTGATTGACTTATTTTTTTTTATAAAGGCGAAGGTAATGCTTACCTATCATTTTCTCTTGTTACTATTATTATTTTCATCATCATTTTTATTATTATTATTATTATTATTATTATTATTATTATTTATTTTTTTTAGTTTTTCCGCATGTCTCCATGGTTGTTCAATCTGTACATGGATGGGGTAATAAAAGAGGTACAAGGTAGGGTAGTGGATGTTGGAGTGGCCCTGGTGAGAGAGGATAGTGTTTGGAAACTCCCTGTACTGTTGTTTGCAGATGATACTGTGTTGTTGAGTGAAGACGAAGGGGAGCTGCAAGGCTTGCTGGATGAGTTTGGGAGAGTGTGTAAGAAACGGAATCTAAAGGTGAATGTAGGGAAGAGTAAAGTGATGGTCTTTGAGAGAGGTGAAGTCAGTGGATGAGCGAGGTTGGATGGTGAGGAATTGGAAAATGTGAGTACGTTTAAGTACTTGGGTAGTGTAATGAGTAAGGATGGAGGTTTGGAGGGTGAAGTGCTTGAAAGGGTACAGCAGGGAAGAAAGGTTGCTGGTTCTTTGAAAGCAGTGATAAGAAACAGGGAAGTGAGCATGGAAGTGAAAAAGTTACTACATGACACTATTGTGATACAAACTCTAACGTATGGAAGTGAAGCTTGGACGTTGTTGGAAGGACACAAGTCAAGAGTGAGAGCAGTGGAAATGAGTTATTGAAGAGGAGCCTGTGGAGTCACATGGAGAGACAGGCTGACAAATGAGGATATAAGGAGCGTTGTGGTGTTGATGTGGATGTGATAGGAAGCGTTATGAGGAACACATTGAGGTGGTATGGCCATGTGTAGAGGATGGAGGGTAAAAGACTGACGAAGAGAGTGTATGTGAGTGAGGTGGAGGGGGGAAGAGGGAGAGGGAGGCCGAGGATGAGATGGAAGGATGGGGTGGAGTGGTATGTGAGAGAGGGGGGTGTGAGTTGGGAGCATGGCAGTGAAATGGCGGGGGACAGGGCGACTTGCAGGCGATTTGTTTGTGGCCACCCCAAACGGGATTGAGGCGTCTGGCAATAGATAGATAGATAGATAGCACAGTACATGGCCAACAAGTCTCCTTTTTTTATTATACTGTTGTTATAGTTACGATGAACTTTTGCTTCTCAGCGTTGAATTCAGTAACGGAAAGCCATACAGGAGAGAAAAACCGTGAGCAGCGAGACAAAAACATTTCTCTTATAAACACTACACCTGTTGTCTGTTTTTACGCCAAGGAATCCCACTGCTTCACTAAGTGAATGATGAATGTGGCTAAGTTTAAATGTTAAAATATTTATGTATCATGTTCATCTAGTCGAAATATTTAAACCTCGTTCTCTCCACTATTTATATACTGCTCTCAACGTCTAGTGCCTCGCACTCGTTGCCAGGAAGCGACGGAAAGAGGAAGCGACTGAGAGAAGGACTGGATGGGGTAGATGAGAGGAGAGGGGGAAAGGAAAGAGAGAAAACTGAAGCACAGTAGAAAAAACTCTGCAAGAAGAGTGGAGGAAAAAAGGAGGAAATGGGAAGAGAAGTAGCAATCGACACGTTATGAGAATATGGTAAAACTTATGCCATTACATCTGACATCTCAAATGCTTTCGACCATGTCAGGCACGAATATTTAATTTCCAAACTGCCCTCTTCCGGGTTCTATCTTTCTATCTATGCCTTCATCTCACTCTTCCTTTCTGGTCATTCTATAGCAGCCTTCGCATAGGGCCTTTGTTTCTCTTTTAAAACAATCGAAAATGGTGTTCCTCTGGCTTCAGTCCTGTCGCCAATTCTCATTTCCATATTCGTATATCCCTCCTTGCATAATCCTTTCTCCAAGAGGTTAGGCGTTCAGAACCGATTCTGTGTTTTCCTTACCCTTGCACAGCTGCTGTCGACTTTGTACAAAGTTCTTATTTATCCGTGAGGAATACGATTCCCATGTCTGAGGGGGGTGGGGGGAGGCACCCTATATACAGTTATTCTGAACAGGATTGAGTCAAAGTTCTTTCATCTCATCAACTTGACGCCTGTCATCGACTCCTTTGAATCTCTATTCGCTGCAATAATGTATCATTGCATCTTTATCTCTTTACCAGGGCTAATGCAATGGCCACTGTTTTCCTGCACTGCGTCCTTGGATCCCTCCTGCATTACCGCGGGTGCATATCACCTTTATGGCACCACACTCTCACCCCATTCCTGCTCAGCTTTTTAATGGAAGAATTAACCGATACTGTCAGTGATTTACATTTGTAACAGTTCAGTAATGAACCTGTTTTCCTCACTCTGTATTTCTCTCTGCCGATGATCCCCACTCCAGACATCTCGAAAGAAATACATCTTGAGTAGGGCTTCCTTTGGTCCGGTTTTCTTGAAAGAACTATTTTGCAGGCTTCCAGCCTCTTCTTTGAGGAATAAAAAGTGGGTACAAGAAAAGTAACATCAAAATAACATAAAAGAATAATTGTAACAGAAAAATAAGAAAAAGTAGCAACGAAACATACCAAAGCGTTAAGAAACCTTAGTGGAAAAGTAAAATAAATAATGGAAACAAAAGATTGAATCAAAGAATGACGAAATGGAAATTTTGATAACAGAAATAATTGAAGAAAAAATAATAACAGTGAAATATAGCGAAGGAGAAGCAAAAACAGTGGGAGAGGTATATATCACTGGACACGTGAGGAGGAAAACTAGCAACGTCTATGTGTCTATTGCCAGACGCCTTAATCTCGTAAGGGGTGGCCACAAACAAATCGCCCCCACGTCGCCCTGTCCCCCGCCATTTCACTGCCCTGCTCCCAGCTCACATCCCCCTCTCTCATATACCTCAGCACTCCATCCCTCCATCTCATCCTCGGCCTCCCCCTTCCTCTCCGACCCTCCACCTCACTCACATACACTCTTCTTGTCAGACTCTCACTCTCCATCCTCTCCACTTGGCCAAACCAACCCAATGTGTTTCTCCCAAAGCTCCCTATCAAATCCACATCCACACCACAACGCTGCTTCGCTTCTTCATTTGTCAGTCTGTCTCTTCATGTGACTCCACACGCTCCTCTCAAATAATTCATTTCCACTACTCTCACTCTTGACTTCTGTCCCTCCAGCAGGATCCAAGCTTCACTTCCATACGTTAGCATCGTATGTCATTAAAAATGTAATGATGAAGAATTAAGACCAAAAGTTGAGATATAACTACTGAAAAAAAATAAATAAAAAATCAACGGAAAGCAAAGTCCAGGATTAATACCAGAAGTTAAAAAAAGAAAAATGAAAAACAGGAAAAAAGGTGTCATTGTAAGTAAAAAACCAAGGCAATGCAAGGGAAGTGGACAAGAATTTTAGAAATGTGGAAAGGAATGTACGGTGTAGCAAGGAAAAAGAGGATAAAGGGCTTGAGAGAGAGAGAGAGAGAGAGAGAGAGAGAGAGAGAGAGAGAGAGAGAGAGAGAGAGAGATCGGGGACAAATGATTGAGGTAATAGATGTAGAGAATTGCATGAGAGGCGAATACGCGTGTGTTTACATATCTATCTGTATATATATATATATATATATATATATATATATATATGTAAACTTCATTATAGCAGATAAAACGATCACAAATGCCACAATTATCAACAAAGAAAAGATAGGTAGTGATCACAGAATGGTGGGTTGCACAGCCAGATTCAATTTCAGATGTGAAAGAAAGAAGATGATTAAATATAAAATGATATGCCCAGTAAAAGTAAACCAAAACGAAGTAGCCTTTCGGTTGGAAATAAGGAACAGATTTCTGGCTCTATGCTGAATGTGACACTGATGAGCTGAATGACAGACTAACAAAAGTGCTAAGAGAATCAGCGGAGGTAGTAGGAAAACTTAATACAACCAAAGCCAAGAAGTATTTAGAGAAGACACTAAAGTGTATGAAAAAAAGGAATTGAAAGTAAAAAACAAAGAAAGCGGAAATAGAACGAACGGAATTAAATAAGCTTATGAACACGAGACAAAGAGAAGAAGAAAGAAAGAGAAACATGGATTAAACAAAGAAACCATCAAAAAAGAAAACAGACTAAAACAGATCCGAAGAAAATGGCACTAGGAAAGCAACAAATTACACCACTGAGAGACAAAGATTGTGAAGTTATTAAATGCAGAGATGAGATGGTGAAGAGGGTTGAAGAATTTTACAAAGAACTGTACGAGTATGCATCGAGGACAGTCGTACCAACGGCTAGCTTTCAGTTGACGCAAGCGAAATGCCTGAGGTAACACCAGACGAAGTAAATATTTCTCTTAAAAATATGAAAAGAAGGAAGGCCCCGGGAGAAGATGGAGGAGTAGCAGATTTTCTTTTGGATTCAGGAATAGAAGTACAAAACAGACATTGCTCACTGTTTACTCAGTGAATAAAAGTGAATAAAATTCCCAAAGCATGGTGTAATGCAATAGTTATTTTACTTTACAAAAAAGGTGACTCAAAAAATCTTAGTAACTATAGACCCATTTGCTTATCAATCATTTACAAGCTCATCACTAAAGACCTTACGAACAGAATAACAACAAATCTGAAGGGAAACCAATCTCGTGAACAGGCAGGATTCCGAAGCGGATATTCAGCTACTGATCATCTACACACAATGAATCAGCTAACTGAGAAAACTACAGAATATAATAAACCACTGTGCTTGGGTTTTGTAGATTACGAAAATGCCTTTGTCTCAGTGGAGCACATAGCAATTATAAATTCACTGCGAGAACAAGGAGTGAGTGAGAACATTGTAAAAGTGTTCGACAGTACATATAAAGAAGGGAACTGCTACAGTTAAATTACATAAGGACTTGGAACAAATTAAGATTGAGAAGGGCGTAAATAAAGGAGATACAATTTCACCAAAATTATTAACAGCATGCCTAGAAAGTATTTTGAGAAAGCTAGACTGGGAAAACAAAGTAGTGAACACAGATGGGGAAAGGTTAAACCGTTTATGAGATTGCGGATGATATTGTCCTAATCTCAGAAACAGCAGATATATTGCAAGAAATGATTAATGACCTGAACAGAGAAAGTCTCAACATAGAACTAAAAATGAACCGGGGTAAACCTAAAGTAATATTTAATCCACACACACTAAAGAGCGTCATCAGAAAAAGCGAAGAAATTCTTGAAGAAGTCGAGGAGTCCAATTACTTGAGGCAAATACTAAAATTAAGGAAAGATCATGACAGCAAAATAAAAAGGCGCATTACAATTGAACTGAAAGCTTTCGGTAAACATAGATATTATGAAAAGCAGCTTGCCAGTTTGTATGAAATGAAAAGTATATATGAATGTACAATTCTGGTAGGTGAAGGCACCCACCATCAACCCTCTTAGTGTAGTGGTAGGCAACTCTGTTTTTAGAGTAGCTCTGCATCAAGTGGCAAGCCAAATGATTTCCTAAACCAGGAAAGCATTTACAACGCTGGGTGGTAACCTTATAACCAACCAACACTTGTTCCCTCCGTGACAAGTGGGTTGACGGAGGGTTTGTGCCCCTTCCCGGAAAACAACTAACTAAAAATACGAACAAGAAGCCTCGGACCAGAACTGACCAAAAGGTGACGACTAAGGACCGAACAAAGGACATGATACGGATAGCTACATGGAATGTCAGGGGTGCAAATGATAAGGTGAAAGAAAGAGAGAATGTCCAGGTGCTTACGGGTGCGAAAGTGGATGTACGTGGATAAACTGAAACTAAATGGCGAGGTGAGAGTGTGAGAGAATGGCTGTTTGGATGGGGTATATGTGTGGGAGTAGGTGATAATGAGAGGGCAAAAGAAGGAGTGTGTATTGTTGTGAGTAACAGGTGGAAGGAAAATATGAGAGTATGGATCGGTTGGCTCTAGGATTGTGTGGGTAAGATTGAAAGTTGAACTACAAATCTGGGCGATTGTGTGCGTGTATGCACCAACACAAGATCATGTAAGCACAGTGAGAGATGAGTTCTGGACAGGTGTGGAGGGTACATGGAAAAGCTTGAAAGGAATGAGAGAGTGATTTTGGTTGGAGATATGAATGGAAACGTAGGGAATGTGAACGTGGATGGAGTAGTTGGTGTGTGGGGTGTGCCTGCAGAGATGGATGAGAATGACAGTTCTTTAGTTGACATTTGTACTGGGAAGGGGATGGTGATAGCCAATACCCCCTTCAGGCACACAATGATCCAAAGGTACACGTGGCGAGTGATGAGAAGGGTGGATGATGAACTGTGTGAATGGAAGGCAATGATTGATTATATGTGTGTGGATGAAAAGATAAGATGTGTAATTGATGCGAGAGTATATAGAGGTTGGGGGAGTGGACACTCTGACCACCAGTTGGTGGTGGCCAGAATCAAAGTCTAAATAAAAGGAAGAAATAGCAGAAGGGAAGGACAGGAGGAAGTAGTTCATACAAGGAAGGTGGAAAGGTTACAAGGGGATGGAAAAAAGGCAGAATATAAGAGGGAAGTGGAGGAGCGATTGGTTAAATATGGATTGGAGCAGATGGGGGAGTTGGAAGGTGGATAATCACAGAAGAATTCTGAGCAGCATGTCCGGTGGTGTGTGGGGTGGAAGGAAGATGAAAAGTGGTGCAGGGAAAAGCATGATGGAATGAAGAAGTGAGAGGGGCTGTGGCACAAAAGAAGAGAGCATACAGTGAAAGGATGAGAAACAGAGGAGTGGAAGAAGTTGAGAGACGGAAGAGAGAGTTATTTGTGGAGAGGAAGAGTGAGGTGAAAAGATTAGTATGAGAGAGTAAGAAGAGAGTGGATGAGGAATTTTGGAAGGAACTTGAGTGTAAAGTGGAGGGAATGTAAGAAAATGTTTTGGAAAGAGGTAAGGAGAGTTAGACAGGGTGCCAAAGAAGTTAGTTGGAGAGTGAATTATATAAATGGTAGATTACTATAGTCACGGCGTGCGACTCTGAGGTTGACATTATCGTACCCTGGCAACCAACCTTCAACTGTGCATCCGATTTCATGTAAAATATGATACTCTTGTGATTCGTGTATATGTTCGTGTATATTAACCCGTCACGTCCCGAGGCTTTCCGCACCTCCGACATCCCCCAGTCCCGAGGTATTTTCGAAATTTTTTTTTTTGGCTAAAACCTTCGCTTTTGGTGAGAAACATCGAAAATTCATAGAGAAATCGCTCACCTGAGGTTTAAAGTGCCCAATCCAGGTAGGAGTTCCTCCTTACCTGAGTGGGTTTTCTAACATGCTGGCACCAAAGAAAACGAGTTCTATGGGAGGGTAACTATTTTATCCACTCATAAACGGTACTTTTTTATTTACTTGGTACGAATGTATATGTAGTATGACAGTATATTGGTTTTCAAGCAGTAATAAAGGCATTATAAGCATTGTTTCACTCACTAACTAATCACCATACCTGACCTATTTTTGCCACACTACCTGATCATTATTTCTGGCTGTTTCTTCTTCTAATGCTATGTAAACATTGTCCTCCACATTGTCATCGATTGGGGAATCACTCTGGCCCTGAATAACTTTACTAGCCAGGTCACTGGTAACAGGTCCTTTGCCAAGACAATGTCGTGAGGGGGGGAGGGGGGAGGTTATGCAGTGTAAGGCATTGTCCCTGCTTGGTATCTTGTACAGGAATAGAGGAAGGTGTCCCGTGTATACATACGAAAAATCACGTGCGAAAATTGAAAATTGTGCAAATTAGCGACCTTGCAATTGCACGACGTACTGGTACGTCGCCGGGACTGGCAAATGCAAATCGTGGTGACGTACCCATACGTCGTCGGGACGAGGCGGGTTAATATTCATGTATAATATATTCGTGTATTTTAATATGCTTCGTGTATAATATGATACGGAATCGGACGCACTGTTGAAAGGTAAGTTGCCAGCATAGGATAGTGACAATCTCAGAGCCATGCGCCGCGACCATATTGGAAAAGGGAGAAAACGTGAGTGGATGAAGAGAACATTTTGAGGAATTGTTGAACATATAGAATGAAAGTAATGTAAGTATAAGTGGCTGGGTAATGGCTGGGAGAAGGAGGGATGTGGGAAGAGAGGAAGAAATCAATAGGATGGAAGTTGTGGAAACATTGAAGAAAGTTAAAATGGGGAAAGCCCCAGGAATTGATGGAGTGTGTGGTGAAATGCTGAAGCATGGGGATGAAGTAGTAGTAGAACGGATGTGGAAGATGTGCAGATTGGCCGGGGAGGAAAGTAGAGTCCCGGAGGATTAAAAGTCAGGCATAATTATTCCCCTGTACAAAGGAAAAGGGGAAAAAGAAATGTGTGATAATCATGGGGGCATCTGTCTTCTTGATGTAACAGGAGAAGTATATAGTAGGATACTTACTGACAGAGTTAGGGAAATAACAGAGGAATTAGTTGGAGAAGAACAGGGAGGTTATAGGAAGGGAAAAGTTTCTAGAGAGGGGAAAGAAGATGTATGTGGCCTTCATGGATCTGGAGAAAACATATGACAGGGTGGATAGGCAAGGCCTGTGGAAAGTATTAAGTATATATTAAGTAGATGGGAAGTTGTTGAAGACCGTGAAGAATATGTATGAGGGTGCTAAGGCTGCAGTGCGTTTGGATAGTGAACCGAGTGAATTTTTCTATTCAAAGGTTGGACTGAAACAAGGATGTGTCATGTCTCCATGGTTGTTCAATCTTTATATGCATGGAGTAATAAAAGAGATACAAGGTAGGGCAGTGGATGTTGGAGTGGCCCTAATGAGAGAGGGCAGTATTTGGAAACTCCCTGTACTGTTGTTTGCAGATGATACTGTGTTGTGAAGACGGATGGGAGCTGCAAGGCTTGGTGGATGAGTTTGGGTGACTGTAAGAAACGGACTCTAAATTTGAATGCAGGAAAGAGTAAAGTTATGATCTTCGAGAGAAATGAGGTCAGTGAATGTACAGTGAGGTTGAATGAGGAAGAAATGGAACATGTCAGTGCATTTAAGTACTTGGGTAGTGTGATGAGTAAGGATGGAAGTCTTGAGGGCGAAGTGCTTGAAAGGGTACAACAAGGAAGAAAAGTTGCTTGTTGCTTGAAACCAGTGATAAGAAACTGAGAAGTGAGCATGGAAGTGACAAAGCTAATACATGACAGCATTGTGACGTTAACTCTCACGTAACGAAAGGAGGCTTGGACCTTGTTGGAGGGAGAGAAGCCTAGAGTGAGAGCAGTGGAAATTAGTTATTTGAGAGAAGCATGTGGAATCACATGGAGAGACAGACTGACAAATGAGGAAGTGAAGGAGCATTGTGATGTGGATGTGGATGTGATAGGAAGAACTAGGAGAAACCCACTGTGGTGGTTTGGCCATGTGGAGAGGACGGGGAGTGAGAGACTGACGAGGAGAGTGTATGTGAGTGAGGTGGAGGAGGGGAGAAGAGGGGGAAGGCCAAGGATGAGATGGAGAAATGTAGTGGATAGCTATATGAAAGAGCGGGGTGAGAGCTGGGAGCAGGACAATGAAATGGCTGGGGACAGGGTGCCATAGATTTGTTTCTGGTCACCCCTCTCGGGATTAGGGCATCTGGCAATAGATAGATAGATGGACAAATAATTCCAGCTATAACGTATGGTTGTAAGACCTGGAAACTGACAAAATCGATGGAAAATAAATTAATCCGTTCTCAGAGAACAATGGAAAGGTCAATGTTGGGAATACCTTTAAGAGACAGGGAAAGATCAACTTGGGTGAGAGAGAAGACTGAAGTCAAAGATACTACAGAAGTTATAAAAGAACCAAATTGGAGGTGGGCAGGCCATGTAGCAAGAATAAGGCATTACCAATGGAACAAGAGGCTGACTGACTGGACACCTAGAGATAGTAAGTGTAGCAGAAAAATGCCAAACCGGAGGTTGAGAGATGAGATAGAGAAATTTGCGGGGAAAACGTGGCAAAGATTGGCTTAGTAGATGAATTCATGGAGAAGGTTGGGGGAGGCCTTTATTCATCAGTGGACTTGTAATGGCTGACAGTGATGTTAAATATATATATATATATATATATATATATATATATATATATATATATATATATATATATATATATATATATATATGTATATATATATATATATATATATATATATATATATATATATATATATATTTTTTTTTTTTTTTGTGAAAGTCTATCATCTTTCTCCCAGTATCCCCAGATGAAGATGGTGGACTACTGGAGAGGGGCAATTTCTACCTTCATTCCACATGTTATAACATGTAGAGGCATGTGGAGCTACAACAACAACAGCTCCGCTGTGCAGCCATATTTAAGATAATTCAAGCATAATATGAAGCAACAAGTTAAAAAAAAAAGTGAGGTAGAGTGATTATCAATGTCTGACAGAGAAGTGTCAGTATATGTGAAACAGAAAATTAACATTATTTTTTATTGTTAGCAAAGTGGTGGCAACAGAAAGGGACGTATGATATTGGACTAATTGGAATGATCTTAAACAATATAGGGCTATCAAAGAATTTGCTTTATGAAATGAACAAAGGATGCAGCATGGAAGAGGCTTAATGTGAACATCGAGAGCTGTAGAAGCAGAAGTTACAAAATGATGAATTATAACATATTAATTCTAACCATGAAGTACAGCAGTGAAGTGTGGATGATCCTTGACCTTCACAAGTCGAGGGTGAGAGCAGTTGAAACAAGTTGCATTAAAAGCGCCTGTTAAAAGAAGTGAAAGACCTGGTAGGTGGGGGGTGCCTACTATTGCCTCACTCAACATGAGGTAGTGCTTCCTCCAGGCGTCTCTGCACTGAATGACAAGCCAATTGGTTTCCAGTATGGTAAAAAAAAATCCATAATTACAATTAATATCATACACAAACGCCAATAATGGACATCTGGTGATCAAGTTGATTAAGGTACTTTAATTGGATGTGACTCCTATGGGTTGACGGGAAAAGGGCGCTTGTGGTACGCTGCAAACATAACACCACACAGGTGAAAGAAACTGGTCATTTGCCTTAAAATTATGTAGCACTGGGCCTTTGTGCTCCCGATTGGGCAATGAAGACTGGATTATGCATGTTTGAGTAAAAGATTTGAAGAGTAATATGTATGAGTGGATCAGCATGGAATAAGGTGTGAGGGTTAATGCAGGTAGAAATATTAATGAAAATATGTTGATAAACTTGATGAGCCTTATTTTTGAGGTAGGAATGAATCTCTTTGGTTACAAGTCAAATCAACCCTCATATCTAAGTACACGTGGACCTGAACTAAGCTGAAGTGGGATTAAGAATCTTTTATAGGTGAAAACAGGAGTTTGGTATCTTAGGTGAAATCAATGACATTACTTATTTATATAATTAACCCAGTTCGGAAATGGACCATTCACTGTAAATACAAAGTTTTTTCAGGTGAGGTTTTGTCATTCTTTGCCTCCCTCTGGTATTCAAAGGCAGTATTTTGCTGAGTATTTCAGATTGGAGTGAGTAGATCGACCAGAGCATGTGAAATCTCTGAACAGGAAACTTAAACAAAATTCACAAAAGCCTAAGGTAAAACCTATGTTTGTTGAGTTTCTTCATATTGACGAAGAAAATCAACCCCACTTACGAAATATCATATGACACAAAAATCTGTAGATTATGTACCTTTTTCAAATAAAATCTGACAGTCTGAAAATATACACAAAATCTTTAGATCTACATATAAATCTGTAGACGTGGCATCACCACAACACCGTCTGGCCCAGGCCGGCGCTGGGCCAGCTCGTCCCAGCCACCGATTCATCAGCATGTACTGTACAGTCAGCCAAGAAAGTATCAACCATCGTACCGCCCGTATTATTCTGCAACATAGTCGAAGCACTGTGATACGTGGGACACTTTGTGATTATAAATGCAAATGTTGTTCTTGATAATTATTATTCTCTAAATTGCATTCAGCGTCGCATATTGGATGGTAAATTTTTGTGGCAATATTTCCGAAGATTCATGGGCGTCTGCAAAATTCGCCCGTTTTCCCAGCCATCGAGCCTCAAGTGTACGATACTTTTTATTAGCTGACCGTACGGATATAATTTGCCTTGATCCCGAAAGTTACCTCCATCCATTACCTCTTACCTCCACAACGCCTCCACCAAGAAGCCTGTATTCTCGTTGGTTAAGGAATCTCCCTAACACCTCTTCCTAACCAATTTATTTTGCATGTTACACCTTGCCGTACTGTCCTGTGTTCCTAAATCATTATAACATCACCATACTCTGCATAAATAACATGCAAATAAAACAACATCCAAACATATGTCAGTAAGGAAGCGGTGTTAGGAAACTTAATAGCGCGGAGACACTTGGAATCGGGAAAAGGAGTGTTGAGTATTATGACCTTTAACTGAAAATTCTAGGCGCTAGAGTTACGACTGGTTGAAAACAGCCGACTGAAGATTAAAAAAAAAAAAAAAAAGCATATGGGACGGGCTCAGCTCGCTAGACCTCCGAGGTTTATCGTTTAACCATGCACCTCTGTATATCTCTTCACTGACCTTATTCACAAAATCATAATCCAATATATACAGCTCACACCAGCACATCCCCCCCTCACTCCACTCACATCACGAAACTACTCCATATCTCACTCACTACCAAAAAATCTCCCTACACCCCACTCAAGCCATCATATTTCCTCTCACCCCACTCAGCAGCCTTATCTCCCCACAGGCGGTGGCCCAATCGATAGAGATGTGGCCTGCAGTCCTAGCGGGCCAGGTTCAAAGACCCGCTGGGGCAGGGAACAATTTATAGATTTTATTTTTATAAAATCAGACTTTACTGATTTACCAGAAGACCAGCCGACATGTCATAAAAATATCCACGCTAATACCAATTCACCAGTCCTGTATGAGATAGCCCTAGCATGTATTCAATGTGGACGGTGGGTGTTAGCACCGAAGGTGACATGTAGAGGTGTATGGTATGTACACTCGGTAAAAAAAAGTATCGGTGCATAGAGGGTTCGATGTCTTCCGAAAATATTCACTCACGTGCTGGCTGTGTGGGAAGGTAGGTAACTTGTTATGCCTGGCTGTAGCAGGTTCAGAATGTTTATGTATATTTTAGCGAGGGGATACCTCAGATGACGTTATATGACACCTCCCAACACCTCCCAACACGTCGGACACAAATATTTCAGAGACCTTCGTACCGTGATCCAAAATGTTTCGTCAATGTTGTGCACCGATACTTTATTTACCGAGTGTACGAGGACTACTGGGCCTTGGGAGCAGGCTGTGAAGCCTGTGCCCAGAGTCGGACACATAAAAAAAATAAAAAAACGTTCTCACACCATATATCTCCCCACATCTCAGTCTCACCATATCTCCACACGCCATTCACACCATATCTCTCCATATCCCGCTCACACCATATCTCCCCACACCCCACTCACATCACCATACTGTAGTCACCCACACCCCACTCACATCACCATACTGTAGTCACCCACACCCCACTCACATCATCATACCTTCATACACTTTTCTTGCATCACAGTATCTCCCCACACCCCAATCACAATATCATATCACTCCACACTTCACTCACATCAGTATATGCCTCCAGCGTTTGCCTCTATTGTCTCTTGTCTGACGCCTCATTCCATGAGTGGTGACTTAGTCAAAAAGACTTCCAAATGTTTCTGTCCCTACTCAGTCTCGAGTCTTCCTCCCACGATGCACTTGCTTCCTGAACATAGCCTCGCACTTATATCTTCCCACTTCATTCTCAGACTTCCCCTCTTTCCTTGCCATTTCATCCCCATTTCATTTTCACTTCCTTCCTCACACTTTATTTCCCTCTCCTCGCCCACTTCCCTGTTAAGCTGCTCATTATTACATTCTGCTCACACTTTTGTAACTGCTAATTCCCAAGCTTATTCCTTGCCTTCCTTCCCTGGCTCTTCTCGTCGTCAGGTGCTCTATAATGTTATTCACGGTTTATTCTTTTAGTTCACTCCTCATTTGCGATGATGGTTCTTCTTTCCATCTTCCCTTACCCTGTTCTTTCTCACGATTTTCTTTCCTACTCTCCATCCCCTTCAAAAAATCCCTTCATCTATCAAATTCTAGTCCAATGTTTCAGCATTAATTCAACTTAACCACAAATGTTCGTTTTTTCTTCATTACCTTCGTCCTTCTTCTCACCTCAAATATCCTCCTTTTCCATCCAGTCCCAACTTTCTTCCAAATATTCTTTCCCTCTGATTTATATGCTTCCATCTATCCACCCAGTGCTCTTACTACTTGTCCCCCTTATTCCTTCTCTTTCCAAATTTCTTCACTCATTTCTCTCCCGCTTACGTCCGTCCTCACCAAACCTCAACATTTGTCTTACTACAGTCTTGTTCCACTGCATCCCTTTCCTCATGCCTTCATTTCTTCCCCTCCCATCCACCTTCGTTTTCCTTCCACTTTAGCTTATCTTCCTTCTCATCCGGTTACATTCCCCTTCCCTCCATTAATCCTTTTTCACCCAAAGTTTCCCTCTTCCTGAATTTTACTATTGTCCATCTACCCTTGGGTTACGTTAATTCCTCGTCACTTTTTCCCTTTTACTAACTTCTTCACCTTTTTCCTTCCTGCCAGCTTAATATTCCTCCTATTTCCCCTCATCTTTAATCCCTGTCTTTATCACTATTGCCATCCATTTCCACCACTTTCCTTCTGCCACTTCATATTCATCCCTTCGTCCATTCAGCCTCAGTTCCATCCTTCCAGTATTTTCTCTCTATTAGTTTTTCCTCCACACTTAATTTCTTGCGTTCCTTTCTCCCTCCCTCCACTCTTTCTTCGTCCAGCTCACCATTGCTTTTCATATATTTCTTCCCTTTTCCATCCCCTTCCATTTTAGTTGTTCTTTTATTTTTCCCTTTCTAATATCTTCGTCTTTCCTTCTCCTCATTCTCCTTCTACCTCCACTGTTCCCTTAACTCCAGTATTTCTTCACCACTGCTTCTCTCCTTTCTCTCTTTTGGCGTATTTCTTTACTTTTTTTTTCACTTTAAATTATATCCTCCATCAACCCAGCTATGTTTCTTTAGCTCAGTTATTCCACTCCTTATCGCATTTGCTTCTCATATTCTTTCCCCTTTCCCACCTCTGACATATTTTCTCCGCACTGCTCCCTTGCTCTTCCTTCACCTTTCACTTTCGTCTTCAGGCTATGTCTTTCTTCTCTTCTTCGTTCTTCTTCCTTTTCAGATCTTTGTTCCTCCATTTTTCCCTTCCTTTCAACATTTCTCTTCGCATTTTTTCCCCCTCCAGTTTTGCTAATCCTCTCTTTTCCGATCGTTCCTCTCCATCCACCTATTTTACTTCCTTGTCTCCTTTATTCCCTTCCTTTATGCATTTCGTTCCAACTCTTTTCCTTACAGTTTTGCCCCTTCTCTCCCATCATTCCCCTCGGTTCTCCTATTTTGTTTCCTAACCTATATTATTTCATCCATTTCCGTATTTCTTCTCCACTTTCTTTCCCGTGTAACGTCACTGCCACAACGCCCTGCAATAAACAATGCCGCCCGTCGCGGCGCGGCGCCACAAGGGGGAGATATCGTCCGGTTTGCCTCTGTCCCGCCTCCCTAAATACCCAAATACGTGCTCACCGGGGCTTAAATACGTTCCCCAGAGAGCGTATTACGAGCTTCGGTGTATTCCGAGGCGTATTATGAACATATTACGCCGCTTTATGGCCCTCCACAAACGTCACCTGGGATGAAAATTTTGCCCCGACCTGAGTTTACTGTCGATATGTAGGCCTAAGCCTCGTGAAAGAGAGAAAAAATTTACATTAAGGAAATTGTTATGAAGAGACACTAGGAGGAAGGCAAAGGCAGAGCAACATGTGAAAATGTGTAAGTTGTGTGAGTCTTGGCGTCACGCGCTGCGTCTCATGTTCTTTATGTATCACGAACGTATCATCATCGGTAATATTATCCAAAACTATTTTCCCAATAATAACTGGGGTATGAGAAAACCAGAAAAAGTATAAGGGATGCATAAAGGTAGAAAGACAATGAGTGCCAATGAAATGGACCATATGCCCGTTCTTTAATTAATTAAACATTCGTGGCTTTCGGTAAGGGTAGAGCTACGTATGAAAATACTGAAGTTATTTACGTCATGACACGAAGTGCGTCTTAAAGTGTATACGAGGGTGTGTCAAGACTCCAGCCCATTTCTTACAGTTTTAGTATTCTCTTTCTCATTGAGACTTTTTCAGCTCAGGGATGTATGTAGCTTATAGTGTCTTGATTTTACTGTGCCCACAAAGTAATACATCAGCACGTGGGCTTAAATCTTCTCTACAGTTCTCTTAAATTGAATATATATATATATATATATATATATATATATATATATATATATATATATATATATATATATATATATATATATATATCTATCTATCTATATACCTAGGCTGCTTCCCCCAAGGAAAGGGAGGTAGCCGAGACAGGACGACTCACTCTCCATTTACTCATCCATTCAAACACATTTATTCGCATCTTAGCCCCAAAGGGGAGAACGGACAGATATAAATATATGTCTGGTAAGACATTAAAGTATTAAAAACGTTAATCCCAGCCAGCTTTGGGCAGTTTTGTTTGGCTGAACGTGAACATATTGTACGTACATAAGAGTTTTAATACTGGTTCCAATAATCTCTTTCTATGGTCACATCTTCCCTTGTATTTTATTCCAGCAAACACCAGGCAACTTTATTCACCAGAGACAAAGTGCATTATTGTGGGGACATCTTACTCCATATGTGTTAATTTCAGTTTAGGAAAAACCTTTATGGTGAAGAGGATAATAACTATCATCAATTATTTTTCACCTGGATGTTATATTTTTCCATCGCTAATCTTGCTAAACCCAACCTAATTAAATTCTGCCAAGGACAGGCCTTCAATATTAACCCGTCACGTCCCGAGCCTTTCCGCACCTATGACATCCCCCAGTCCCGAGCCTTTTTGGAAAAATTTTTCTTCTTATGAAACTTCCGGTTAGGTCGAGAAACTATGGAAAATCTTGAAGAAAGTGGTCTCTGCGGTCTATAAGTGGTCTATACAGGTGCGGTTTCCCCCCGCAGGTATCGTATTCTGTAATGGGCTGGATATGCGTTAACGTTTTCTATGGTAAGGAGTAATGGGACAAACAACACACAACACCTCTACATTTATTGAATTTGTACTAATAAACAATAACAGTAACAATATAATGTATTTCAGACACATATATATAGGAAAAATAAGCATTGTACCATCGCGCGAGCATAGCGAGTTAGGTCCGAGTCGTATCATGCTATCTGCTAATTTTCTGTTATGAGTCTACCAATCATTTTTTCTACTTGTATACTTCTGTTTCAATGACAATTTACCAATTACAACTGTTTGTAAGTGTTTTCAGATGTTTTCATTCATTTTGATGACATGCAGCATAAGTTTAGCGCACATCAGCTTAGTAAGCGCACTCGCTATGACTCGTATTTCAACATACCAAATTGTTTTATCACTTTCCAATTATTTTCCCATTTACATAGAACCTTTTCCCCACCACTGTGAAGGTTTTCAATTATTTTCATTCATTACGAGGGCATTTAGCGATATGCTAGCGCCTATTCACGTAGCAACCACGATCTCAAACACTCGTGTTTCATCATCTACTTTATTTATTCACTCCAATTATATTTTCCCACTTACATTACACACGTTTACACCCCTCCAATGCACTGTACATACTTACTGCCATTATTTATTCAAGTGAGCGTGAGAATATCGCCTGAAAATACCCTCGCAAGGAATGTTACGTCATACATAATACTCACACACTTATATACTAATTCACTCAGACACTTATATACTAATTATTCACTTTATCACTTGCTGACTTTTATTTTGACTAATACGTGCCTTATTCATTCGACTAAGCGTCAGGAAATCTTATCTTTATAGACACGCTATGAATATTTGACTTAGGAAATACATCATCATATACAATAATTTGAACTTATATTATACCCGTAAGAATGTCACATAATAGAAAATTTATAATAAGGGGCCGTATTTATTGACTGAGCGACAGAATATCGCATCAAACAACCCTCTCTATGTAAGTTTCAACTTAGGGCAGATTTATATACTTACACCCAATGTTTGCACTTATGTTCTACCCGTAGGCACTTTATACTAATATTTGGCGATCCACATGACTAATATTTTCACAGAGCGTCTGTCTGTCGCATTTACCTCATAATTTCTGCGTCCTTTCGCATTCACACCATGCTAAAATTGCAGCAACGTGTGATATTCACTAAAACATGGGTGAATACACAGACCCACGTCACACTGCACGCACTCATAGCGGGTGTCCTTCCTCTGTGTCGTGAGTCTCACCTGGGAATGACTGCACACGTGACACCTGCGCTGGGGCCTAGGTCTGTTGGGCTGGGCCGGGATAGGAGTGGGGAAATGGCGGGCGGATATTCTCTGGGGAGTGTGGGTAATAGGGGCAGTGCGGGGGCGCTGTTGGGGCCTTTCAACAGCATACTTTGCAAAGATTTCTCGTGTGAGCTCCCTCACAAACCCTTCAAAGGTTTCCTGAACTCCTGTGGTCATGGCGTGAAGGTGGTGGCAATTCAGAGCAGTGATATCTAGCAAGTGAAAGAACAGTTTTTCATACCACTTCATCGTGGTCCTGGCACACACTACCGTCGATATCATGGAGTCTGACTGGTCCATGAGGCGCATGTTTATATTATAGTCCATGACACATTCAGGTTTCCAAACACGACGCCTGCTCTCGCTATGGTAATCAACAGAATCAGTACGGTGCATCAAGGGGTGGTGAACCGTGGACAAGAGGCTTACTTCTCTGTTGTGGTTCCACATTGTTGCAAGGATGTTGTTTGCTTTGAAGAAGACAAGCTCACTCCTTGCAAGTTTCCGTCCTACCTTGACCATGTGACGCCGGTTCACCTTTACGGTTCCACAGACTCACGTTTCATGTCTGTGAAGATAACGAGCGAGAAGAGGGCTAGTGTACCAGTTGTCGAGATAGAGAACGTGACCACGATGAAGGTAGTCTTGTATCATCGTCTTTACCACTGCTCCAGAAAGTCCTATACTTCGATCTTCTATTATGTCTGTCTGTGCACCGGTGTACAAGACTATGTCTTGCACGTATCCAGTCCTACAGTCACACATAACAAAGATCTTGAACCCAAAACGGTGCCTTTTGCTGGGTATATACTGTCTGAATGAAATATTGCCTCTCCACAACACGAGACTCTCGTCTATGACGAGATCTCTATAGGGATAGAATGAGGATCGAAAGGTTTGCCTGAGGTGATCAAAGACCAGCCTAATTCGCCTCATTTTGTCCGTGTTGTTTGCATTTGCAGGGTCATTAGCATCATAAAAATGGAGGCGACTTAGAATTTTTTTGAAACCGATTATGGCTCATCACTTGACCAAATATGGGGGTAAACATAACAGGGTCCGTAGTCCAGTAAGCAGGAATTCTATTTTTTCTTATTATACCCATCAAAAGGACAAGGGCAAAAAATAAGAACATTTCTGGAATGGAGACAGGGTAATCATAAATCATTGAATGCCTACTCCTTGTTCCCAATCTTTCACTTTCTAGCCGCTGGCCGCTTGCAAACAGGTTTGTTTGAAGCACGATCTGATCAACGAAGGCTTCACAGAAAAACAGGTGGAAAAAATCCAACTTGCTTGAATTACAGTGAATACCTGGTGCAATGCAGCCAAATCGCCCCTGCTCAGTGAAGGGGTGAATGAGAGGAGAAAAATCACTCCCATCCTCCCAATCCCACGACACAAATCCCTCGTCCCCATCACCGCCTTCGTCTGGGTGGGGAGGAGATCCTGGTTGGGGAGGTTGGGGAGAAGGAGTACGGAGGGCTTCCCCACTGTCACTCCTCTTCCCTCTGCCTTTACCCTTTCCCTTTCCCTTACCATTACGGCCTTGAGAAACATTAGGGGGCTGTGGGGATGAAATAGTTTGATATTGGGGAGCAGAAGACGTGCTGGGGAGTGGTTCCTCCCCACCTTCCCCCTCCATTACCACACCACGTGCTCTCTCACGCAACCTTGCTCGACCACGTGTTAGGGGATATTGGGGAGCATAAGACGTGCTTTGGAGTGGTTCCTCCCCACCTTCCCCCTCCCTCACAACCCCACGTGATAAGGAACGCACCCGCACTGGCCCACGTGATCCACTCTGCCGCCTCACACTGCGTAGGGAGAGCAATGACTCACCCACCTCACTCTCACTTTCCCTAATCCCAGGAATGTCCATTTCACTCCCCACTCCCTCCACTTCACTTCCTACCGCCCCAAACAGAATGCTAGGCCCATACCTGCTTAGACGACGTGGTGTGCGCTCTGGGCCACGATGCGTAATCACCTCCCGCCCATACCACGTGGCAGCACGTCCCAAGTCTCCGTCCTCGTCCTCGTCCTCGTCCTCGACCTCGAATTCGGCTTCCAAGGCATGCTGGGGATAGGGATATGACATACCACGTGCCTTCTTTGCCTCCTGCCCCTCTCTAGCAGCACGGTAAGTCACTTACTGCCGCTTCCTTGGTGACGGAACTTCCTCGTCACTGCTAGTGGTTTCTTCATCCTCTGGCTGCACATAATCTTTGTCCATCTCCTCGTCATCCAGTGGGGAATCACTGTCGCCGGTAAAGGTGTCCAGGGCGACATGAATTTCGCTCTCTGAGAGACCTCTCTTAGCCATGTCTGAGCAGGACCATGGCTACCAGGTGAGTGGACGAGTGGCGGGCTAGCGCAGGTCGCGCAGGGTCGCCGAGTGTCCCCGCCTGGTGGCAGGTAGGGGAAGGTCAGGCGAGGGTACGTACCGCAAATCAAGCGCGAAATTTGAAAATTGTCGAAATTATGCACATTGCAATTGCACGACGTACTGGTACGTCGCCGGGACTGGCAAATGCAAATCGTGGTGACGTACCCATACGTCGTCGGGACGGGGCGGGTTAAAGGAGGTTATATTGGATCCTTAAACCTCCACTACTTTATTCATTTGCATTTACTGATCATTGATGTACCACTTGCTAATGGGAGATGGCGAATATATCTTTACCTCCTTGTTAGCCAATCCACCCAGTCCGCTTTCTTTGCAAGTGCTCTGAAAACGTTTCTGTTGTACTGGAAATGTTTGTGAATAATAACTGCTAGCGTGTATTGACTGTGGACTGACTCCATTCCTGTCTGTGCATCTTTGATTGTTCGATTTTAATATACGTGTTGTAAAATTCCTTGTATTAGCCCTGAACTTCAGTTCGGGTTCTTGTGTAGCGTTATGTGCAGCACTCTGTGTTTTTTGGAGAAAAAAATAACAAGAATTTGTACCCCTTCTAAATTAAACACAACGCTGTTGACACCAAAATCAAGAATCGTTCATTTCGAGATGCATTGATAAGACTGTATGCAGATGCATGCAGTTTCTCTTAGTGTTGTATATACTGTATGTGTATCATGGTATGCAAAAAAGTGTGAATAGTTCTGTATGGGATTACGTGTATTATTTTCTGTAGGATTGTGTGTAATGATGTATAGGTGAGGTGGGGGTGGTGGGCGGGTTGTGAGTTATTGCATATTATGGACACAAAACATGAGAGGGTGGAGGAGCAGAGGTAAGCAGCGTTGCGAGAACACTGGCCTCCTATACAATTTGGAGGAAGGGACAGTTACAGATCTACCTCCCATTTAATACTACGTCCTCTGACCCTTCTTGCCGTACTGAATCCGAGGCCTGTGTGTGTGTGTGTGTATGTGTGTGTGTGTGTATGTGTGTGTGTGTGTGTATGTGTGTGTGTGTGTGTGTGTGTGTGTGTGTGTGTGTGTGTGTGTGTGTGTAGACTGAGGGGTGAGGGAACATTGCATCACGAAGAATCAAGATGGATAAAAATCGAAGAATAAATGAGAGAGAGAGAGAGAGAGAGAGAGAACAATGAAGTAAAAGGAGAATTTGTGAAAAACAATCTAGATTAAAAAATAAAAACAAATAATCCTAGAACTACACAAAAGAGACAGAAAGGTCGAGGAAGAAGGATACGTAAAGGAGTACATGAAATTGAAAAAGTACAGACATGATTAACAGAGGCGACATCTTTCAGTCGCAATGTAGCCTACTACCAGTGACAAAGACGGCGTCGAGTTCTGGCATGTTTAACTCCTTCCGCTCGATGACGTAGTTTTTTTTTTTACATGCTACCACGGCCGTCTGAGTAGGCCGTGCCTGCTACAAAGTAATACTCGTATTATTGCACTTGGGAAAGAACCCACTGTGTAATAGTGAAGGGGTTACTGGGGACTGTTTCTAACCTTGCCACTACAAATGGTCTGTCCTCAGCTGTGTAAAATCGTTTGAGAGTAGCAAGCAAAACGTCACCGGACTGAAGGAGTTAAAGCTTAGAGGTCATCAGTAGTAAACATGGTCCTAAGCTCATAGGCTTCGCTGAAAGGCCGTATTTATAAATGGTATCAGTAGCTACCTAATGCTTCTTCTTCGGGCTTCTGTTTCACGTCGCAGATCTCTAAAGACACCTTGCATGTAATGAACAGTCAATATTGTTGTTACTGGCTTAATCAGAGGTTCATTTAAAATTTAAACCCAGCAGACTGCAGGTTGAAGTTACGCTCCTGCAGTCCACCAATCTTCTTTCCTATGAAACTGCGTGGTTATATCAGTGCCACCACATGAAGGCATCCCTCTCAAACACAGTGTCAGTATTAATAGATAAGTGAAATATTCAATGAAAAAGGAAAGTGCAAGCAGGAAATTAAATAGGGAAGAGTTATTGCCAAGTAACCTTTGCCAACAAGAATACTACCAATAGCTTTTAATTTCTACAGAGAGTAAACGGCAGTGAATGGAGAGCTACCCCTCCTATTCAAGGACATAATTTCTACACATGCCATGCTGCTACAAGAACAGCTGGTTTAAAGTAGTACAGAATAATGCAGATGGTTTGTCAAGGCTATATCTAAAATTTTCAGTTTCAACATTCTCAACTGAATGAATTAAATTCGTTTGGAGGTATCAGAAAACAAGTAGAAGTACTGTATTAATAGAAAAGGGATTAACACCGTAAATTTCTACGATTTTAAACACTGAAATGAGCTTAGCTTAACACTGAACTGCCGAGTCTAAATATATTTACCATAGGTACAAATTTCGGCTAATGTTGATAGGCAACTTTAAAATCTGTTAAACCAATATACAGAGGGGTCTAAAGTTATTGTTCGTCGATGACAAACGCATTCCATTGATGCATGTAATCATAAGTATTATTCACCCAATCTCCTGTGAGGATCGTGCTGCTGGTCATTGCCGCAGAAATTACATTAGAAATATGTTTTGTCTATCAAACTACTAGGAAATCGGTTGCCATAAGTTTGATAAACGTATGACTGAAACGTCATTTTAATGTTCTGGGTATGGCTTGGAGAAGAAGGAACGGCAGTAGGAAAAGTGGAGATTAGATTGCTATATCTTAATTAAACTTTATTGTCGTGAATGCAAATAAAGTCCATCAAGATCGGTCTGTAATGAGTGACTTGTTGCAAAACTGAAACAAACAAGCAGACACGGATTAAAGTAACAGTTTTCTTAAATAACACTAAGGGAAAAAAATCAGTAAGGCAAATATGAGAAAGAAACCAAAGCCTCTAAGAATAAACGCTGTCTCAATTGCCTTCTAGTTCTGATCAAAAGTGCAGGAAGGTAGCAGGGGATGATCATCATCTACATACGTCACCCTGTATTGGTCCTGCCAGTTAATGACCAATATGTGAAGGAGAGTCGTATAAGGTCAAAATAGGGAATGAGAGAGGGATTTCATATACAGTATATGGCTTAACATAGCCATGCAACAGAATCAAAAGAATACTGGCCCATTACAGAGACCGAGTGAGAGGACCGTGATTTAATACTGTTGGTCACTGCCAGTAGAAAGTAAAGTTTTGTGTTTCTGGTAGTTGGGAGTCCTGCCAATATTCTGGTTGAAGATCAAGCATTAAGGTTTTCTGAGCCCGACAGTGCTGATATGTGGCTTTGATTGTGTATTCTTGAATTTAGTATTACTGAGTTGCCTATAGTCTGACCAAAAGTGCAACATTTTATATATACAGTATACAGTAATCCCTCCAATATCCGATGTAATACAGCCAAAGGGATGTCCGGAAAGTGGGTTTGTCAGAATAGTGGAACTGTGCCTCCTGGACTGGTACTTACAGACCCTCACCCAGCCAAACTTTGAAAGCCACCTAAATAACTCCCTACCAGACATGCATAGCACCTATTTAAGACCCTATTCACACAACTAAGAGACAAAAAGTATGAAATAAATGAAAAGGAACCAAAGAATGAGGAATCAGAAGTGAGTGTGGAAAATATTTAGCAGTGTACAGGGTACGTACAGCATGTCCATGGCCATTACGAAGATTAACCTGCCTCCTCTAAGGCTCTGGCAGTGATGAAAATGCTCTTGAAGCACATACAGTAATCCAGTGTTGTGCTGGACTTAATTCTTTGCACTGTGAGTTATAACTATTTAACACTGCACATTCTGTTCTTAATTGTGCCACACCAGTTTCAACTGCCAGTTTGCACTCCACACTTAATCCTTTGCACTCTAGATTCAAATTTCTTAACACTGCACAACACTGTAAATTCCCATGTGGTCTAGTGGCGAGGTATTGCAGTTTATTCACTGTTTATTCACAAAAAAAACAGGACTTGCGGTGTCCATTGCAATGAGCATCTAGTCAGGATGGTAGTTAGGTGGTAACTGGGGAGGAGAGGAAAGAAGGGGCCGTGGGTAAACACAGCTGTACGGCATTGCACACCAAGTTCAAATTACGGGTGAAAATATCGGATTTTTTTTTTTTTGTACTTTTTAAAATTTTTCGGTCATTTTTGGATTCAAAGGCCCGAGCCCAAAATGTCCAGGTATTGGGATGTCCGGTTACTAGGCGTCCGGATATTAGTGATTACTGTATATATACAGTGAGTCTTTGATATACGAAAGGGATAAGGATAAAAAAAACTTTTGTAATTCGAAATTTCGTATATCGGAACGATTTTCCCCATTGAAATATACATATAAATGGGGGGAAGCATCCCAGGACCCCCTCGAACCCCCACCTAAACTTCACCCCCCCCTATTAAGAAGTAAGCAATACCTGTATACAAGTGTAGAGAAGGAGATGGCCATATTCTTGTACCTCTCCTTTTTCTTCATCACAGTTCCAATGGTGAAAACAGCAAGGCCTAAAGCATGCCCAATCTCCGAGACTCCCTGCCCCTCCTCATGGGATCTTATAATTTCCAATTTCCTTTTCAGAACTAGAGTAAGGTGCTGCTGCTTCTTTATAGCGGGCCCCCCCATTGCTGGAGATGATGCAGGGTGCTTGGGAGGCATGGCAAAACAATACGAAAAGGTGAGGGGCTGCGAAAATATCCTCACATACAGCGAGGCTGTGAGGAGAGGAGGGACGTGGACTCAACTGAGAAGCACGCAAAAATCTGTTTACCAGAGAGGGGTTAGTTCGTTTTCTCTCAGCAAGCAAGTGCAGCACTATGCACCGCACCCATTTTGAATTTTTCATACAGTATTCCATTAACCCCTTCATAGCTGCCGGCCTTGAACAATAGTTCACTGTTTCGGTGTGAATGATGTTGAGTTAGGGCATTATAAAAAACTGCGAACAATTACAGGAAGGGAACGAAGGTCACTGGTGTGTGTACATGACCCTACTCTACCATCCCATTAGTCAGGCGTTCTCTTCACTCCACGCCGATGTTTACATGCTTATGTTACATGCGCCCTAATTTTGAGTAAGTTTCTTTCAGCAAGAGAACATAATTTACCACCCTCAAAATAGAAAAATATAGAAGACAAACTAGAGGAATATGAACTGAATTGGTATGGTTTTTAGGCTGTATGCTTACACGAAAGATTATGGGTTTTACATTTTTAAGAGACGATATGGAACAAAAATGTTTGCTAATCAGAAAAAATTGCTCTTTCGTCCCACATGTTCTCATAGGTTAGCATTCAGTTCCACATTCTTCGTTCGGTATCACTCTTCCCAGTATATTTCAGACCGATTGAGCACAGTTATTTCTGCACCTTAGAGTTAATGTACATTTACTGCTCATTCTTTTGTTTGTTCTTATGTGTATGAGTGAAAGAGAGAGGACTGATACAAACAATAATGTATTCCATTATCGCTTTCATAGCTGCTGGCCCTGAACAATGCCTTTCTGTACTGATGTCAGTGACGTCGAGTTAGAGTGAGCTTAAAAAAACTGCGAGCAATTATGGGAGGGGATTGAGGGTCACTGGTGTGTTTACACGACCTTACTCTACCACCTCCAGCAGTCTGGCGTTCACAGTTCACTTCATCCCAGATGTTTTCGGCCGATGTATACATGCTGATGTAACACACATCCTGATTTTATTAATTCTTACATGAATCATAGCAAATCACAGGATGGGTTTAGGGGAAAAAATAATAATAATAAAAAGCCAGGTGTGCCAGACGAGTCTTTTCACATATGTAAGAAAAAGAAATTGATTTTAGAACTTTGAAAATATGGTCTCAAGGCCGACCACGGGAGCACGCAAATATCTGAACCCACAGCCATTAAGGGGGCTAAACATTCGTATTACTTTAAGCAGTAAAAGCACCTTACCATATCAGTTCTTCCTGATAGTCTGTTATAATTTTCAGATTATTTCTGGGTTGGTAAATACAGTAAACGTTTTTTATTAAATCTGTTTCCCTGTCATTTTTAGCTGTTCTGGTGTGACAACTCTTGTTTATTTCGTTAACATAATGGCGGCAAGGACTGTTCTTCCCTAAGTGTTTAACTAAACATGGCCTAACTGAGCTTATCTGTGCCTAATAATCTTAACCTAACCTAATCTCCAGTTCGGAAATTGGGAAACAATAGCCACCTTTGAGCACCATGAGTTTCTTCCACTGCGCTGGAAACGATCGTAGGGGAAAGTGACGATAATAACGGGGAGGAAATTTTTCAGCAAGAAAAAGTAATTTGCCAAACTGAAAGTTGTCAGAAAATTACAGAAACAAGCTGGAGGATTATGCATTGAATTGGTAAGGTCTTTCTGCTGCTTCAAGTGTACAATGAAAGACACAAGTATCTTCCCAAAGTCTGACGAATATAGCGTGGAAAAATCGAACCATTTGAAACACGCACTAGTAGAAACAGGGTTTTCATTGTATTTCACCTGGTGTAAATTTTCTTCAGACTGAACTGGGAAGATAGTTGTGTCTTTCATTGTACATTTACTGGTAAATAAATTAATCTAACTACAGTATTTCCAATTTCCTCACAAGACTGAGAGTATGCTGCTGTTTCTTCTTTGCATCTGGTTCTCCGGATGCTGGAGATGATGCAGGGTGCTGGGGAGGCATGGTGAAAATACAAAAAGATGAAGAACAGTGAAAAACAGAGTAATGTACAGCGAAGCTGAGAGGAGAGGATGGACGACTGGGAAGCTCGTGAAAATATGTTTACCAGAGAGGGGTTAGTTCGTTTTCTCGCAGCAAGAGAGCATGGCGCTGTGCAGCGTGCCCATTTTGAATTTTTATTATGTCCTCTCGTATCGTTTTTCGTACCATCGAGACAGATACTTTCGTATTGTGGAAATTGTCCTACATTTATCGCTTTCATACCATCGGAAATTCTTACTTCGAGTTTTCGTGTTTCAGGGACTCACTGTGTATATATATATATATATATATATATAGATAGATAGATAGATAGATAGATAACAGGGGTACCTGGCATTGCCGGGCAGTGAAAGCGAACACTCTAATGCTATTATTTCAAGTTCAATCTATCTTTCTATTCCAGAAAGATCATGTATCTCTTATACCTTTGAGAAGGAAATATAAGAGGTCCAGGGACTTTTTATTTCAGCTACTGCAGACTAACGCACAGTCCCTGTGAGCACTTGTTTACTATTACTGGTGACCTTAAATGACCTCCAACCAGTGACCTCACATGACCTCAGAAGTCAATCTTACATAGCCTATGTCCGAACTGGAAGTCATGTGAGTCTCCATGCCAGACACTAGGCTGCTAGGTCCAGTCATTCGAGTGTGTAATACCAGTGACCTCAAATGACCTCGGAGGTCAATCTTACATAGCCTGTGTTCGAACTGGAGGTCATGTGAGTCCCCATGCCAAAAACTTGCCTGCAGGATTACCCGGCAATGCCTAGGCCAAAAAGGTAATCACTCTACATGAGACCTCAAATGACCCAGATCTGAATTTTGACCCCCTAAAACCATCACTGAGTCACCTTGATTCAGAATATATATGGGTCTGGTGGTCTTTGGCCTTTGGTTTGTGCGTGATTGAAGGACAAAGAAACAGAAATGCACAAACAAAGCGGCTGTCATATATATAGATAGGTAGATAGATAGATAGATAGACAGACAGATAGATTCAATTCACGCAAAGATGGCCAAGGGCTCGTTGATGGATCAGTTATGCTTACTTCAAACATTCCTTCCATTCATTGATGTTCAGCTGCTTTGGGGGAAACAGTTTTTCTCCACGGTCATTGAAGAGAGAGTCGCCAAACTGTATTAATTACGTGTTCTATGATGTTGGTTTTGGTAATGGCACTTTCTACTTGGGAAAAAGGTCATGGTACTGGAGATGCAATTTTTGGAGTTCCTGATTGTGGATGTATGGGACTTTCGTGGGATTGTACGGGAGTGGGTTGGCTGTGTGAGACCGTGTTTCAGGGGTTATGTTCCTTGTAGGAGTCGAGGTCACCCAATAACAAGTTCACGTTAGTATAAGTGCTTTATTTGCTTAATGATGATTGCTGATATGAACTGACAGTTTCGTTCGGTGAAATAATGCAGAAGGCTTCAGGGCTCTACAAATAGCTGGAATTAATTGGTCCTGGTTCAGAGTGAAGATAATACACTTTGTGAAGTATGACATTCTAGAATTTCTGGTATGTACACGGCAAGGGTTTAAGAACAACGTCATAAAGCTGGCCTATCCCAGTGCATGTCAAAACAAACTCTTAAGTCGTTGAAAACCTCAGTTTCATAAAATGAATAAATTTTTGCTAATGGAGTTGTCAGCAAGTGCCAGCAAGGCTGGACCCACCGGCACACAGGGACACCATGATCGCCGCACCGTGAACCCGGTGAAATTGCTGGCGTGTTTTGCAGCTGAGGCTTGTATAGTCCTGTATCACCTTGAATAACATCGGTTACAATCCAGCTTTACTGCCACGCCATGGAAAATTAGCAACTTTGTTGCCCAGAATATACGCTATGTACTGTCACAGGCTGTAAATAATGGGTAATGAAATAAAGCAGACAGTGGACAGTCGCCAGAGTGGCAAATTGCCAAAGCATTTATGTATAACTAATGTATATGGCCTTACAAAGCAGCAGTGAATCAAACTGGTATATTTAAAACCAGTCATATTGACGGATGAGTATGCAGAGGTAGATGAGATTGGCAGTACTTTAGTGGACATTTGTGCCGGGAGGGGGCTGGTGATACCTACTACCATGATCAGGCACAAAATGACCCATAGGTATACGTGGCAACTGATGAGAAGGGTGGGTGGTGAACTGAATGAACAGAAGGCAATGTTTGATTATGTTTGTGTGGATGAAAGGATGAGAAAGTGTGTAATGGATGCAAGAGTATATAGAGGCTGGGAGAATGGACTTTCTGACCACCACTTAGTGGCAGTCAGAATCAAAGTCCAAATGAAATGGAGAAATAGAAGAAGGGAAGGACAGGAAGAAAGAGCTTATAGAAGGAGGGTGGAAAGGTTGCAAGAGGATGGAAAAAAGGCAGATTATAAGAGGGAAGTGGAGCAGCGATGAAGGACAGGAGGACATAGCTTATACATGGAGGGTGGAAAAGTTGCAAGAGGATGGAAAAAGGCAGAGTATAAGAGGGAAGTGGGGGAGCGATTGGGTAAATATGGATTGGAGCAGATGGGGGACGTGGAAGGTGTGTGCAAGATAGTCACAGAAGAAATCTGTGCAGCATGTGAGGTGTGTGTAGGGTGAAGAGAAGACGAAAGGGGGTGCAGGGAACAGCATGGTGGAATGAAGAGGTGAGATAGGCTGTGGCACAAAAGAAGAATGCATTTAGTGAGTGGATGAAAAACAAGGGCATGGAAGAAGTTGAGAGACGGAAGAGAGAGTTATATGTAGGGAGGAAAAGAGAGGTGAGAAGATTGGTAAGAGAGAGTAAAAAGAGAGTGGATGAGGAGTTTGGAAGGAACTTGAGTGTAAACTGGAGGGAATGTAAGAAAATGTTCTAGAAAGAGATTAAGAGAGTTAAACAGGGTACTAAGCAAGTTAGTTGGGGAATGAAAGATAAAAATGGTAGTTTACTTGTGAAGAAAGGAGAAAAAGTGAGCAGATGGAGATAACACAGTAAGGAATTGTTGAACATAGAGAATGAGAGTAATGCAAGTATAAGTGGCTGGGGAGTGGGTAGGAGGAGGGATGTGAGAAGAGAGGAGGAAATCTGTAGGATGGAAGTTGTGGAAGCAACGAAGAAAGTTAAAATGAGGAAAGCCCCTGGAATTGATGGAGTGTGTGGTGAAATGCTGAAGCATGGGGAAGAAATAGTAGTAGAATGGATGTGGAAGACGTGCAGGTTGGCCTGGGAGGAAGGTAGAGTCTCGAAGTATTGGAAGTCACGCATAATTATTCCCCTGTACAAAGGAAAAAGGGGAAAAAGAAGTGTGTGGTAATCATAGCGGCATTTGTCCTCTTAGTGTAATGGGAAAAGTATATGCTAGGATACTTATTGACAAAATTAGGGAAATAACAGAGGAATTAGAGAAGAACAGGGAGGTTTTAGGAAGGGAAGAGATTGTCTAGATCAGATATTCATTCTTAGTTTTTTAGTGGAAAAAGTTTCTAGAGAAGGGAAAGAAGTTGTATGCGGCCTTCATAGATTTGGAGAAAGCATATGACAGGGTGGACAGACAAGGACTGTGAAATATATTAAAAATATATGGAGTAGATGGGCATTTGTCGAAGGCCGTGAAGAGTATGTATGAGTGTGCTGAGGCTGCAGTGCGCATGGATAGTGAACTGAGTGAATTTTTCTATGTGAAGGTTGGATTGAAACAAGGATATGTCATGTCTCTATAGTCGTTCAGTCTGTATATGGATGGGGTTATAAGAGATACAAGGTAGGGCAGTGGATGTTGGAGTGACTCTTGTGAGAGAGGGCACTGTTTGGAAACTCCGTATAGTGTTGTTTGCAAATGATATTGTTCTTAAGTGAAGATGAAGGGGAGCTGGGCTTGGTGAATGAGTTTGGGAGAGTGTATAAGAAGCGGAAACTAACGGTGAATGTAGGGAAAAATAATGTTATGGTCTTCGAGAGAAGTGAAGTCAGTGAATGTACAGTGAGGTTGGATGAGGAGGAAATGGAAAATGTGAGTGTATTTAAGTACTTGGGTAGTGTGATGAGTAAGGATGGAAGTTTGGAGGAGAAAGTGCTTGAAATGGTGCAACAAGCAAGAAAGGTTGCTGGTTCCTTGTAAGCAGTGATAAGATGCAGGAGAGTGAGCTTGGAAGTGGAAGAGCTACTACATGACAGTATTGTGATACCAACTCTAATGTATGGAAGTGAAGCTTGGACCTTGTTGGAGGGACAGACGTCAAGAGTGAGAGCACTGGAAATGAGTTATTTGAGAGGAACATGTGGAGTCACATGGAGAGACTGACTGGCAAATGAGGAACTGATGGAACATTGTGGTGTGGATGTGGATGTGATAGCAAGCGTTAGGAGAAAAGCACTGAAGTGGTTTGGCCATGTGGAGAGGATGAAGAGTGAGATACCGACGAGGAGGGTGTATGTGAAAGATGTGGAAGGGGGCAGAGGGAGGGGGAGGCCAAAGATGAGATGGAGGGATGGAATGAAGAGGTATATGAGAGAGGGGAGTGTAAGAGCTGGAAGCAGGGCAATGACATGGCAGATGACAGGGCGAAATGGAGGCGATTTGTCTGTGGCCACCCCTTACAGGATTAACCCACCGGGGGGACCCGATAACTTATGGATACCCTGCAACTTTTTCACACAATTTTTTTTTGCAATTGCAAGGTCTGTCATTTCCACGATTTTCGAATTTTGTGTGTGATTTTTAGGACGTAAATGCAGAACACCTTCCTCTACCTGCCACTAAGCAGGTACGCCCTTGTCTCGGTCACTCACCTGTTAGCAGTGACCCAGAACAGACTTAGCACACTGAGGTCTCTCTGACGACAAATTTCAAGTCGCCCTTGATGCCTTCACAAGCGACAGTGATTTACAAGTTGATGACGATGTGGCAGACAAGGACTATGCTCCGCCTGACGACCAAACGAGCAGCAGTGATGAGGAGGTACCATCGCCAAGGAAGGGTCGGTATGTGACGTACCGTAAGGCGAGGGAAGGCCAGTCTCCACCTCCACCACGTTCACGCACCTCTCTACAGCCCCTAGACAAAGGCTCTGAAGAGGACGAGGATGAGGACAGAGCCGTGCGACATGCTGTTACCGCGTGGTGGGTGAGGGAAAGAATTTTGCTGTGGGGAGCTGAAGGTGCAGCAAGACGAAAAACAAGGTATGGTGCTTCTGTTTTGTTTATGGAAGGCATGAGAGGTGTGACGGGAGTGATCAGTGAAAGGGAAAGTGGTGGTGGCAGGGAGGCAACACCTAGGTGACCACGTGGCGTACCTGAGCAGAGAGCAGGTGAGGAGCAGCTGTGCCCTAGCACCTCTTTCTTCCAGCAATGTTCCCGTGTTTCCCCCCAACAGCCCCGTGATGTGTGGAAAGGAAACAAAGGGAAGGAAAAGGGTAAGGGAAAAGGGAGAGGGAAATGGAGTGTGAGTGGGAAGAGCGCCACTCTCCTCATCTCCAACCACCTTCACCATCCCCACCACTCTCTCCTCCCCACCCCAACAAAGTGGAAGGTTTGGACATTGGTGTGTTGTGGGACTGGGAGAATGGGAGTGACTTCATGCCTTTTATTCACCAGGTCACCGAGGAATGGCAGGCCGGCTGTAGTGCTCCGGGACTCCACCAGGATGGATTTCTTCCACCAAAACTTTGGTAAGGAGTTTGTGGAGCGAACTGTGGAGCAGACCAACACATTCGCAAGCAGCTAGTGCCGTGAAAGTCAACGTGATGGTACGACAAGTTTCCCAGCAGTATGACTACCCAGTTACCACATGTGAAATGTTCATCTTTATTTTTTTTTTTTTTGCTCTGGTTCTCTTGATGGGTGTTGTACAGGAAAGACATATTCGGGGACACTAGTCTATGCATACACCCTATGTCCAGCACACCTTTCTTTGGGAAGGTAATGGACCGGAATAGATTTCAGCAAATTCTGAGCTGCCTCCACTTTTATGATGCCAAGGACCCTGCTAATGCAAATAACACCGATAAAATGAGGAGAATAAGGATGGTATTTGATCACCTGCGGGAAAAGTTCCACTCATCCTTCTATCCTTTCAGAGACCTTGTCATAGACGAGAGTCTCATGTTGCGGAGAGGCAATATTTCTTCTCGGCAGTACATACCCAACAAGAGACACCATTTTGGGTTCAAGATCTTCGTTATGTGTGACTGTAAAACTGGTTATGTGCAAGACATAACAGAAGATCGAAGTATTGGACACTCTAGGTCCGTGGTAAAGACAATGATAGAGCAGTACCTTCAATGTGATCACGTACTGTACCCTACAACTGGTACACTAGCCCCCTTCACGCTTGGTACCTCCATTGTCACGACATTGGAGTCTGTGCCACAGTCAAGAAAAACCATCGCCATATGGTCAAGGTTGGGAGGAAACTTGACAAGAATGAGGTGGTTTTCTTCAAGGTGAACAATATCCTTGCTAGTGTAAGGAACCACAAGAGGGAAGATTTCCTCTTGTCGATGGTACACCGCCCCCTGATGCACCACACTGACTCCGTGGATTACCGCAGCAAGAGGAGTTTCCATGTTGGGAAACCGGAGTCAGTACTGGACTACAATGTCACCATGAGGCAAGAAGACCAGTCAGACTCCATGATTTCCGGTGTGGAATGTGCCAGGACCATGATGAAGTGGCACAAAAAGCTCTTCTTTCACTTGCTCGATATCACGATCCAGAACGCCCACTACCTCCATGCCATGACTACGGGAACCTCTGAGACCTTCTAGGGGTTTGTGAGGGAGCTGTCTCGGGAAATCATCATGAAGTATGCAGAGGACAAGCTCCACCACCGCACCTGCCACGCCACTGCGACCCAGACTACCCTATGCCTCTCAGGACACCACTTCCCCATCCCTATCCCTCCTCAACCGAACCATCCTAGACCCCAGTGCCGCTGTCACATATCCAGCCAATCAAGAGTGACAGCAACCACTGAGAGAAAAGACACAAGATACGAGTGTGTGGAATGCAATGTAGGAGTGTGCACTGAGCCTTGCTTCAAAGAATACCACACCTTAGTGCATTACTGATACTGTGTGTGCTTGCAAGATGGCGCTCTCGATAATACTAAGTGCTGTAAATATACAGTAATATGATGCTCACTATAATACTAAGTGATGTATGTATGCGATATTATGACGACCACTATAATACTAAGTGCTGTAAATATGCGATAATCTGATGCTCAATATAATAGTAATGCCTGTAAATATGTGATAATAGTTATATAAAGTGGAAACGTGTCTAATGTTAGTGGAAAAGTATAATGTAAGTGGAAAAGTATAATGTAAGTGGAAAAACAGAATGTAAGTTGAAACAACAGTCATAGTGAGTCATATGTGCAAGAATCAAACGATTTTCAGGTGATTGCTATATGGAACAATGCTTATAAAGACTAAATTTTTGTTTGAAAACCATATATTCTTGAACTACATGTTTTGTTTGTATCAGGTTAATAAACATCTGCTTATTCTGAGTGGTTTCCCATACTAATCCCTACCATAGAAAACGTGACAGCCGCACTGCAGCTCCAGAGAAAACGGTACCGGGTGTGCACAGGGTCACCTGTTTAGACCACTTCTAGGCTCAGGTGAGCACTTTTATTGTGATTTTCAATTATTTCTCACAACAAGCGGAGGTGTGAGCCAAAAAGTTTTTTTTTTTTTTTTTTTTCGAAAATCTGCCGGGATTTAGGGGGGGAGGGGTCAGTGGTGAAAAATCTGCCGGGATGTGGCAGGTTAAGGCGTCTGGCAATAGGCAGATTGATAGAGACATATTAACGGTGTTGTCTGAGCTGCATGTGTGATTATTCTGTATGTTCAGTTTTAATTTTCCATGAGTTTAAAGATAGAGTCTATGGTAATGGCTTACTTAATATTTCCTTGACTTCTGTCTCACTTATGCGTAGTAATATTCATTACCTGAAAGAGACTGTCTGTGTTGCTCTGTCCATACATTCTTCTCCGTGGTGAGATGCTTCAGAGAAGAAATGTAAACTTAGTGAAACAACAGGCATACTTTTATACACACACACACACACACACACACACACACACACACACACACACACACACACACACACACACACACACACACACACACACACACACACACCGTCACAAGAAGTCAGAATGCATGTGTGTACAGGTCGGCTGTACACACACCATTGTGTTTGGACAGGTGTACACACACCCTAGATCAATTACAGCCATATGCAAAGAACAGCCCGGCCGGTAACATCACTCATCATTCATTCACAAGCAAAAGCAAACACAACAGAGTTTAAACCTTCCAGTCAATGAGGTTTTGCCTGAACTGAATATGTGGGTTGGGTTTGCCTTTTATGCGTGTTCACATTAACCCTTAAACGAACTTCCTTGAGATTTTTTTTTTAATCGAGGTGTTAGATAGTCTTCCTTAACACAGTCATTACAAAAGATATCCCTGAGCTGGTTTAAAATTTACGATGATTGTAAAAATTAGAATAGAAATCATGGTGTTGACAATGTTAACATAAAAATTTCTAACACTGCTCTTATAAGAGGTCCTGCCCACAAACAACTTCTGGTGGTAGCACGAACATAACTATAACTGGTTTGTTGACCGTGTACTTGCAGCGTGTCAGAATACTCGTCATAGGAATTACAGTTGAAATGATCGATTGACTGTGCGTCGTGAATAAAAGAAGACTGATCATTTGTAGAATAATGCATGTTTTAACACTGCCACATACTTCCCCAGTCAGAGCTCTCCCTCTCTCTCTCTCTCTCTCTCTCTCTCTCTCTCTCTCTCTGAGCTCAGCGTTGGGTAGTTCACCCTATTTTTGTTTTATTACGGGGCGCCTTTTACAAGAAAATAGGCAAACATCGCAATTGTGTTTTTTGCTTATCTACCTGACTGGTTCAAAATTGTTTTTTATGTAAGACAAGACCAATTTCTCTCACGAATAGGTTATTTTGCAATTTATTGTTCGCATGGGTCATGAAACAGAGGTCAAGATGCGGCGGAGAGTGAACCTCAAAATGAAATACTCACAAAAATCTATGTCCAAACTGTTATGGGAATGATCCCCAGTGGTGATGAAACTATCTATCTATCTATTGCCAGACGCCTCAATCCCGTTTGGGGTGGCCACAAGCAAATCGCCTCCAAGTCGCCCTGTCCCCCGCCATTTCACTGCCCTGCTCCCAACTCACACCCCCCTCTCTCATATACCTCTCCACCCCATCCCTCCATCTCATCCTCGGCCTCCCCCTCCCTCTTCCCCCCTCCACCTCACTCACATACACTCTCTTCATCAGTCTTTCACCCTCCATCCTCTCCACTTGGCCAAACCACCTCAGCGTGTTCCTCATAACACTTCCTATCACATCCACATCAACACCACAACGCTCATTTCTATCCTCATTCGTCAGCCTGTCTCTCCATGTGACTCCACAGGCTCCTCTTAAATAACTCATTTCCACTTCTCTCACTCTTGACTTGTGTCCTTCCAACAACGTCCAAGCTTCACTTCCGTAAGTTAGAGTTGGTATCACAATACTGTCATGTAGTAACTTTTTCACTTTTATGCTCACTTCCCTGTTTCTTATCACTGCTTTCAAAGAACCAGCAACCTTTCTTCCCTGCTGTACCCTTTCAAGCACTTCACCCTCCAAACCTCCATCCTTACTCATCACACTACCCAAGTACTTAAACGTACTCACATTTTCCAATTCCTCACCATCCAACCTCGCTGTACATTCACTGACTTCACCTCTCTCAGAGACCATCACTTTACTCTTCCCTACATTCACCTTTAGATTCCGTTTCTTACACACTCTCTCAAACTCATCCAGCAAGCCTTGCAGCTCCCCTTCGTCTTCACTCAACAACACAGTATCATCTGCAAACAACAGTACAGGGAGTTTCCAAACACTATCCTCTCTCACCAGGGCCACTCCAACATCCACTGCCCTACCTTGTACCTCTTTTATTACCCCATCCATGAACAGATTGAACAACCATGGAGACATGACATATCCCTGTTTCAACCCAACTTTCAAAGAGAAAAATTCACTTAGTTCACCATCCACACGCACTGCAGCCTTCGCACCATCGTACATACTCTTCACAGCATTCAACAACTTCCCATCTACTCCATATATTCTTAACACTTTCCACAATCCTTGTCTATCCACCCTGTCATATCCTTTCTCCAAATCTATGAAAGCCGCATACAACTTCTTTCCCTTCTCTAGAAACTTTTCCACTAAAGATCTAAGAATGAATATCTGATCTACACAACCTCTTCCCTTCCTAAAGCCTCCCTGTTCTTCTCCAACTAATTTCTCTGTTCTTTCTGTAACTCTGTCAATAAGTATCCTACCATACACTTTTCCTATTATACTAAGAAGACAAATGCCCTTATGATTACCACACACTTCTTTTTCCCCTTTTCCTTTGTACAAGGGAATAATTATACCTGACTTCCAATCCTCTGGGACTCTACCTTCCTCTCAGGCCAATCTGCACATCTTCCACATCCATTGTACTACCATCTCTCCCCCATGCTTCAGCATTTCACCACACACTCCATCAATTCCTTGGGCTTTCCCCGATTTAACTTTCTTCATTGCTTCCACAACTTCTATCCTACTGATTTCTTCCTGTCTTCTCACCTCCCCCCTTCTCCCAGCCATTCCCCAGCCACTTATACTCGCATTACTTCCATCCTCTACGTTCAACAATTCCTTAGAGTGTTCTCTCCATCTGCTCACTTTTTCTCCCTTCTCCACTAGTAATCTACCATTTTTATCTTTCACTCCCCTGCTAACTTCACTTCCACCCTGTCTTACTCTTTTCACCTCTCCAGAACATTTTCTTACAGTCCCTCCACCTTACACTCAAATTCCTTCCAAATTCCTCATCCACTCTCTTCTTACTCTTTCTTACTAATCTTTTCACCTCTCTCTTTCTTTCTACATATAACTCTCTCTTCCGCCTCTCAACTTCTTCCACGCCCCTATTTCTCATCCATTCATTGTATGGTTTCTTCTTTTGTGCCACAGCCTGTTTCACCTCTTCAGTCCACCACAATGTTCCTTGCACCCCCCTCCGTCTTCTCTTCCTTCCACACACCACATCACATGCTGCACATATTTCTTCTGTAAATATCCTACACACACCTTTCACGTCTCCCATCTGCTCCAATTCATATTTGCCCAATCGTTCCTCCACTTGTCTCTTATACTCTGCATTTTTCTCATCCTCTTGTAACCTTTCCACTCTCCTTGCAACTACTCCTTCCTCTAGTCTTTCCCTTCTTCTATTTCTCCATCTTACTTGAATTTTAATTCTGGTCACCACCAAGTAGTGGACAAATAAGCCATAGTGCATTCACTGGGATTTTCCTGGAGGACAGTGGTATGGTATACCTTAGGCAACTTACATAGTACAGTAGGGTTATATTTGTAAAACAATTTCCTTATTATAATAACATTTTCACGTGAAATCTCATGTGTCCAGGAGAATTAGATCAGGAGATAAGGGAAAATATGCTTTCACATTTAATGAGTTCTGAAGAGCTGTAATTTTTAGCATAAAATGCTCCATTACACATCTGTTTATGGATTAGCAATGATTATTCAAAAACAATTATACATAAAATTGCTGGCACAAGAGAAAAACTGCCTTTGTAACTACGTAATATCTATGAACAAACAAGCCTTGAACTTTATATTAAATGCAGTAACCTAGATATGCAGTTTCTTCCTGTGCAATCAGGGAAAATATGGAATATGCATACCCAGTCTCTCAATAATTATGAGGTTTTCACTGAAAATCATTTGTCCACTTTCCCCTGTTTCTGATTGTTTTGATTTTTGGGAGAGGAGCTGACTCCCTCCAGGAAACAGTGGGGGGGGGGGGTCACGCTCCTCAAATATCCCATTATGGATGACAATCTATTATACATTATGTGCTATGGCATCAAAGCCCTATCTACCCTCCTTTCACTATGTCTGAGAATTTTTTATTTGGTGAGGGGGGGCTGACCCTCCCCTTTATAACCATAGTTGGAAAGTAGTGAAAGACCTTCCTAGTTATCAGGCGAACTAACCAGAGAAGTTTCATTCAAATCCACCAGGTAGTCTAGAAAGAAACATGACACACTCAGACACACAGTCATGCTGAATCTCGCGCATCGGTATAGGGCGAGGTGCCAAAAATGATAACATCCTCTTACGCAGTACTGAAAAAAAAAATCAAGCTGCATACATGAGTATGCAACAGCAACTATTTTTGTCACTAAATTATGAGTATACTGGCATATGAAGCAACCAAACAGCAGCACAAAACAAAAAAGCTTTAGCATTTTAAGTTTCAAGAGTAGTCAGTGCCGTGATAGACGCCCCTTAAGGTCATGCCATCATTCAAGTCATGTTTGGTCGAATCACTTCAGCCTTGATCCATAAAGGTCAGATCAGGGCCAGTCAAATCCAGAAAAGTTAATTAATGTCAATTTTTGTCCTCTTACTTAAGGAAGAGATGGGCAGAGTATTTTGAAAGATTGTTAAATGTAGAGGAGGAAAGTGTGGCTGAGATTGTGGCAAATGGAAGGGTGCAAGGAATAAATGTGTTGGGAGAGTTGAATGATTCTTTGATCACGAAGGAGGAAGTGGAGAAGGCAGTAAAGGAGATGAAAACAGGGAAAGCTGCAGGTATGGATGGGTGTGCTGTGGAATGCCTGAAAGGTGGTGGAGTGACCATTGTTGACTGGTTAGTAAGATTGTTGAATGTGTGCTTTGTGAAATGTATGGTGCCAATTTACTGGGCAAGTGCTCGTGTGGTCCCGTTGTATAAAGGCAAAGGTGATAAGTATGAATGTACTAGCTTTAGGGGTATAAGTCTGTTGAGTGTTGTAGGTAGGGTTTACGGTAGAGTGTTAATTATGAGAGTTAGAGAGGGTACAGAGAGAGTGATTGGTGATGAGCAGTGTGGAGAGGGAGGGGATACGTGGATCAGGTGTTTGCTGTGAGACAAGTGTGTGAAAAGTATTTAGCAAAAGCAAGGATGTGGTTTGGGCATTCATGGATTTAGAGAAAGCGTATGATAGAATTGATAGGGAGGCTTTGTGGACTGTTTTAGGATTTTATGGACTTGATGGTAGGTTACTAAAAGGGGTGAAAAGTTTTTATGTAAATGGTAGAGCGTGTGTAAGAGTGGGAAATGCTGTGAGTGACTGGTTTCCTGTGAGAGTGGGGCTGCGGCAAGGATGTGTGATGTCGCCTTGGTTGTTTAATATTTACATGGATTGTGTTGCAAGGGAGATGAATGCAAGAGTTTTAGGTGGAGGTCTGAGTCTGGTGAATGTTGATGGTGGAGAGTGGAATCTGAAGCAGCTGCTGTTTGCAGATGATACTGCACTGGTGGCTGATTCAGAGGAGAGATTGAGACAGTTGGTAGAGGAGTTTGGAAGGGTGTGTGAAAGGAGGAAATTGAAAGTAAATGAGAATAAGAGTAAAGTGATGAAGTGTACGAGGTTGGTAGATGGTAGGGGGATGAATATAGCTTTGAATGGCGAGTTCCTTGAGGAGGTAGAGTGTTTTAAATATCTAGGGTCACATGTTGCTCATGATGGAAGAATAGATGCAGAAGTGAAGTTTAGAATAAATGAAGTAGGAAAGGTGCTGGGAGGACTTAAAAACGTGTTTAGATGTCGTTCGCTTAGAATGGATGTAAAGAGAAGGTTGTATGAGGGTGTTGTGGTACCGACTGCGTTATATGAGGTTGAAACATGGAATATGGGTGTAGCAGAGAGGAAAAGTTTAAATGTAATGGAGATGAGGTGTCTGAGGAGTATGTGTGGAGTGACGCGCATGGATCGAGTGCGAAATGATAAAGTGCGAAGGAGAACTGGAGTTGTTCGGGAGATGGCCGGTATAGTTGAGCAGAGGGTGTTGCGATGGTTTGGGCATATGGAGAGAATGGATAATGAGCGATTGGTGAAAAAGATAATTAGATCTGATGTGAGAGGTGTAAGGCTGAGAGGAAGACCACGAATAGGATGGATGGACAGTGTGAAAAGAGCACTCGATGTGAGAGGGATGTCTGTTGAGCAAGGAAGAGTGGCTGTGCGTGACAGAAATAAATGGAGAGAAATTGTGAATGAATAAGTGATGACACAGCCCTGAGGGGATATTCTCCCGGATTTGGTCTGATCAGCTAGTCAGGTCAGGTGCGGGTAAGGGGATGGGTCTGTTATGATGTGGCAGGGGTAAACCAGCTCTGCTGTCGGGCCCTGCTGCGGATGTCACTGATTGCATTGCGCAGTTGACCCTTGTGCGGTGTGGTGCGATGAGGATCTGTCCGTTCTCCACTTGGGGCTAAGATGCGAATGAATGTGTTTGAATGGATGAGTAAATGGGGAGTGTGTCGTCCTGTCTCGGCTACCTCCCTTTCCTTGGGGGAAGCAGCCTAGGTATATAGACAGAGATAGACTTCCTTTCTTTAAGTTTGGGCCATTCCGGACCAAATAGGTCCATTCATGACAAATTAGGTCCACCTCAGTTCACCAATGTCACTCCAAGTTCAGCCACACCCATTATGGTCGTTTCTCTCTAGGCAGCACATTTTATTTCAGGTAAAGGCATTTCAGGCATATTTCGGTTCATTCTGAATCAATGAAACCCAATAACGTCAGTAATGACCATTCTTGCACTGCACATCCATTCAGACCTAGGTAAGTTTATGTCAGTTCAGGTTCACTTAGGGCGAGTCAGGTCCAATTCGGTCCATTCATAGCCTTCAAATACAGTTGGGCCCAGTCGAATCAAACAGGGTCATCTGATTCATGGAGGGCAGCTTATGTACACTCCTTTGATTCTTGTTCATTTCAAACAAATAGATCAACCCAGGATTGCTTCAGGTTTCAGGTCAGTCCTGCATAGACTGATTTACGTCAGTGACGATAGAGTCAGGTGATGTCCGTGGAGGATTATGCCAAAAACTACCTCTATCTGTGCCACGAGTTTTTGGACATGACAGATTAGAACGTTTAGGTCATTTAAAGTCCATTTAGGTCACTTTAAACAAATCAGGTCTGTACATTTAGTTTCATGTTAGGTTTATGGAGGTATGTTTCAAAACTAAAGCCTACTGGTTTTATATATATATATATATATATATATATATATATATATATATATATATATATAGTCCGACGCCCTAATCCCACAAAGGGTGGCCGCAGACAAAACGCCTCCAAGTCGCTCTGTCACCCACCATTTGACTACCCTCCCCCCAACTCACCCCCCCCTCCCTCATATACTTCTCAACTCCATCCCTCCACCTCATCCTCGGTCTACCTCTCCCTCTCCCTCCCTCCACCTCACCTACATACACCCACTTAGTCAGTCTTTCATTCTCCATTCTCTTCACACGTCCAAACCACCTCAGTGTATTTCTCCTAATTTTCTCAACCACATCCACATCCACCCCACATCGTTCCTTCACGTCTTCATTCGTCAACCTGTCCCTCCACGTCACTCCACATGCTCCTCTCAAGTAACTCATTTCCACTGCTCTCACTCTTGACTTGTTTCCCTCTTGCAAGGTCCATGCCTTGCTTCCATACGTCAGGGTAGGGATCACAGTACTATCATGCAGTGACTTCTTAACTTCCATACTCACCTCCCTATTTCTCATCACTGCTTTCAGTGTACCAACGACCTTCCTTCCCTGCTGTACCCTTTCACGCACTTCATCCCCCAAAGTTCCATCCTTACTCATCACACTACCCAAGTACTTGAATGCACTCACATTCTCCATATCCTCACCATCCAACCTCACTGCACACTCTGTGACTTCATTCCTCTCAAACACCATAACTTTACTTTTGTTTACATTAACTTTCAGATTCCTCCTCCTACACACTGTCCCAAATTCATTCACCAAACCTTGCAACTCCCATTCATCTTCACTCAAAAGTACTGTATCATCAGTGGATTTCGCAACATCCCGTGATATAAGAATTGCTGGATTTTGGTTCTAGTGGCCAAATCTTCACTGCTGGACTTGGTATCCCAACACCGAAGGGGTTGCTAAGGAAACTGATCACATTCTCGGTGGTACTTGCTGGAGGTTCCTTCAGAACTGCAGGGTTTTTAAAAGTGCAGAATTCTTTGCTATTGATCACAGGCTTGTTGTTGCAGCTCTAAGTGTGTCACTATTCTTACTCTCGACCTGTGATGGGCTGTGGATTAGGGAGTAGTCATACAGATATTTTGACAGTTTATAGTAATTATTGTTTGGGCATAGGATTTTCCTGTGTAAAATTGAATTCTAAAAATATTTTGTGTCTTTAATTTTATGATAAAATTACTATTGGTCATGCATTTTTGGCCTTTTTTGTTCACTGTATGTGTAAGGACGTGTTTACTGTATTTAGAGGAGTGTTGCCTGTCATGCTGGTGACATGATTGGTGTGTTTTGGCTGGCATTCGTGGATATATGATGTTGAACATCATTATTGATTTGCAAGTACTGGATTTTGCACAGTATGTTCTCTATATGCAGATTACCATATATTTTTTGTAGCGAGCTACACTTAACATAATATTAATTTTGTAATAGTAAATGACTGTTGCTCCTTTACTTTGGTTTTGTTTCAGATGGCTAGTAGCTCAATATCTAAAACAAGAAAAAGTTTTGGGACTCAACGTAACATATGGTTTGGTAGCAGAGGAACTAAGCAGATATATCCTCCGTAATATGTACAGCGCAATCAGATTGCTCGTAGTCATGAAAGCAATTATTATTTGAGGTGGAAAAAAACAAGGAGTGATTCCTGAGGGCCTTCTTATCTACACCACCAATATTCCACAAATGAAGTTCACGAGAGATTCCATAGGCTGTACTGCAGCAACAGGACAGGTCCCTGAGATAGAGGAGTAATTTAGAAAAAAAAAAATCAGGCATGTTGATATTCTCTTCAACAAGGTTAGGGTTATAGGCTCCTTAAAAGCTGCTCTGACCCGTTTAATGTAAAAAAGATGTAGATTTCTTATCAAGTGGTCAGTGAATTGAGAGGGGAATCAAAGAAGATGGTTACATTAAAATCACTTAAAATGGTAACTTTGGAGAAGAAAGTAACGTAAATCCACGTTAGAATCATATTAGACAAACTATTTAATATAGTCAGCATAATTTAGAGATAAGTAATGAATGCAGATGTATTCAGTACGAGAATAGCAGGATGTTACTTCCCCACTTGTGGAAAGTAGGTAAATCCAAAGTCCGGTGCTATAATGTGGATATACATTTACACAAGAACTGCAGAGGTCTTGCCTCCACCATGGCACTCTTTTATCTGCTGGGCAGAGGCTGACGTGCTCCTGTCTCTCTATAGTAAAACTATATGTATGCAGAAATTGAACTACGCTAGTAAGCTAGATCTTTGGTATGAGAAATAGGTCACGTATGCACTGCTTTGAACACACATACTACTGGATTACAAGTGGTTACAATTTTCCCTTGTGCTATGGAAAAGTTGTGTCTCCTGACACAGCAAGGTGAATATTATATAAGTAACTTTGTTATACTGTGGGTGGAGAAATAAAATAGTAATAAGGTAAGGCTGTAATGGGATGGATAATACAATATAGATAGCTTCTTTCTATAGGGGAGTATAATAATTGAGAGAGAAAAAAAGGGCAGAATGCTGCAATGCAAGCAGCTGGATCCAGGAAGGAAGAAAATATGGTTACAGTAAATGGCCACGTTAAAATTCAGTGAGAAGGTACGGTTGTTACTGGGTGTAAAAATTAGAGGGTAACTAATCAATAATTCAAGGAGCATGTGATAATTATAGGAAATGTATGAACAACATAGTCTTTTATTCTTCACCAGTTCACTGTTGAATTTCGTTATACAGGGTTAGTACTGAAAACTATCGTAATGCATGGAATAATGAACATATAGTAGTTGGACAAAGTTAGAGAAAGAACAGAGGAATTAGTTGGAGAAGAACAGGGAGGCGTTAGGAAGGGAAGAGGTTGTGTAGATCAGATATTCATTCTTAGATCTTTAGTGGAAAAGTTTCTAGAGAAGGGAAAGAAGTTGAATGCGGCTTTCATGGATTTGGAGAAAGCATATGACAGGGTGGATAGACAAGGATTGTGGAAAGTATTAAGAATATATGGAGTAGATGGAAAGTTGTTGAATGTTGTGAAGAGTCTGTATGATGGTGCTAAGGCTGCAATGCGTGTGGATGGTGAACTAAGAGAATTTTTCTCTTTGGAGATTGGGTTGGAACAGGGATGTGTCATGTCTCCATGGTTGTTCAATCTGTTCATGGATGGGGTAATAAAAGAGGTACAAGGTAGGGTAGTGGATGTTGGAGTGGCCCTGGTGAGAGAGGATAGTGTTTGGAAACTCCCTGTACTGTTGTTTGCAGATGATACTGTGTTGTTGAGTGAAGACGAAGGGGGGCTGCAAAGCTTGGTGGATGAGTTTGGGAGAGTGTGCAAGAAACGGAATCTAAAGGTGAATGTAGGGAAGGGTAAAGTGATGGTCTTTGAGAGAGGTGAAGTCAGTGAATGTACAGCGAGGTTGGATGGTGAGGAATTGGAAAATGTGAGTACGTTTCAGTACTTGGGTAGTGTGATGAGTAAGGATGGAGGTTTGGAGGGTGAAGTGCTTGAAAGGGTACAGCAGGGAAGAAAGGTTGCTGGTTCTTTGAAAGCAGTGATAAGAAACAGGGAAATGAGCATGGAAGTGAAAAAGTTACTACATGACAGTATTATGATACCAACTCTAACATATGGAAGTGAAGCTTGGACATTGTTTGAGGGACACAAGTCAAGAGTGAGAGCAGTGGAAATGAGTTATTTAAGAGGAGCCTGTGGAATCACATGAAGAGACAGGTTGACGAATGAGGATATAAAGGAGCGTTGTGGTGTGGATGTGGATGTGATAGGAAGTGTTATGAGGAACACGCTGAGGTGGTTTGGCCATGTGGAGAGGATGGAGGGTGAAAGACTGACGAAGAGAGTGTATGTGAGTGAGGTGGAGGGGGGAAGAGGAAGGGGGAGGCCGAGGATGAGATGGAGGGATGGGGTGGAGAGGTATATGAGAGAGGGGGGTGTGAGTTGGGAGCAGGGCAGTGAAATGGCGGGGGACAGGACGACGTGGAGGCGATTTGTTTGTGGCCACCCCAAACGGGATTGAGGCGTCTGGCAATAGATAGATAGATAGATAGATAGTTGATTTAACCAATCAAGATATCATCACAAAAGTTTACAAGTGTGTAGTAGGGAAAAAATCAATCACGTGTTCGAAACTGGAGAAAGTAGGTCAAAGTCTGTGTGTCTGTTGCCACAATAACTTCGCAACTGCTCAAGATATTATCGCAAAGCTTTACAGGTATGTAGTAGGAATGAAAATCTCCTCTGAGTATTGCTTTCAGTTTGTCTGTCTGTCTATGTGTCTATGTATTTGTTAGCGCGATAACTTTGCAGCCGCTCAGGATATCACCACAAAATTGTACAGGTGTGTACTAGGGATGAAATCTCCTACGAGTTCGAAATTGGTGAAAGTATGTGAAAATCAAGTTCACATTCCGAGCCGCCCTGGATATGTATCGGCTTATGGTTGGAGTGATTCTCCCTTTGGGGGGACCTCTAGCTTTTTTCATATCATTGATTATAACGGCCCAGACAGTATTTTTTGCTTCATCATTCCCCTCAGTTCATTTGCGACACCATCATTTTTGTTCACAATGTATGGTATACTCGTATACATGAACACTAGCACACTTTCTATTTTCGTACCATACTTTCTCAATTAATATTCTTATTTGAGTCTCTCTCAAACACAATCATTTTGCACATCTCATACTCGATTTTAAAGCTGGTGTTTCCATACATTTCTGTAGATTTGTAACAGATTATTATTTTTTTTCTACACCCCAGCTGCTCTTTGCCTTTCATAATCTGCAAACGGAAGTGTCTTTCACTGATGCATTTGCTCCATCGTACATGTTGTGTATTGCTTTGTGTAATATTCCCTCAGTCTCAAATAATCCTTGTGTCCTCCACAATACCTGCCAATCTGCTCCATTTGTTTTTTTCCACAATGCAACAATCATCTTTTTATATACTTGAAGAATTTCTCTAATAGACATTTTTGTGCAATATCTGATCAACATATCCCCAACCCTCCCTGATTCCATTCTGTTAAAAGCACGCCAACTTTTCTGTAACCGCCGTTATCATCTGAGTTATTACATTCCTCAGGCACTTTGATTTACAATAGACTGATGTACTGTCAGGTCAGACACTGTTCTGCTACTGGTACCATGTTATCCATTACTACCTGTTTCGTGGTCGGATCGTTGGCAATTAAACCGGCACCTCCCCTGGTCTAGGCAAGAGATGGGGATGATTAGATATCTTGCAGGATGAAAAGCAAGACCTGTCAAAGAGAAATTTATGCCATCGGCCATCTATACCCTATTTCATTGGTCTGTGCAGCTGAGATGTATGGGGCAAGTAGGGTATGTTTGAATCGCGGCTGCTCATTGGCCGCCGATGATTTAAATCTACAGCTCTTCTTATTTTAACACATATATATCTATATTTTTAAACTGCCTTCAGTACACCCAGCCAGATCAAATATGGAGTAATTTCCTAAGCTGTAGAAGTCAAAATTACCTTAAAAACTTTACTGTTATCAAAGAAAATTAAGCTTGATTATATATAGTGTTATCAAACGAAGAGTGATGTTTGAAGCAAATTATCCACCCATGGCATACACCCATGTCCGCATGTTGCATTGCATCCAACCACGGTGTACACTTACGTCCGCATGTTGCACTACAGTACATGAATGCATTTACTTCAATGACATCATTGGCGGCCAATCAGCAGCCGCGAAACAAATACACCCTCTTTGCCCCATACATCTCAGGTGCACAGGTCAATAAAATAGACTGTAGTAGGGTAGATGGAGCTCGTCAGCCTTGGTTGGCAGTCCACCAAGGAGAAAGAAAACTCTGACGTAAAACCAGGAGCGCCATAGGAAGTGATTCCACGTCCTTGTCATAGGCTAGCGGTGAGCCTTCTCCTGACTTTGGAGGTTGGGTTGGGGTTTGTGTCCCTTCCCTCTAAAAAACAACCGCAGGCATATCAAGAGATGGAAGAGGGATAGGGGTCAGTGATTATTGCCTGACCCTGACCCAGCTTTGCTGGGGCGTACTCCCTCGGATGTAAGCCTGGCAGGGCTTTTTGGGCCCTGTCATGTTGGTATCCTTTTGATGGTTTCTGGGTAAATCCTACAGCATCCAAACAACTGGATGATTGGGGGGAACCCCCTAACCCAGATCCTCCTTTTCATCTGCGTTGTGGTGCCACAGAGGATGCACAAGACTGAGGCTCCAAGCACAGGTTTAACCTTCGAAAGGCACTGTGGTTGGGGGCTTGGAATGCTCTAAACCTTTCAAATGATGATTGACCGCCATCCTTGTCACGAGAGTTGGGGCAAATGGGGGTCAGAATAGCTGCACTCTCTGAAGTTAGGCGACCTGAGCATGGTGAGATCAGTAGCGATGGTTACACATACTACTGAATAACTGCATGGATGCTGGCCATCTAAAGGGATGTTGCTGTGGCAATTGCTGCTCACTATGTCTCTTGTGTTGACAGGGTTACTACGGTTGATGAACACAGAATGCTGGCGAGACTGAAGCAGTCCTTGGACTTCATCTCTCATGCTGCAGTGTATGCACCAACTGAGATGAGTGATCTTGAAGAGTAAGAGCTCTTCTACATTAAACATGACCGTTGTGGAACAGTGCCCCTTGCGGGATACACTCCTGGTCTCGGGCGACTTTAATGCAGTTACTGGCACTGACAGGGAGTGCTTCAGGGATTTTGTAGGTCCCCATTGCTCTGGAACCAAGTATGCCAATCATTCTTACCTCTTGGATTTCGCAACATCCCGTGATATAAGAATTGCTGGATTATGGTTCCAGTGGCCAAATCTTCACTGCTGGACTTGGTATCCCAACAGCGAAGGGGTTGCTAAGGAAAGTGATCACATTCTCGGTGGTACTTGCTGGAGGTTCCTTCAGAACTGCAGGGTTTTCAAAAGTGCAGAGTTCTTTGCTATTGATCACAGGCTTGTTGTTGCAGCTCTAACTGTGTCACTATTCTTACTCTCGACCTGTGATGGGCTGTGGATTAGGGTGGAATGTCATACAGATATTTTGACAATTTATAGTAATTATTGTTTGGGCATAGGATTTTCCTGTGTAAAATTGAATTCTATAAATATTTTGTGTCTTTAATTTTATGATAAAATTACTATTGGTCATGCATTTTTGGCCTTTTTTGTTCACTGTATGTGTAAGAACGTGTTTACTGTATTTAGAGGAGTGTTGCCTGTCATGCTGGTGACATGATTGGTGTGTTTTGGCTGGCATTCGTGGATATATGATGTTTGGAACAGAACATCATTATTGATTTGCAAGTACTGGATTTTGCACAGTATGTTCTCTATATGTAGATTACCATATATTTATTGTAGTGAGCTACACTTAACATAATATTAATTTTGTAACAGTAAATGACTGTTGCTCCTTTACTTTGGTTTTGTTTCAGATGGCTAGTAACTCAATATCTAAGACAAGAAAAAGTTTTGGGACGGCTATTTTACACTATGTGGAAGGAGTGAATAGAAGGCATTGACATACAGCATTACCCAGTGAAGGTTTTGACCAGCCATTTAGCTGAGCTCTTGCTGGTACAGTGGCATAAATTGAATGCAAAATTCACTCTGCCAGTAATCATCAGTCTGATGTCTGTGGAGAGAAAAATCTTAGTTTTGGCACAAAGTGAGTGTAGTAGTTAGAGGTCACGCAACTAAATCAGTGAAACAGTTTGTGGATACTCTTCTGGACAGGCTTTTCGATATTACATCCTGCAACCACGCCATTTCTCTGTGCAGCCAAGAAGCTTCCCAATGTAACGATGCAAAACACTGCATGGTCAGAGCCTATGCGCAGTCCAACTGCCCCATGGCTAGTAAAGTTCCAGTCCTAGAATTAGAATGGCTCTATTACCAGAGAATTAAAACAGGCAAAAAGTCGGCTATGATGATAGGAGGGATAGATGGAAAAGAGCATAGGAACCAAGTGAGGGCAATTAAAAGGAAGCAAGCTGAATCAGATGCCGGAGAGAGGATGCAAAAGCAAAATGAAGAACAAGAGGCATTACTGCTACAAAGTGTAGAACAAGAGAGGAATGAGCATATACACTGACAGACAATGTAGAAGCAGAACAGGACGAGTCGCTGCTGGATCAGGGCTAGGCGTGAAAGACACATCAAGAGGTGGCACAACTGGTGGAATGGCTGTTGCAAGACAAGCTAGGAGAATTCTGCTAGGTCCAACGCTACCTCAATAAACCCAGAAGAAACAAAAGGAAGGTGACACATGCAGGAGGAGTAGACTGTAGCACCAGTCGAGCAGGGCAGTACTCCCGAGGTGGATGGAAAGCTGATGACAGGGAATGCTGGAGCTCCCGTTTCGTCAGCCCTCAGGACTAGTTCCTGACCATCTCCCTTTGCTGAACTTTTTCAGTGTCTCAGTTACACAGAGAGCAGGCCAGCATGCTCTCCAATACAAATTTCTCTAACTATCTGCACCAAACTACAATCACATTACACATTACGCTTCCTTTTCCAAAATTCAACAAAATTAATGGCGTCTCAACACTCAGCCTCGGAGTCCCCAAGGGGGGGGACCATAAATGCCCCCACCTTCCGCCCTTTTCCCTGTGACGACTTGAACTGCCTGGAACCACTGTCTGAATCACTTCTTCATTTCTGCAACATTCGCGGCCTTTCCTCTAACTCTCGCTCTGTTGAGCACCACCTCTCCTCCTCTAAACCTCAACTTCACTTTCTAACTGAGACTCAGCTGTCTGAGGCACCTGACAGCAAACCCTTTTCTGTATCCTCCTACTTTCTCTATACTCATTTCAAAGCCAAAGGTGGCTGTTGTGTATGTATATGCAACAACTTATCTTGCTCTCGTGTTCCTGAACTCGATTCTTCTGAATTCTCTACACTCTGGCTTCGGCTTTCCTGTCATTCTTTGACTAAATATATCTGTGCTGTTTACTTATCCCCTAATTCTACTACTATCTTACTTCTACTATCTTAACTTCTACGATAGAACACATTCTATCCATTTCTCCTTTCTCTGAAATCTCCATTTTAGGAGATTTCAATGTTCACAACCACCTTTGGCTCTCCTCTCCTTCACTGATCCACCTGGTGAACAATCCTACATCTTTTCTATCCTTAATGACCTAGAGCAGCTTGTACAGCACCCTACCCGTATCCCAGATCGCCTTGGAAAGAGCTCCAACATACTTCACCTCTTCCTTACAACTAATCCTTCTGCTTACTTTGTTAATCTTTTCTCTCCATGGGCTCCTTCGATCACAACCTTATCACCATAACCTGTCCTTTCACTCAGGTACGGCCTGTGGACCCTCCAGGGAAACGTCGTCTGTGGCATTTTGAAGCCACAGATAGGGAGGCCCTCAGACAGTACTTCTTTGATTTTCCCTGGAATGATTATTGCTTCCATGGCCATGAGCCATCTGAGTGTGCCTTGCACATTACGGAGGTTTTTCTCTAAGGCAGGGAAGCATACATTCCTTTCTCGTACCCTTTGTCTAACGCAAGAAAGCCTTGGTTTAATCACGCTTGTTCTAATGCTGTCCACAACAAGGAGAGGGCCTACAAAAGATACCGGAGCCAACCCACCCCTGAATCACATCATCTTTACGTTTCTGCCCGGAATCGTGCTAAGTCTGTTCTTCGCTCTGCTAAAAATAATTTCATCCATACTAAATGCTCTCAACTTTCCAACTCGAATTCTTCCCGCTCCCTCTGGCACCTTGCCAAAAACTTTTCTAACAACTTTACCTCACCATCCTTCCCTCCTTTTTTCTACTCTGATGGGTCTGTAGCTATTTCTTCTACTGATAAAGCAGATCTCTTTGCACAGACTTTCTCCTCCAATTCCACGTTAGACGATTCCGGTGCTGTTCCTCCATCACTTCCCCCCTCTGACTTCCTCATGGCTGTCATTAAAATTTCTTCAGCTGATGTGTTTTTTGCCATCACTGGCCTCAATACTAACAAGGCATATGGGCCTGATGGAGTCGCTCCAGTTGTTCTCAAGAACTGTGCTTCTGTGCTTACATCCTGCGTAGGGAAACTCTTTCACCTTTTGTCTGTCAACTTGTGCCTTTCCTTCTTGCTGGAAGTTTGCTCTCATTCAGCCAGATGGTTGACCATTCCCAACCCTCCAACTATCGTCCAATTGCTTTAACGTCCTGTATTTCAAAAGTTTTTGAGTCAATTCTGAATAGAAAATTTTTGTAGCATCTTTCTTATCGCAACCTTCTTTCTGATCGTCAGTACGGGTTCCGTCAGGGACGCTCCACTGGCGACCTTTTCACCCTCCTTTCAGACTCCTGGTCATCCGGTCATCCTCCTTTCGGGACTTTGGAGAAAGCTTTGCCTTTTCACTTGACATCTCAAAGGCTTTCGATCGAATCTGGCATAAATCTTTAATTTCCAAACTGCCCTCTTACGGTTTCTATCCTTCTATCTGTGCCTTCGTCTCTAGCTTTCTTTCTGGTCGTTCTATAGCCGCTGTTGTAGACGGCCACCGTTCTTCTCCTAGATCTATCAACACTGGTGTTCCTCAGGGCTCTGTCCTATCACCAACTCTCTTCGTTTTATTCATCAATGACCTTCTAAGCTGTACATCTAACCCTATCCACACATATGCTGATGACTCCACCCTTATCCTTTCCACTCAGTTCCCGCAACCCCCATCTCAGCAGTTACTTCAACAAACAAAGGATGAGGCAATGGCACACCTAATGTCTGACTTGGCTCATATCTTTGACTGGGGTAAAATAATCTGGTTGTCTTTAATGCATCTAAGACTCAGTTCTTACACCTATCTACCCGACAAAATCTTCCACAGGTATACCCACTAATGTTTAATAGTATTCAGCTTAATCCTGCATCATCCTTGAACATGCTTGGGGTTTCATTTACTCGGGACTTATCTTGGAAAGATCATATTACACCTCTTGTAAAATCTGTTTCCAAGAGATTAGATGTGTTAAGCTGACTCCATTCTTTCTTTACCCCTGCACAATTGTTGACTCTATACAGAGGTTTTATCCTCCCCTATGCGGAGTACAACTCTCATGTGTGGGGAGGCTCCCCACATACAGCTCTTCTCAATAGGGTGGAGTCAAAGGCTTTTTGTCTCATTAACTCTCCTCCTCTTACTGACTCCCTTCAACCTCTGTCTCTTCGCCGCACTGTTGCATCTTTATCTCTTTTCTATGGCTACTTTAATGGTCACTGCTCCCCTGAACTGTCTGCATGCATTCCTCCACCTTTATGACGGGCACATAGCACCCGTCTATTTGCAAACTCTCATTCCTTTTCTGTCCAACTCTCTAATGCAAGAGTTAACCGTTATTCCCAGTCCTTCATTTATGCAACTGGTCAGCTCTGGAACTGTCTCCCTCTGTCTGTATTTCCTGCTGCCTATGATCTCCAGTCTTTCAAACGCAGTGTGTCCAGGCATCTCGAAATGAATGGATCTTGGATTTGGCTCTCTATTGTATTTTGTTTTTTTTTCTCAGAGGGAACTGTTATTGTGGGCTCATAGCCTTTGGTTCCTTATTCCATGCATAAAAAAAAAAGTCACTGCTAGCATGAGGTGTGGTGTGTCTATTACTGCTACCTCTGCAACCTGCTCTGGATTTCTGCAGGACTTGATTGCAGCAGCCCACATATCTCCCAGCAAAGCCTACATGGCATGTGACCACAGTAAAATGGCGAGAGCAAGGAAGGAAGTCATGAAAGCGACACAGACATTAGATCAGTCACGACACAGAGGTGCGAAAAGTATCGGTCTGGGATACGATGGCAGATTAGGTAGGACAGGGATTATAGTTGTAGACAACGATGGAAAATCACATCTGCGGTTCGTAAAGGAAGAGCATGTGACGGTAACAGAAGAGCCATTGGGGTGCAACTGTGGCATTTTGTACCTGAGTCGCCAGTCTACCCAGAGAAGCCAGCACTCAAGGTTGCTGAGGCCTTATATGAAATACTGGTGGTTCACCACTCCACACATAGGCTGCTAGTGCTGGAAGGGGATTCAGCAAATATGAACACTTGATGGCAAAGCAGTACTCATGCCCACTTGGTGAGAATGCATGAGTACAATCTGTTCTGGAGCATTTGCATACTCCATACGAAGAAGTTTCCTTTCTGCCACCTTATCACCAAGATAGACAGCCCTACCTCCTCCGACAAAGGTGTCAATGGTACAGTGTGCAGTCTGCTACACAAAGTAAGCCAGATAGAATTCCACCAGGAATTTAAGGCCCCCCCTAACGAGAAACGTTGATTAAGATACTAGATAAGATAGTGGAAACCATGTCTGGAGACTAGAAACTGTCATACAAGCTGGTCATGGCAGTCAAATCTGTCAATCTTCCTGCAGATTTGCAAAACATTCAGAATGGAAAGTAACTCAAGCCAAGTGGGTCACGAAAGGTCAGTCTCTAGTATACATGTGGACCAGGAAGCATGTGCTGATTGGAGAGAACCTGAGGACACTTGAAATCCCGATCAGATTCTGTCTTGAGATGTACTTCGAACTGTTCTTTGACATCAAAGTGAAACACAGGTTGCAGGACGGACCCCATCATATTGTCAGTCAACTGATGATTCCGAGGAAACAACCCCAGATTGTGCAAAATGCTGTAACATTCTGCATAAAGACTGGGACCCGGTTTGCCTATTCTGAGTGCCTCCTTGTCTTTCTCCCGGCCAGCAGAAGCCGTGAAGACAGGATATTTGCCCTTGATCAGATACTCAAACTACGGGGGCATAATGATTTTGGTGACACCGGTTTCAGGCAGCGAGTCACACTCAAGTTGCACCTGGATGCAACAACTCTGCATGAGTTGATTCACTGTCATCCTGATCAAGTGAAAAAGCTTTTCTTCTCCTGTTCTTTATTCCTTATCTAAGGATGAAGTCTTGGAGTTGCAAGAGAAACCTCTCCATGTTCCAGACTTCTCAATCCACTCTATGGACTTCGCAGTCCATAGAGTGAGCGGTGAAACTGGTCACAGGCAGCAGTTGCGGTTTGCGGCCAGCAAGCCAGGGATGGCTTCATCTATGTGATGACACACCACAGGGAAGCCAAGCCCACTATTGCGATGAAGAAAGACCTTCTTCATTCCACTGATACTGACTTGTATTCAGTGTCGTTTGTGAAGTGATTGACGCAACTGATTTGGGACATATCTGCACTGTCTTTTGTACAGTTTTTGAATAACTGTTGTCTTTCAAGTTTGCATTTGCTTTTTTCTGCTGAGAGTATAAATAACTATAACATGGGCTACAACAAAGGTGGTTTTTATAAAACGCATAATGAAAATGCATATTTCCACAGAAAATCATTGTATATGTGAAAAAGATTCATTGAGATCGAATTCGCATACTCTAATTGAAGCTTTAGGACAGAGATCACAAATCAGCAAAAATGCACGAAAAACAGTAAAAATTTTGAAAAAAAAAAAAAGGCAGAGAACAAATGTTTTTTAGAATTCGATTTTACATAAGAAAACATACTGCCATGCTCAGAATTTCAAATTTTACTCTGATGTTACACCCGACTTTGGATCACTGAAGGTTCCTGTTAGTTAAGGGACCACCATCAGGATTTTTTAAATGTGCAGGAGTCACTGCCTCAGCAGGTAACTTGAGTGCTTGTCTTGCATGGGAAAGTTCCTTGTCTCAGTGGAGTGAATGGAGCTCAATCCTGACTGACTGCTCCTACGGTTTCTATCCTTCTATCTGTACCTTCATCGCTAGCTTCCTTTCTGGTCGTTCTATAGCCGCTGTTGTAGACGGCCATCGTTCTTCTCCTAGATCTATCAACAGTGGTGTTCCTCAGGGCTCTGTCCTATCACCAACTCTCTTCCTTTTATTCATCAATGATCTTCTAAGCTGTACATCTAACCCTATCCACTCATACGCTGATGACTCCACCCTTCACCTTTCCATTCGGTTCCCGCAACGCCCATCTCAACAGTTACTTCAAGAAACAAGGGATGAGGCTATGGCACACCTAATGTCTGACTTGGCTCGTATCACTGACTGGGGTAAAAATAATATGGTTGTCTTTAATGCATCTAAGAATTAGTTCTTACACCTATCAACCCGACAAAATCTTCCACAGGTATACCCATTAATGTTTAATAATATTCAGCTTAATCCTGCATCATCCTTGAACATGCTTGGGGTTTCATTTACTCGGGACTTATCTTGGAAAGACCATATTACATCTCTTGTAAAATCTGCTTCCAAGAGATTGGGTGTGCTAAGCCGACTCCATTCTTTCTTTACCTCTGCACAATTGTTGACTCTATACAGAGGTTTTATCCGCCTCTGTGTGGAGTACAACTCTCATGTGTGGGGAGGCTCCCCACATACAGCTCTTCTCAATAGGGTGGAGTCAAAGGCTTTTCGTCTCATTAACTCTCCTCCTCTTACTGACTCCTTCAACCTCTGTCTCTTCGCCGCACTGTTGCATCTTTATCTCTTTTCTATCGCTACTTTAATGGTCACTGCTCCGCTGAACTGTCTGCTTGCATTCCTCCACCTCTACGATGGGCGCGTAGCACCCGTCTGGCAGCAAACTCTCATCCCTTTTCTGTCCAACTCTCTAATGCAAGAGTTAACCGTTACTCCCAGTCTTTCATTTATGCAACAGGTCAACTCTGGAACTGTCTCCCTCTGTCTGTATTTCCTGCTGCCTATGATCTCCAGTCTTTCAAACGCAGTGTGTCCAGGCATCTCGAAATGAATGGATCTTGAATTTGGCTCTCTATTGTATTTTGTTTTTTTCTCAGAGGGAACTGTTATTGTTGGCTCATAGTCTTTGGTTCCTTCTTCTACGCATAAAAAAAAAAGTCACTTAGCATGAGGTGTGGTGTGTCTATTACCCCTACCTCTGCAACCTGCTCTGGATTTCTGCAGGACTTGATTGCAGCAGCCCACATATCTCTCAGCAAAGCCTACATGGCATGTGACCACAGTAAAATGGCGAGAGCAAGGAAGGAAGTCATGAAAGCGACACAGACATTAGATCAGTCACGACACAGAGGTGCGAAAAGTATCGGTCTGGGATACGATGGCAGATAAGGTAGGACAAGGATTATAGTTGTAGACAACGATGGAAAATCACATCTGCGGTTCGTAAAGGAAGGGCATGTGACGGTAACAGAAGAGCCATTGGGGTGCTAACTGTGGCATTTTGTACCTGAGCCGCAAGTCTACCCAGAGAAGCCAGCACTCAAGGTTGCTGAGGCCTTATATGAAATACTGGTGGTTCACCACTCCACACATAGCCTGCTAGTGCTGGAAGGGGATTCAGCAAATATGAACACTTGATGGCAAAGCGGTACTCATGCCCACTTGGTGAGAATGCTTGAGTACAATCTGTTCTGGAGCATTTGCATACTCCATACGAAGAAGTTTCCTTTCTGCCACCTTATCACCAAGATAGCCCTACCTCCTCCGACAAAGGTGTCAATGGTCCAGTGTGCAGTCTGCTACACAAAGTAAGCCAGATAGAATTCCACCAGGAATTTAAGGCCCCCCTAACGAGAAACGTTGATTAAGATACCAGATAAGATAGTGGAAACCATGTCTGGAGACTAGAAATGTCATACAAGCTGGTCATGGCAGTCAAATCTGTCAATCTTCCTGCAGATTTGCAAAACATTCAGAATGGAAAGTAACTCAAGCCAAGTGGGTCACGAAAGGTCAGTCTCTAGTATACATGTGGACCAGGAAGCATGTGCTGATTGGAGAGAACCTGAGGACACTTGAAATCCCAATCAGATTCTGTCTTGAGATGTACTTCGAACTGTTCTTTGACATCAAAGTGAAACACAGGTTGCAGGACGGACCCCATCATATTGTCAGTCAACTGATGATTCCGAGGAAACAACCCCAGATTGTGCAAAATGCTGTAACATTCTGCATAAAGACTGGGACCTGGTTTGCCTATTCTGAGTGCCTCTTTGTCTTTCTCCCAGCCAGCAGAAGCCGTGAAGACAGGATATTTGCCCTTGATCAGATACTCAAACTACGGGGGCATAATGATTTTGGCGACACCGGTTTCAGGCAGCGAGTCACACTCAAGTTGCACCTGGATGAAACAACTCTGCATGAGTTGATTCACTGTCATCCTGATCAAGTGAAAAAGCTTTTCTTCTCCTGTTCTTTATTCTTTATCTAAGAATGAAGTCTTGGAGTTGCAAGAGAAACCTCTCCATGTTCCAGACTTCTCAATCCACTCTATGGACTTCGCAGTCCATAGAGTGAGCGGTGAAACTGGTCACAGGCACCAGTTGCGGTTTGCGGCCAGCAAGCCAGGGATGGCTTCATCTATGTGATGACACACCACAGGGAAGCCAAGCCCACTATTGCGATGAAGAAAGACCTTCATTCCACTGATACTGACTTGTATTCAGTGTCGTTTGTGAAGTGATTGACGCAACTGATTTGGGACATATCTGCACTGTCTTTTGTACAGTTTTTGAATAACTGTTGTCTTTCAAGTTTGCATTTGCTTTTTTCTGCTGAGAGTATAAATAACTATAACATGTGCAACAACAAAGGTGGTTTTTATAAAACGCATAATGGAAATGCATATTTCCACAGAAAATCATTGTATATGTGAAAAAGATTCATTGGGATCGAATTCGCATACTCTAATTGAAGCTTTAGGACAGAGATCACAAATCAGCAAAAATGCACGAAAAACAGTAAAAATTTTGAAAAAAAAAAAAAAAAAAAAAACAGAGAACAAATGTGTTTTAGAATTCGATTTTACATACGAAAACATATTGCCATGCTCAGAATTTCAAATTTTACTCTGATGTTACACCCGACTTTGGATCACTGAAGGTCCCTGCTAGTTAAGGGACCACCATCAGGATTTTTTAAATGTGCAGGAGTCACTGCCTCAGCAGGTAACTTGAGTGCTTGTCCTGCATGGGAAAGTTCCTTGTCTCAGTGGAGTGAATGGAGCTCAAGCCTGACTGACTGCTGCCTACCTTAAAAGCACTTGGCAAGGCTGCAGCACCGCCCCTGAACATCCATCAGTTCCCATGCTGTGTCTACAGACGTCCCGTTTGCATAATGTTACGCGTTATTTATCTATTTATTTGATTAGTCATTGTACTTTACTACTTTCTCTTTCAGGTTATTCAAACTGGTAGCATATAGGTAGAGTAGTATAAAATGTAACTTTTCCTTTTCAGTTTTTCCTATGAAATTTCCATGTCAGTTTTCCATGCTACATTGTGGTTTTTCTCGCTTATTCCTGCCAGTTTTAACTGGAGTGTTTGGAGGCGCGGGGAGCTTTCTTGCTTTACTGTCCTTATCCTTCAGCATGTATAATTGCATCTCGTAATCATAGTTTACTCTGTAACAAGCAGCCTCGAAAGGATCATAAGGTCTGTTGCTGTTCGCTTTCTTTTGTACTCCTTTGTATCCTTCTTTCCACTCCTTTACCTTACTCTCCTCCTTCTTTCCCCCTCTCACTCTTCCTTCATTCCTTCCTCTGTCCCACTTTTCTTTCTTCATTCCCGTTCATCACAGCACCATCTTCATGCCTCCTTATCCTTCTGTCCGGTTTCCAACTCACAATCTTCCCTTTTCCCTCCCTTCTTTCCTCTGTCTATTTTTCCCTCAGTCCTTCAATTCTCTTTCTTCCTAGGTTCATCCCATTTCTATTTCTTTTCTCTCCTTGTTTTGTTTTGGTTTACTGTCTGTTTTCTCTAGACCTTTTACGTCTTTTTATAACTCATTTTTTCTACTTTCCCTCCTCCGTTCGCTCCTTCTTCTCCGTCTTGTTCCTTCCCTTCTTCATCCTTCTGTTCTTTGCCTTCTCTTCCTTCCTTTCCCCTGTTATTATTATTTTTTTTTTTAGGGGGGGAGGTAGTATGTTTCTTCTCTGGACCTCGTATTTCTTTTCACAATTCTCTTATTTGCTCCCCTCCTCTTTCCGTTTCTCCCTTCCCTCTCCTGTTCTTTCTCTTTCTCATCCTTCCATTCCCCTTTCTCTCTCTCCCTTGCCTCACAAGCGTATTTCCCTCATCTATTCCTTGCCTCTGTTGTGTCCTCCCTTCCTCCTTCCCTTCCTCCTCCCTCCTTTCCCCCATTTGTTCTTCAGTCTCCCCTCTTTCTTCAGTTCTTCTTATCTGTGTTCAGTTTTCTTCCTCCATCCCTCTTCTTTGCATTCTCTTCCTCCTTCGATTCCTGAAATTCTATTTAGAATTTTTATCTCTTCGATGCCGTGACATCTTTTACATTACAGTATATACGATTTTATTCAACGTAGAAATATATTGGGACCTGGAGGAATTCATGTAAAACTTAAATAACCTATTCACTAAAAAAAAATACTTACTTCTAGATCGAAAAAATTAGTCTGGTAGCTCGAACAAAAACCTTAAGAAGGCACAAAACCTAGAGAACAATGTGGATCAGTGCCGTCGTTGTATCCTCCTAACTCGGTCTATCTGAAGCATTTAGAAAGTGATTTCATGTTTTCAGATTCCATTAATCTATGCTTTAGTCAGCTGCTTTATCATTTCAATTTTAAATAGTTTATGCTACATAAAATTCCTTTTCATTTACTTCTGCCAAAATCGGCTGGTAGATGTAATGGGAAGGAAGAGCCTTCTTTATTGCTATCTTTAGATTATTCTTCTATTGTAAGTACACCTTTAGACTGCAGGTGCCTTCTGTAGTCCAAAATGCATAGCACCTTCAGTCTGACAACCTGTTGTTAATTTCATTATTGATACCACCAGCCGATTTCGATGAACGATTATATTCATCTCGATTGATAAGGCAGTTGTTTAAGCCTATATATAAAACCCGTTTAATTCTAAACGTCTCTCATCGGCTAAGAATAATAATCTTGATACAGCAAAAATAAATTGAAATTACATTACCGGGAAGAAGCAACTCAAAAACCTTATGTTCCTATGTTTTTGTATTTTCATTTTTTTTCCTCTCTCTCTCTCTCTCTCTCTCTCTCTCTCTCTCTCTCTCTCTCTCTCTCTCTCTCACTTTCGTTTCCCTGTCCCCTTCCTCCCTCTCTCCATTTCTCCCTTGTACCTTCTTTCGCTTTTTCCATTACTCCTTTGTCCCTTCCCACCGTCCTTCCATTCCCTGTTCCTTCCCTCCCTCCTTCCTTTTTCACCTTGTCCCCACCCCCCCCTCCTCTCATCTCGTCCCTTCTCACCATCTTTCCCTTCCTTGTTCCTTCTTTTTCTCTATCTATGTCCCGTTTGTCTCAGCTCTCCTCCTTTCCATTTCCCCCCCTGTCCCTTCTCAACTTCCTTTCCTCTCATTTCCCCTCCCACCGTCCTTTTTTTCTCTCTCTCTCTTCTCATTTCCCTCCCTTCATCTTTCCTTTGTCCTTGCCTCACTCCTTCCTTCCTGCAGCCATTCCCTTAATAACTGTTCCCTTCTTCCTTCCATCTTTTCCCTTCCCAATGTTCTTTCTTTGTTCCTTCTTCTCCCCCTCACACTCTTCTTTTCTGACTTATTAACTCCTTCCTGAAACATTTTGCTTTCCCACCCTCCCTTCTTCCCTTTCCCCTCCCTCTCTCCTTTACCAGCTCTCATACTCTTTGCATTCTCAGTTCCTCTTCCTCTCTCCCTACCTCCTAAGTCTATTCTTTCCACCTATCTCCCTGTCTACATGGCGTGCTACATTAATCTTTTTTCCCCGTTCAGTCTCTTATCCTTTATTTACTTATTTATTTTTTTTATTCCTACACTTCGTTCTTCCCTTCTCCCACAAACCTGCTTCTTCGCTCTCGTGTTTATCTCTCTCCCAGTTTGTACCTTCCTCCCTCTTTCCCTTTCGTCTTCTCTACATCAGTTTCTCTCATGTCTCTCCCGCCACGATTTTCTGCCATCCTCTGTCTCTGTCTCTGTCTGTCTGTCTGTCTGTCTGTCTGTCTCTCTCTCTCTCTCTCTCTCTCTCTCTCTCTCTCTCTCTCACTCTCTCTCTCTCTCTCTCTCTCTCTCTCTCTCTCTCTCTCTCTCTCTCTCTCTCTCTCTCTCACACACACACACTGAAATGTTTCCTCTCTCCTCCCTCCGTCTCTATTTCTCTCCAGTTCTAGTCCCTCGCTCCCTTTTCTCTCTTTCCTACACACTCCTTTTATCCCCTCCTCTGTCTGCCCCCTCCCCCTCACTCTGAAGTGCAGGGGATGTGAATTCAATACAACCAGGAGAGGAACGAAGAAGAGTAGTAAGGATTTTTTAACAGGGAAAAGAAGATTGGGAGAACAGAAGATGTATGTGAGTGGCGTAAAGATATGTGGTACCAAAGCAAAATGCATAGCAACCTAGCACCGTACCAAACTTAGACGAACTCGGGGAAAATATGAATGATTTAGATGCAAAGATGATGTAAGAACAAGGAGCAGCTTTAACAGACATGGCAACATGAAACTACGGGTGTAGAGTTCTGGGAAGCCTGTAAAAATAGATAAAATATTAATGGCAGAAAACAAATTTCACTGTGAATGTTGCAAGACATGTTATTCGCCAGAAAGGAAAGGACAAATAATCTTTAATAAAGAGAAAAAAAAATATGAAAACAGAAGAATCTGAACGAGGCACAAGAAAGGAAGAGAGATGAGGTCATGTCTCAGGAAGGATAATCTGAGTAACATGAGGGAGGCGGAGTGGAGGAAAGTGGAAAGAAGCTTCCGACAGGGTAACTTGAAGCAGTGACGGAAAGGAACTGGCGAGGAAGGAGAAGCAGGTAACTGGATTACTGTGATGGAGAGTGAAGGGAACGGAGAGCGGTAGCCGAAGAGAAAACAAGATTAAAAAATACACGGGAGAGGGTACAGAAGATGGACAAAATCTTGGATGCTCTTTGACATGGAGGTTTAAACACTTCCATATCTTGACGTCAAATTCATTAATGGATTCATGACTTGATAAAGTGTGTGGACAGTCATAAACTACATTGGAATTCATTCTTGAGATCCATTGCCTTCCAGTGGAGGTGTATGTATGCGCGCTGTTTACTTCCTAATTCTACTATGAAAAATTCTTCGACTATCTCACTTCTACGATGGAATACATTCTATCCATTTCTCCTTTCTCTGAAATCTCCATTCTAAGTGATTTCAGTGTTCACCACCACCTTTGGCTTCCTCTCTTTTCACTGATCCACCTGGTGAACAAGACTACATCTTTTCTGACCTTAATGATCTACTGCAGAGCAGCTTGTACTATGAAAAATTCTTCGACTATCTCACTTCTACGGTGGAATACATTCTATCCATTTCTCCTTTCTCTGAAATCTCCATTCTAGGTGATTTCAGTGTTCACCACCACCTTTGGCTTCTTCTCTTTTCACTGATCCACCTGGTGAATAAGACTACATCTTTTCTGTCCTTAATGACCTAGAGCATCCTGTGTCTCAAATGTTTTCGAGTCAATTCTTAATAGAAAATTTTTAAAACATCTTTCCTATCACAACTTCTTTCTGATCGTCAGTATGGGTTCCGTCAGGGACACTCTACTGGCGATCTTCTCACCTACTTTTCAGACTCCTGGCCATCCTCCTTTCGGGACTTTGACGAAAGCTTTGCCATTGCACTTGACATCTCAAAGGCTTTCGATCGAGTCTGGTATAAATCTTTGATTTCCAGACTGCCCTCTTACCCTTGCTATCCTTCTATCTGTGCCTTCATATAGCTTTCTTTGTGGTTATTCTATAGCCGCTGTTGTAGATGGCCATCGTTCTTCACCTAGATCTATCAACAGTGGTGTTCCTCAGGGCTGTGTCCTATCACCAACTCTCTTCCTTTTATTTATCAATGACCTTCTAAGCTGTACATTAACCCTGTCCACTTGTACATTGATGATTCCAGCCTTCACCTTTCCATTCGGTTCCCGCAACGCCCATCTCAGCAGTTACTTCAAGAAACAAGGGATGAGGCTATGGCACACCTAATGTCTGACTTGGCATGTATCTCTGACTGGGGTAAAAATAATCTTGTTGTTTTTAATGTATCAAAAACTATTATACCTATCAACCCAACACAATCTTCCACAGGAGTACCCACTAATGTTTAATAATATCCAGCTCAATCCTGCATCATCCTTGAACTTGCTTGGGGTTTCATTCACTCGGACCTTATATTGGAAAGATCATATTGCATCTCTTGTAAAATCTGCTTCGAAGAGATTAGGTGTGCTAAGCCGACTCTGTACGTTCTTTACTCCTGCACAGATGTTGACTTTATACACGCGTTTTATTTGCCCCTGTTTAGAGTACAACTCTCATGTGTGGGGAGGCTCCCCACATACAGCTCTTCTCAACAGGGTGGAGTCAAAGACTTTGCACCTCATCAACCCTCCTCCTCTTCTTGGCTCCCTTCAACTTCTGTCTCTTCACCACATTGTTGCATCTTTATCTCTCTTCTATCGCTACTTTAATGGTCACTGGTCCTCTGAACTGTCTGCTTGCATCCCTCCACGTCTTCGATGGGTGCATAGCACCAGTCTAGCAACAAACTTTCATCCCTTTTCTGTCCAGCTATCTAATCCAAGAGTTAACCATTATTCCCAGTCCTTCATTTATACAATTGATCAACTCTGGAACTGTCTCCCCGTGTCTGTATTTCCTACTTCCTATGATCTCCAGTCTTTCAAACGCAGTGTGTCCAGGCATCTCGAAATGAATGGATCTTGAATTTGACTCTCTTTTGTATTGTTTTTGTTTTTTCCTGGAGGGAATGGTTTGTGGGCTCCTGGCATTTGGTTCCTTATTTCATGCATTAAAAAAAAAGGATTATCAACAGGTTTCTAGGTGTGTATAAGGTTCATTTGTCTGTGGGTGTACAGTCGTAGTCAATAATAATCACCTATCCTCTGGTACCCTGTGCCTCAGGATGGCTCATTTATGAGTGGCAAGTTTCTCTGGAGTAAGAGGAGCTGAAGGGGAGAGGCCAGAGAGAGAAGGGAAGGTGGGTGGGGAGACGAGTAATGGTGCAGGGACTGAGTGAGGGGGGGGAGGGAGGTTAGGTAGGGGAGGGCTGAATCGGTAGAGAGGCGGCCTGCAGTCCTAATGGACCCAGATTCGAATCCCGGCTGGGGAAGGGAACGGTATAAGGATTTGAATTTCATAAAAAGCAGACTTTTCTGATCTACCAGATGACCTGCTGACATGTCAAAAGGTACCCCAGCTAATACCAGTACAGCAGTCCTGTATGAGACAGCCCTAGCGTGTATTCAATATGGATGGTGGGTGTTAGCGCTGAAGTGGTGACATGTGGAGATGTAGGAGGACAACTGGGCCCCAAGGAGGACTGCTGGGACTTGGGAACAGGCACTGAAGCCTTTGCTCAGGGTCGGACACGTAAAAAAAAAAAAAACGAAGTCGTGGTCACATTATTTGTCTATTTTGTTTCATTCACAGCTTGATATACAGGCTTTAATATGCAGAAGATAATTCTGCATTACACCTTGTGTAGCACCATCAGTTAACAAGCTTTATTAGATAGGTGGTGAAATCAAGGGCTGGCTCGTGAGAGGAATATACTGACGTGACAGATCAAACGTTAGTGCAGTGCCATCGAAACTTTGTGGGCCCAGATTGTCAAGTATGGGAGCCAGAGAACGAGAGGACACGGGCCCGCCTTCTCCAGCACACCAAGGACGAGTGGGAGTTCTTCAGACGAAACCAGCAAACCATCAACAATATTATTTTCTCGGTACCGCGAAGACTGCAAGAGGTTAGTGAGTCAGGAGGCCACTGGACTACTTATTAAGGCTTTCCTGGTTACTTTGGCTTGACCAATGTCGGTAAACATTGACATAGATATATTTGGGAATTAGGGTGGGATTTTGTTTCATTTTCCTTCTAACAGATTATGGGAGATACCGCTATTGTATCCACCGATGTCCACAGACAACAAATTTATTTACCTTTTATGCAGTCATCTTAAATAGCCTTTTCATATAGAGATGCCATAAACTAGTTGACATGATGGTGACTGTACTGTGGGAGTATATAGCTGAGGATGATCAAATTTACTGTGGACACAGCCTTGTCAAAGGTTTCATATGATATTTAGTCCAAAAATTTAATCACAGATAATGGCAAAGGACATTTCTTATATAAACATTTATGGAGGTCAAAGCCATCTAGATATCATTCTGCGTCTAAAGTCAAAATACACAGATAAACATAATTATCCGGCTCCGTACTAATGTTTGATCTGTCAGGTCAGTATATTTGTCTCATGAGCCAGCCCTTGATATCACCATCTATCTATAGCTTGTTATCTGACACTGCTATACAATGTGTAATGCAACATTATCTACCGAATATTAACTCCTTTAAATCATGCCCTGAATGAAAGATAATAGACAAATTATGTGACCACCACTTCACATTTTATTCTCCCTCCCCTCCCTCCCCTCCCTCACACCAACACTCGTCCCCCCGCCCACCTTCCCTTCCCTCTCTGGCCCCTCCCTCTCAGCCCCTCTTACGCCACTGTGACTTGCCACTGTACATGGTTTAGGTATACCTGGGTGAGGGCAAAAAAGTCGTTGATGAAATTTCGAAGTGAAATAAGGACTCGGGTAGGTGCTAAGTGCAGTAATATTTGATACTGGGTACAAGAAGATGATGTGGGTAAGTATTATATAATAAAAGCAAAAGGAGCCAAAGGTGCGAATTCCTGAAAGGTTCAGTGTGAACATTCCTGGAGAATACCAGAATCTGGCATCTCAAATCAAACCCATGAAAGACAAAATACCAAGAGACGAGGACATTGCTATAGATGTCCAGTGTATATGGAGATAAATAAATACTAGCCTTAACATTGCAGTTAATGGCCATTGTAAACAGTGTCATGAGGGATCATTGCAACTCATGTTGACTGTGTCATGAGGAGACAGTTTATAAAGTACCATGAGGGGCCATAGTAAAACTGTGAATTTGGGTCACTGTATACAGTAAACTCTCAATGCTGGTTAAACCAAATTGCCAGATATTGCATAATGATCTCCAACGACTCAGTATTCGGTGTCGAGCCAGATATTGCCTTGCACTCCATCTCAAACCTCTATCCTAAAATCATTCCCATGAGTAAGAGATGAAAGTTAAGCATATAATACAATAAAATTATGATATAGTATGGTAATACAGCGCCGGCTGGCTACTGTTTATGAGACGGTTCATACGCCTCAACACTGGATATTACATAGAACCGCCGGTTACGTCACGGTTTGGTACCAGATATTGCATAATTTCGCCCGATACTGCTTTAATAGGGCAGAGCCATCAGTGCCGGATATTGCATCGGACCGGATATTGCGATGACGGATAACTGAAAATTTTCTGTAAATTGCTATGAGGGACCACAGTAATTAGTGCCAAAATGTGTCCTTGTATCTAGTGCCATGAGAGAAGAAAGTCAACAGTGTAAAAAAAGAGCCGTTGTATTTAATACTGTGAGAGACTAAATTAGAGTAACCAGGCCAAAAAAAAGTTCTATATTGTGCCATGACAAGCTGTACTAAACAGAAAGAAAAGTGGCCATTGGATATATTGCCTTACTGAAGCACAACAGCCATACAGTTGACAGTAGATCCAAACACTGGATGATGTTATAGATCCCGACCATGCCGAAGCCAACTCGTGTGAGGCAAAAGCTTACTGTACCATTAAATAAGTGGGCCATGGTTTACGTGCTCCAGGCCTACCTGACACACCCATCAATCTTGGTATAGGACCTAAAGAGGGTCAAGACGAACATGAAGTAGAAGAAGGAAGTTGAGAAAAAGAGTGTTGCAAGTTATTTATAGTTCATATAAAACTCTAAAATAATAGGCATCGTGAGATTAGTGTTTGTAACCATTTGTAATAATATGTAGTGTGTAAGTATTGTATGTAAGTAGTTTTAAGTAGGATCCAAGTAGGGAGGCACTGAGTGCTTGCTATCGCTTTCTATGTCTGTGAGCACTTGCTATGTCTGGCTTGATTAAAACTTTGCTGAACCATGAGTTTTGTGGCTGCACCACTGCCCAGGATGAGAGAGTCGAGCAGTCTGTAACGGTCTGGGGTTGGACACAGGTGGTGTCAATGGCTGCTATATGAAGATATATGGCGGTGCTTAATATATTATCAGAAAACTACTCTGAGATTTTGACTTCACCTACAGCTGGCATCAAGGGGCATTAACAATAATTAACATTTGGTGGAAAGCGAGTGGGATAATAGTGATTTCACGTCTTCTGTGAGCAATCTTGGCTGTGTCTATTTTCCCACGCTGGTGTTCTTCCCACAACGACACACAGTCTATCTCCACCCCAGCCTCCAGGCCTTTTTTGCAGTCTTGGTGTGGAATCGTCCTAGCAGCTTTGATGCGGTTTTGGGATTTTCCTCCACACCAACACTCCACTTACCACCACATCACTGCAGCCATGTGAGCCTCCACCATTGCCCTCACTATCTGCCTTCACCTGCCAGTCCTGTGTGACCTGTTATATTATCACGCTGTGCGGGTTAGTTTCAGCCCCCACAAACTCCAACCCAGACCCCACTCCAGGAAGCAGCCCCCAACCGCCGCCCGACGCCATTACTTCATCGTTCCCCCACCCACCACACAGACCGATGTCATCCAGGGAGTGTGGCCACTCACACCGAGCTACGTCACAGTCTCCTGCTCCTATCAGCTTCTCGTTCCACCCAATGCTTAGCCGCCGCCCAGTGACGTCACGAACACCTCCACCCAATCATCGCTAGTGGGGGAAGGAGACTCTATGAGACTACGATTCTTCACTCAACATCAAGCTTTTGCACGGAACACATTTTACTACGAGTATTTTTCTATCTGCATTTTCATGCATTTTCTCATTCTATCACATTAATCGATTCCTTTCTACAGAGAAGCCAAGCTGTCTCTATAGATTGTGATTTTTCACCATTTACTCTTATCCATTCATTGCATTTTTGTCCCTCATTTTTCATTCATTCATAATTTTTCGTTCACTCAGTCCTGCTTCATCCCATTTTCTCCCAATTATACTCATGCTCAGCTGTAAATAACACCTTCATTTTCACTCATATTCTTTCTATCTATCTATCTATAGCCCGACGCCCTAATCCCGCAAAGGGTGGCCGCAGACAAAACGCCTCATATTCACTGTACATATAAATCATTTCTTCACATATTATAAATATTTTTATTTACTAATTCTTTCATTCATTCATCCATTTGTTCATTTATTTTCATGTACTTACTTACTATTCTATTAATGTCCTTTTTTAAAAGGGTAGATCTCTCCCCTATTGAATCTGGTAGTGACACAGATGACCCTGTACGTGGTGATAATGTAACTCTTCGTAGTGGCAGATCTTATAGTAAACAAACCGTAAGCTCCCTACCTGTTTCTACTACAACCACTTTCGTTACTCCTACAACACCTACAACCACCTATATTAACCCTATTACTCCTACCCTAAATCCAGATATATCAACAACAGGCACTCTATCATCTTCCCCAACTGATTTTCTTGAAGTCACTCAGCCTTCTCCACAGCTCTTGTCCTTACCTTCTACTGCACATACACCACCACTGACCGTGACACACACCACTACTGCCACGACACTTCTTTCCCTCACACCGTCTCAGTTTACTACTGTGCCCACTTCCTCACCTTCGGGGTCTCACCCTCTTCCTGCGATGGCAAATCAGAACCCTTCACCTCCCCAGTCCATATTTTTGGACGATGTTAGCAGACCCAAAATTACAGGAGAGGATAGTACAGTTTCCATTTACGACTTCCTTAGCCCGTCACGTCCCGACCACTTTCGCACCTCTGACACCCCCTAGTTCCGACCACTTTTGGAAAAAAAATTTTATGGCTAAAACTTCCGCTTATGTTGAGAAACAAAGGAAAATCATAAAGAAAGTGCTTACCGTGGTCCACAACTGGTCAGAACAGGTGAGGTCCCCCACGCCAGGTATCATATTCTATCATAGAGGTATGAGGCATTCACGTTTTCTATGGCAGGTAATTTTGGGAGAAACAACAACACCTCTACATTAATTGAATTTGAACTAATAAACAATAAGAATAACAATATGATGAATTTCAATGACATATATATGAAAAATAAGCATTGTACCTTCGCGCGAGCATAGCGAGTTTGGTCCGATTGGTAAAACGCTATGTGCTAAGTTTCTTGTTTCAGTCAAGATATCATTTTCTCTACTTGTATACTACTGCTTCAATGCCATTTTACCATTTTGTACTGTATGTAAATGTTTTCAGCTGTTTTCATTCATTACAATGACATGTAGCATAAGTATAGAGCACATATGCATACTCAGCACACTCGCTACGACTCATATTTCAACATACAACATTGTTTTATCACTTTCCTAATATTTTCTTCTTTACATTGAACCTTTCCTCCATCACTATAAATGTTTTCAATTATTTATATTTATTACGAGGGCATTTAGCGAAATGCTAGCGCATAATCTCGTACCAAGCACACTCTCTAACACTCGTGTTTCCACTTTTACTTTACTTCTTGAATCACAATATACTTTACCACTTACATTACACCCACTTACACCCTATTTTGCACTATACATATTTACTGACATTATTTATTCTAGTGAGCATCAGAATATCGCATGAAAATACCCTCGCAATGAATGTTTCGACCAACATAATACTCATACACTTATATACTAATATTCCACTTATATTACACCCGTGTTCACTTGTAGACTCCTATCTACATATTTACGGGCCCTATTTATTCCACTGAGCGTCTGAATATCGCATCAAAATACCCTCGCAAGGTATCTTTCCACTTAGAAATTACTCATACACTTATATACTAATATTTCACTTGTAGACTCCTACTTACATCTTTACGGGCCTTATTTATTCCACTGAGCGTCTGAATATCGCATCAAAATACCCTCGCAAGGTATGTTTCCACTTAGACAATATTCATACACTTACATAATAATTTTCCACTTATATTACACACGTTTTCACTTCAATACAATTATTTACAGATCTACAGGCCTTATAATTACACTGAGCATCTGTTTGTCGCATTTATTTCAGAGTATCAGCGTCCTATCGCATTCATACCTTATCAGAAGTGCAGGAGCCTGTGAAATGCACTGAAACATGGGGAATACACGACCCACATCGCACTGAACGCACTCATAGCTGGTGTCCTTTCTCTGAGTGGTGGTTCTCACGCGGGAATTGCTACACAAGTGACACCTGTGCTAGGGCCTAGGTCTGTTTGCTTGGGGAGGTATGGGAGTGGGGAAATGGCGGGCGGATAATCTCAGGGGAGGGTGGGCGCCTGGGGCAACAATCTCTCGTGTCAGCTCCCTCACAAACCCTTCAAAGGTTTCCTGAACTCCTGTTGTCATGGCGTGAAGGTGGTGGCAATTCAGGGCAGTAATGTCAAGCAGGTGAAAGAATAGGTTTTTGTACCACTTCATCGTGGTCCTGGCACACTCTACAGTGGATATCATGGAGTCTGACTGGTCCACCAGGCGCATCTTGATATTATAATCAAGCACACACTCAGGTTTCCATACATGGCGCCTGTTCTCGCTCCGATAATCTACTGACTCTGTACGGTGCATCAAGGGGCGGTGAACCGTGGACAAGAGGCGGACTTCTCTATTGTGGTTCCACACAGTTGCAAGGATATTGTTTCCCTGGAAGAAGACAACCTCATTCCTGTCAAGTTTCTGCCCCACCTTGACCATGTGACGCCAGGTCACCTCGAAGGTCCCACATATCCCCGTGTCATGCCTGTGTAGATATCGAGCGAGAAGAGGGCTAGTGTACCAATTGTCAAAGTAAAGGACGTGACCATGATGAAGATAGTCTTCTATCATTGTCTTTACCACTGCTCCCGACAGATCAATACTCCGATCTTCTATTATGTCTGTCTGTGCACCGGTGTACAAGACTATGTCTTGCACATACCCAGTCCTGCAGTCGCACATAACAAAGATCTTGAACCCAAAACGGTGCCTTTTGCTAGGTATGTACTGCCAAAATGAAATATTGCCTCTCCACAACACGAGACTCTTTTCTATGACGAGGTCTCTATAGGGATAAAATGAGGAACGGAATGTCTGCCTTAGGTGATCAAAAACCAACCTAATTCGCCTCATCCTATCTGTGTCATTAGCATTTGCAGGATCATCAGCATCATAGAAATGGAGGCGGCTTAGAATTTCCTGAAACCGATTACGGCTCATTACTTGGCCAAATATTGGTGTAAGCATAATAGGGTCCCTTGTCCATTATGCGGGAATTCGGTTCTTTCGTACAATACCCATCAAAAGTACCAAGGCCAAAAACAAAAACATTAATGCAAGGGAGACTGGGTAATCATAGAGGATAGAATGCCTGCTCCTTGTGCCCTGTCTTTCACTCTCACGCCGCTGGCTGTTAGCGAACCAGTTTGTTTGATCCACTATTTCCCTCCACAAAAGCCTCAGTGAAGAAAAGGTGGAAAAAATCCAGCCTGGTTGAATTAGGGTGAATACCAGTAGCAATGCATCCAGCACGCCCCTGCTCAGTGAATGGGTGAATGAGGGGAGTAAAATCACTCCCATCCTCCCAATTCCAAGACACAAAATCCTCGTCCCGATCGTCCCCATCCTCGCCTTCATCAGGGTGGGGAGGAGATGATGGTGGGGGAGGTTGGGGAGGAGGAGTGCGTAGGGCTTCCCAGCTTGCACTCCTCTTCCCTCTGCCTTAACCCTTCCCCTTTCTCTTACCCGTACGGCCTTGGGGAATATCAGGGGGCTGTGGGGAGGAAGCCCGGGAATATTGGGGAGCATAAGACATGCTGGGGAGTGGCTCCTCCTCACCTCCCTGCTCCATCACCACACCACGTGATTAACCACCCACCCTCACTGCCCCAAGTGATAAGCACTGCCGCCTCACACCACCACATGACTCACTCCCGCCACTCTCACTTTCCACACTCCTCCCAACACTTTCCCTTTCTCTCCCCACTCCCTCAACGCCACTTCCGCCATCCCCAAACAAAACACTAGGCCCATACCTCGATGTGGTGTGCCCTCTGGGGGTGCGAAGAGTAATAACCTCACGGCCGTACCACGTGGCAGCAAGTCCCATGGCTATGTCCTCATCCTCGTCCTCGAAATCGGGCTCCATGTCACGTAGGGGCTGGCTAGAGGATCTCACATGTTGTTTTTGTGCAGCCTGACCCTCTCCTGCAGCACGATAAGGCACGTAGCGCCACTTCCCGGGGGACGGGACTTCCTCATCACTGCTGCTGCTTTCCACATCCTCTGGTTGGACATAATCTTTGTCCATCTCCTCATCATCGAGTGGTGAATCACTATCGCCAGTAAAGGCATCCAGGGCAGCTTGAATTTCCTCCTCTGAGAGACCTCTATGCACCATGTCTGAGCAGGACCGTTGCTAACAGATGAGTGACCGAGCCACAGGTGAGCGCAGGTCTCGCGGGGTCGCCAAGTGTCCCCGCCTGGTGGCAGGTAGAGGAACGTCGTGCGACACTACGTACCAAAAATCTTGCGCAAATTTTGAAAATTGTGGAAATTATGCAACTTGCAATTGCAAAACGTACAAAGTACGTTGACGGGACTGGTAAATGCAAAATGTTGCAACGTATTCATACGTTGACGGGACGTCTCGGGTTTGAGAGGTCGAAAATGACATTCGTAATCGGCAAATCACAACTGAACCCTTGAAAGTTTCTTATCTGATGAGTCGACTCCATCAGGGCAGGTCACTAATAGGAGCCGCTATTCGTGCGGGACACTTCGAAAATTGCCAAACGTTTGACGCTTGTCGCCAACAGTTAATTCAACTTTGTTGCCAACATTCCAATGCTGCATCTCTTATAGGGTTGACAAACCTTCTCAAGCAAATGAAGGAGGACATGAAGGTACCTCCCCAGCATGCAAAGGTAATTGAGGCAGCCGCTACTATGAGGGCGACGAGTTCAGAGCTGCACCAGTTGTTCCGTGGTACTCAATGGGTTGCCAAAATTAGTGGAGTGCTTATGGTTTCACAATATAATTTTGCAGATTTGTATGGTCACTTTAGATTTCTTAACTGGTTTTCTGACAACCAAAAACAAATAGCACAACAACTTGGCTTTAACCCCGGAGACAAAATAGTCAACATCTCAAAGGCCATAATACAAAGGTCAGGATCAGACATCACTCACCAGAACAGTTCTTACACCTCAGCCTTTCACTCTGCAGGTGGTACTGTGAGAGTACTACACACCAGCATTACTTCATCTGATTCCTCTCGTACGCAGCCAACTACAAAAACCAAACCTAGTAATCGGTCTCACTCACACTACTGCTCTACTGTGCGACGAAGCAAACAATCCTCAATTGTGTGCTGACACTGTAGTAATGTAGGTCATCGAGAGTTTAGCTGTGCACGCAAAAAAAAGACGTTTCCGCTCACGGGAACGACAGCGCACACCCTGGCGGTCCCGTCATCTAACATGCAAATATCACAAGAATAGCATAACTCACTCCACTGACGAGTGTCGTTACCTTAAGAGCCATCAGTCGGAGGAAGAGGAGTGGTCAGATTGGAGAAATGTAACCTAATAACAGAAGATCTGCCGGTGTCTGAAAATAAGGTAATAGAAAATCAACTCCCCATTTGCTAGGTAGGACCTATAACATCTTTAGGCCTAGTCATTCTAGGATGGAGCGAAGGGGTACAAAGCTATTTCTTTATGGTGACCAGATCTATGGTAATCCTGATCTCAGATACCTCTTTAAACAACATTAGGGAAACAACTAAAAGAGTTGGGCTCCTCAAACCACCTGACATTCGCCTATGTGGCGTGGATAGCTCACAATTTCAGGTCAAAGGAAAGATCACATTAGAAGTACAACTTGATAAAGCCTTAGGACCTTTTGACGTGGAGTTTCATGTCACTAATGATCTTAAATATCCAGTGGACACTCTCATTGACTTTTTGACAATGGCTCAACAAACTATGGCTCTCCTCCCTGCTTCTCGTATCATAGATATCAATGGTTTCCCAATATTTAACATGGAATATCCACGTCAGGTACTTTCCCAGATAAACTCAGTTATTCACTCTCATGTGATTCCAACATTACTCAAGAGTAAACAGGTACACACACCGTTACCTGAACAGCCAACTTCACTACCATCTAGTACTACACCCTCTAAGCATTCAACTGTGGATCGTATCAACCCCTCTAATAGTGGCACATTTGCCGACTCAGACACGTCTCTTAACTACCTTACATAGTGTGAATGATGTTTTACAACACGCAGAGACAAGGCGAGCAGTAACAGATCAGTGCACGATATTGTTGCCGCATAAATTTACTAAAGTCTCTGTTGTTGTTGTGGATGCGAAAGCAGGAGTGGATGTACTAACCTTACCTGAGACATGTTGTGTGAATGGCTTAGTTTATGAGTCAGCATTGTGTGTGGTGCTAGAGGATGGTTTATGCTACTTGTACTTAGCCAGCTGTACTAATGCTCCACTTAAATTATGAACGGGAACACAGATTAGTGACTTCTTGGTATACCTAGTGGCCGTACGTGTGTGCCAAGATTTCCCATGCTGTGTTGCCGATGTGTGCTCAATTACTCAGTCCAACGACATTCCATCTAATCTTGAATCTCATGTGAAACAGAATGATTGCCCAGAATACAGTCACTTACTTAATCTCTTGCGAGACTATCGCGAAGTCGTAGCCCTACCTGGTAAGAATATGGGCAAGACAGATTTAATAAAGTGTCAGATTACATTACTGCCCGGAGCTCAGCCAGTATATATACCTGCTTACCGTTTACCACACAGCCAATGTCAACAAGCTGATCGTCTTATTCAGGACATGTTGGATAATGAGGTCATTGAATACTCTGATAGTCCATGGAACAGCCCACTATTTCTGGTTCCAAAGAAAGGTGGTGAGTTACGACCAGTGATAGATTACAGACGCGTGAATGTGCTGACTGTCCAGGACAGATTTCCAATTCCTGTACTCACTAATTTGCTGGAATCCTTAGGCGAAAACAATTGTATTTTCTCCTCCCTGGATCTTTTAAGTGGTTACAGGCAGGTGGAAATGGAGGAATCATCTCGTCCTATCACTGCCTTCAGTACCCCATCCGGGCATTACCAGTTCCATAGACTTCCATTCAGTTTGAGAAAAGCACCATCAGCGTTCATGCGGCTAATTCATACAGTTTTCACCGGCATGATAGGTCACTCAGTTTTTGCCCATCTAGATGATGTCATAATCGTTAGTCACTCAGTGGAGGAACACTTAGAAAAATTGGCCGAAGTGTTCACTAGACTCAAACAAGCTGGACTTAAGATCAAACTATCAAAGTGAGACTTTTTAAGTGAGAAACTCCAGTTCCTAGGACATGTTGTCAACGCTCACAGAATTCATACATCAGATGACAAGGTCAAAGCCGTAACAAATTTCCCAACTCCAACCAACACCGATGCTGTATGCAGTTTCCTCAGTCTTAGTGGCTACTACCAAAGATTTACTAAAGGGTACGTCCAGATAGCTGCGCCATTAACAAAACTGCTAAAGAAGGATGCGTCTTTTGTGTGGGCTGATGAACAGGCAGCAGCATTTGCAACACTGAAAAATGCCCTAGCACAATCCCTGGTTTTGGCATTGCCTGACTATTCAAAATAATTTCTCCTCTGTACTGATGCATCCGGGTAGGCATAGGTGCCGTTCTCATGCAAAATGACTCCAGATGGAAGAAACGTGTCACTGCCTATGCCAGCCGTGTGCTAAACTTCACAGAAAAGATTTACAGTGTAACTCACTGGGAAGCCCTTGCCGTGGTCTGGTCTCTAAAACATTTCCGCGACATCATCTACAGTTATCCTGTTCACATCCAAACAGACCATCTTCCCTCATGTGACCTGTTTTGGGAACGTAACCTTACCTGTCGACTTGCACGTTGGGCAGTCGCTGTGAATGACTATAATCCGACATTTGAATATGTCCTGGGAAGTCCAATGTCATAGCCGATCCCCTCTTGCAGCATGTAGCCACAGTCTCAACTGGTTGCAATGTAAACTTGGCGTTCAAATATGACACACTACATAGGTTCCAGGGTGTGGACCCTATATGGTCACAGGTCATATATTTTCTAGAGTCAGGCGATGATTCTTCCTTGCCAAAGTTACCAGTCCCTGTATCTGATTTCTTCCTCAACAATGTATTGCTCTATAAACACTCATCGCTGAAAGGTAACAACATACCTCATCGCGAAGTTAAGCCACTAGTCATTCCAACAGACTTAATTCCTGCTGCCCTTCATTTAATCCACGACTCCCCTCATGCATCATACCCTGGCAAAGACAGAAGCTTACAGCAAGCACATCTGTCATATTATTGGCCCACTATGCGAAAGGATATAAAAGCGCACTGCGATGCATGTTTATCATGTGCCCATCATAAGGGGACAACTTGTCAACCTGCTGCTATATTGCAGTACCCAGTACCATCAAAACCTTGGCAAACTGTCTCTCTTGATCTTCTGAAGCTGCCTCCTACAGAATCTGGCTTCGTCTATCTATTAGTGGTAATCGATCATTTCTCTAGATTTATCTTAGTTCCATTGCGTGAAAAGTCTGCTAACACAGTAGCATATGCCTTTATTAATTCAGTAAGTTGCCCTTTCACAACACCAGAAGTAATTTTAACCGATAACGGGTCAGAATTCAATAAATCAGTACTGGAAGAAATTTGTCTTCGATACGGAATTAAGAAATGCAATATAGTGGCCCATCATCCAGCTTCGAATGGCCTAGTAGAGCACCAGAATAGGAAGATATTGGAGTCTGCATCACATAGTGGGAGATCAGACTTCCACTTGGGACGAGTGGATTCCGCAGGTAGCTACTTCAATTAATTCATCCATCAATAAGTCAACTGGTGAAGCACCATTCTTTGTCATCTATGGCTTTGACAAAAGACTACCTTATTCACTGTCGCAATCCAAACCGAATCTGATCTACAACTACGATAACTACATGCGAGTCCACTTATCCAACTTCCAGAAAATTCATAAATATGTTCAGGATAATCAGACCCTTACAAATGAGGAGATGGTACGTAACTAACATGCCACTGCCACAGATGTTACCATCCAAGTAGGTGACTTAATTTTTGCCCTAGATCATGACAGAGATTCAAAACTAAAGAGTAAATTCTTGGGTCCCTTCCGTGTCATATCTCGTAAAGGTAATAAATTCGAATTAAGAGATCCGTACAAGGCAGAGACGAGATGGGTGCATGCAGATGATCTCAAACGTGCATCAAAACGCATAGTCTTGGAGGAGCCACTAAGAGAGACCGCATCACAACAATCTCCTACTCAATCTTCCTCTTCTCTACGTCCTACTACTATTCAACTTGCCAAATTGCGTTCTGCCACTAAGTCTCTTGCATAACGCAATCATCTTACACTGTCGTTACCATCTGCATTAACATCACCTCTAACATCAACCTTGATTGGTGCCGGAGGCGAGGTAATGGTAGTGAAGGATGTACAGTAGTCTCCTTGTGCTACGACCTAGAGCCGCTGGCCTTCGTGGCCATTGCCCTACCTGATTTTGCACAACAGCTAGAGGACCTGCAGGGACTCTTGTCAGATATTAAAAATCAACATCCCACAGACACATTTTGGTACCCACTCTACCTACCCATCTGCTGGAAGTTAGATTGTCTTCATTTTCAGTTCAACCATCTCCAAGCTTCCTTCCCTAACCGAACGCCTGTGGGCCGATCACGAGTGAAACGTGGACTATTTGATCTTGGAGGAGAAATTCTGAGCGGATTATTTGGTGTAGCGACTGTCCGTGACCTTCCTGGATTTAAGGAAGACTTATTTCAATTAGCAAATGCTCTAGAGCCCCAGGAAAAGGTGTTAAATGTTCAACATTCTATACTACAAGAGATGGCACACCATTTAAATGATGTTACAAATACCTTAAATAATTTTACATCCATTCTTAAGCGTGAAGTATTGAAGGTTAATATTGTATCAGAGTTCTATCTATCTATCTATCTATTGCCAGACGCCTCAATCCCGTTTGGGGTGGTCACAAACAAATCGCCTCCAAGTCGCCCTGTCCCCCGCCATTTCACTGCCCTGCTCCCAACTCACACCCCCCTCTCTCATATACCTCTCCACCTCATCCCTCCATCTCATCCTCGGCCTCCCCCTCCCTCTTCCCCCCTTCTCCTCACTCACATACACTCTTTTCGTCAGTCTTTCACCCTCCATCCTCTCCACATGGCCAAACCACCTCAGTGTGTTCCTCATAACGCTTCCTATCACATCCACATCCACACCATAACGCTCCTTTATATCCTCATTCGTCAGCCTGTCTCTCCACGTGACTCCACAGGCTCCTCTTAAATAACTCATTTCCACTGCTCTCACTCTTGACTTGTGTCCTTCCAACAATGTCCAAGCTTCACTTCCGTACGTTAGAGTTGGTATCACAATACTGTCGTGTAGTAACTTTTTCACTTCCATGCTCACTTCCCTGTTTCTTATCACTGCTTTCAATGAACCAGCAACCTTTCTTCCCTGCTGTACCTTTTCAAGCACTTCACCCTCCAAACCTCCATCCTTACTCATCACACTACCCAAGTACTTAAACGTACTCACATTTTCCAATTCATCACCATCCAACCTCGCTGTACATTCACTGACTTCACCTCTCTCAAAGACCATCACTTTACTCTTCCCTACATTCACCTTTAGATTCCGTTTCTTACACACTCTCTCAAACTCATCCAGCAAGCCTTGCAGCTCCCCTTCGTCTTCACTCAACAACACAGTATCATCTGCAAACAACAGTACAAGGAGTTTCCAAACACTATCCTCTCTCACCAGGGCCACTCCAGCATCCACTACCCTACCTTGTATCTCTTTTATTACCCCATCCATGTACAGAGTGAACAACCATGGAGACATGACACATCCCTGTTTCAAACCAAATTTCAAAGAGAAAAATTCACTTAGTTCACCATCCACACGCACTGCAGCCTTCGCACCATCGTACATACTCTTCATAGCATTCAACAACTTCCCATCTACTCCATATATTCTTAACACTTTCCACAATCCTTGTCTATCCACCCTGTCATACGCTTTCTCCAAATCCATGAAAGCCGCATACAACTTCTTTCCCTTCTCTAGAAACTTTTCCACTAAAGATCTAAGAATGAATATCTGATCTACACAACCTCTTCCCTTCCTAAAGCCTCCCTGTTCTTCTCCAACTAATTTCTCTGTTCTTTCTCTAACTCTGTCTATAAGTATCCTACCATACAGTTTTCCTCTTATACTAAGAAGACAAATGCCCCTATGATTACCACACACTTCTTTTTCCCCTTCTCCTTTGTACCTGACTTCCAATTACATGTAGATAATTTGCAGGTTTCTCTGGACTCTCTTGTCTCCCAAGTTTCTAGCCTAATTCATATTTTCATCAATGCTGTTGATGGTCGTGTCACCCTCGATTCAGTACCTCTCTCTGACCTTCGCTCTATCTTGGAATGGGCTCACTCAACCTTCGGCTTGTCTCCTGTTATTTCATTTTCCTCTTTAGAACACTATTACCCAATCCTAGAGGCCACATTCCTTACTAATGGTATAATTGTTCATATTCCTCTTCGTTCTTCTATCACATTCAATCTCTTTCACATCATTCTTTTTCCCTTCTGGTTCAATAACTCCCTGGTACAAGCCTCTGTCTCTTCAGAGTACCTTCTTCTCTCCCATGATCATCTCTATATTGCCTTCATCTCCTCAAGTGACCTCGGCAGATCTGCCTTTCTCACACCCAACTCTAGAGTTTGTGCTGCGTACCTCCTAATAATTTTTCCTGGCAGCGTTGCTCCTTGCGAATCTGCCTTAGTCTGTAACTTCTCAGTACAACCTGTCTGTACCTTTGTTCCGGCCCCCAAAAGCCAGGTACACCATGCTTGTCTAAATCACATCCGCTATATCTTCTTTAGTGTTTCAACTCCTGTCAGTCTTATTTGTCCAGGAACACCTGTCCGTTCGCTATCCGCAGTTCGTTTATATATGGCCCCTGATTACTGTACAGTAAAGTATGAGTCTGTAATAGCTCATGCTACACATTATCACTTCGCACTTCGCTCCCACAAATATGACATCTTCAGACCTATTAATACTACCTTTCATCTACCAACAGACAATCTCTCCATCACATCAGACAACCTACGTATGTTGAACTTTCTGAATCAGTCTAATTTCATTATGAACCAGTTCTCTTCAGCTTTTAACCGCTCCTGTTTACATCCAGTCTTTGTATTTCCTTCAGTGCTCTTATGTCTTCTAGGTTTTATTGCAACTGTATGTATCCTGTACTGTTGTGTCAAGCGAATGCACAATAGGTTGCATGAGATCCATGTAGCAACAAGGTTAGTGCGACAACCAAAAGACCTGAAAACTGGTAGTTCTAAGTAATACTCATTATGCTTGGTGATGATGTGAAGATCATACTGAAGATAATCCCTGTGCAAAATTGAAAGTTAAGCTACTTGAATGTAATAATATCCCTATAGGATTACTATACAATGAGTAAAGGACATGAAAACTAGTGAAATAAAAATGAGATAAGGGAAGTGAATATCTGAGCACCCTCAGACAGTGCCTTCTATGTAAGATAAACTTAAGTATATAAGTGGTGCATTCTTTTACTATATTTCTCATAAAGGTATCATTATGATTACTTGTACTTACTATATATATATATATATATATATATATATATATATATATATATATATATATATATATATATATATATATATATATATATATATATATATAAAGACATCCATTTGTATGTTGACGAAACCTATATGTATGCTATCACTACGCTTGTCATATACCTTGTGCCTGGTATTCGTGGCCTATACCACGATAGTGCATTATTTACATTTTACTTTTGCATTTATTAGTACTTATAACCGTCCCTACCTTTCTAACATGGCCATGGCCTGTAAATATATTTCTCTCTTGTTACATTCAACTTCTTGAATTATAATATAATATCCCATTTATTATTATACTCCCATGTAGTCCCGGTTGACTGTACACTCTGTCCGCTTGTATTCTTGCCACATTATGACTTAATGCCTCCACCACTGTGTCAGGAGACACACTTTTTGATGAGGGGGAAAATTGTTTGTAACCATTTGTAATAATCTGCAGTGTGTAAGTATAGTATGTAAGTAGTTGTAAGTAGGATCCAAGTAGGGCGCCACTGAGCGCTTGCTATCGCTTGCTATGTCTGTGAGCGCTTGGTACGTCTGCCTTTATTCAAACTTTGCTGAACCATGAGTTTTGTGGCCTCACCACCGCCCAGCATGTGAGAGTCGAGCAGTCTGTAACGGTCTGGGGTTGGACACGGGTGGTGTCAACGGCTGCTGTGTGAAGATATAAGGCGGTGCTTAATATATTACAAGAAAACTACTCCGAGATTTTGACGTCACCTACGACTGGCGTCAAGGGGCATTAACAAATATTAACATTACAACAACAAAAAACAGGAAGCATGAGAAGTTGCAGAGAAGGCCTAAAGGCAGTGGAGAAAGGGGAACTCCAGAGGAAGGAGCCAATAATGAGAGGAAATTGGAGAGGACAATAAAACATGCGAGACTCCTGTGCAGTGAGAAACAAGGGTTAGGAGAGAGAGTACTGGTCAAATGCACGATTAATTTTAGTAAGAGTTCATGAGAAAGGTATTCATAGAAGCAGCACTGATTTTAGTAAGAGGTCCATGAAAAGGTAGCCATAAGTTTATCATTAGTTTCAAGTATAAGTAAATCAAGTACAGACAAGACTGCTCAAGTAAGGGGTAAGAAGTGCCCCAGGAAATGTACAGTCGTGGTCATAAATAATCACCTATCATCCGGTACCCCATGCCTCAGGCTGGCTCCTTTATGCGCGGCAGGTCACAGTGGAGGAAGAGGGGCTGAGAGGGAGGGGCCAGAGAGAGAAGGGAAGGTGGGTGGGGGGACGAGTGATGGTACGAGAGTGGAGTGAGGGAGGAGGGAGGGAGGGTAGGTAGGGGAGGGAAAATGAAATACGAAGTGGTTGATGGTCACAGTATTTGTCTATTTTCTTTCATTCAGGGCATGATATAAAGAGTTAATATGCGGTAGATAAAGCTACATTACATATTGTATAGCGGCGTCAGATAACAAGCTTTAGATAGGTGCTGATATCAATTGCTGGCTCGTGAGAGAAATATATTGATATGACAGATCAAACATTAGTGCAGAGCCATCAAGACTGTGTGGGCCCATAATGTCAGAGAACAAGAGGACACAGGCCCGCCTCCTCCAGCACACCACGGACGAGCGGGAGCTGTTCAGGCGAAATGAGCAAACCATCAACAACATTGTTTCCTCGCTGCCGCGAAGACTGCAAGAGGTTAAGCAGGAGGCCACTGGACTGCTTACTAAGGCTTTCCATGTTGATTTGGCTTTACCAATGTCGGTAAACATTGACATAAACTTATTTTGGGAGTTTGGGTAGGATTTTGTTTTATTTTCCTTCTAACATTTTATGAGAGATCTTAGTTATATCCACCCATGTGCACGGACATCAGATTTAGTTATCTTTTATGCACAATTATCTTAAGTAGCCTTTTCATATAGAGATGCCATAAAATAGTTGACATGATGATGACTGTATAGAGGGAGTATATACTTGGAGGATGATCATATTTACTGTGGACACAGCCATCTCAACAGTTGCATATGATATTTGGTTCCAAAATTAAATACATGTAAGGATAGAAGACGTTTTTAAATTAAGCATTACGGAAGTCAAAGCCATCCATATTCCATTCTGCGTCCGAAGTCAAAATGTACGGATAAACACTAATATTTGATCTGACACGTCAGTATATTTCTCTCACGAGCCAGCCCTTGATATCACCATCAATCTAAAGCTTGTTATCTGACGCCACTATATAAATGTAATTCAGCATTATCTACTGAAAATTAACTCCTTTATATCATGCCCTGAATGAAAGACAATAGACAAATAATGTGATCATCAACCACTTAGCATTCATTCTCCCTCCCCTACCCTCCCTCACTCCACTCCCACACCTTACTCGTCTCCCCACCTACCTTTCCTTCTCTCTCTGGCCCCTCCTTCTCAGCCCTTCTTGCTCCACTGCGACTTGCCGCTCATAAAGGAGGCGGCCTGAGGCACGGGGTACTGGAGGATAGGTGATTATTTATGACCACGATAGTATATTAGGACCTTCATATGACAGGAGAGAACAGAATAAGGTAGAGGGGACACACATAAGGAGTGTTTCAGGGGCACAACATTTCTCCTGAGAGAATCAGACAGTCATACGACCATGAGCAGCAAAAAGAAGATGGTGAGTGGAAGGTAGTAAGATGGGGAGATTGTGAGTATACAAACCAAAGGAGTTTCACATGCTGTAAGGATCAATTAAAAACGCCAAATAACTACAGCTCAGTATCCAGCAATAGTTAAGAAGTTAGTACAAGTTCCTGCTCATGGGAATAATTATAGTTGTTATTCTTATTGTAAGTAAGAATTTAGGTAAACATACAATACTCAAAATTGAGTCATTGTGTCACTCTTGCTATGTTTTAAATTACATGTAATTTTAGTTAAATATCTACGTATTGAGTGACTTGTTTTCACTGGTGTTGATAAAGTAATGTAACTCTTTTGTACAAAGTTATTAATAGTATAGTAGAAAACGTATCTGTGTTTTGAACCCTGAGAGTGTAAAACAGATTTTCCTAGCAGTTCGGGAGGGAACTGGGACAGAAAGGTATATACTGCGTTGCAACGTCTTACCTAGATTCTCTCCGCATTTGTGTCAACACTCCCTACTGCTAGTGCGCTCACACTGCCAATTGATATTCATAGTAGTCAGTCATCGTGATCACTAGAGTTGAGTGCAAAACATTTAAATTACTGAGGGAGTTTAGGGAACGACACACAGTCATAGGAAATAGCGACATTAGAATGCATAGTGAATGGTGGCTTAAGGAACCTTTGCTGACAAAGCCGTAATGAACCATGACAAGCACAACCAGAAATACAGAGTGTCACATGTGCAGTACAATACAGTGCCATAAGGAACCGTAGTAAAGAGTGCTATAAAGAACCATAGTAAAAAGGTATGCAGTGCAATTGGGGAACAAAGCAATGGGTGTCTTACTTGTAAGCAGCCACAATAAAGGATCCTATAAGAAACCATAGTCAACAGTACCATGAGGAACCATAATAAACAATGCCATAAGGAACCACAGAAAATAGTGCCAGAAGGAACCATTGTAGACAGTGCCAGAAGGAATCATAATGAAGAGTGCCAGAAGGAACCATTGTAGACAGTGCCAGAAGGAACCATAATGAAGAGTGCCAGAAGGAACCATTGTAAAGAGAGCCAGAAGGAAGCAGAGCAAATGGTACCAGGAGTGACCAAGTTCGCGAGATGTATAATAAACCAAGGTGAGCCAAGCAAAATGTTCCAAAACGTTTTGTGTTTTAGCTCCTAAATTGTTACAGTAATTAAGAGCTCTATGTAAGTGTAATTAAGAGCTCCATGTAAGGTGTTGATAGAGGAAGGGCAAGAGAAGGTGTGGCCTTGTTAGTGAGTCCAGAAGTACAGCAGTGTGTGATTGAACGGAAGGAGGTGTCATCGAGACTGATATGGGTGAAAATGAAATTTGAAAGTGAGTTGTGGGTGTTTGTGAGTGCATATGGGCCTGGTAGTGAAAGGGATGAAGAAGAGAGGGAGTCTTTCTGGAATGATGTTGATGAGTGTCTGCAGAGTTTTGGAGCGAATGTGAATGTGGTAATGATGGGAGATCTGAATGTTAGAGTGGGAAATGTAGCAGTTGAAGGTGTAGTTGGTATGCATGGCGTGCCTGGAAGAAATAAAAATGGGGAACGAATGATAGGGATGTGTGTTGGGCGAGAGATGGTGATTGGAAATACGCTGTTTGAGAAGAAAGATATTTATAAGTATACATGGGTGAGACAGGAGGGTGGAAGGGTTGTTGATAGAGCTTTGATGGACTATGTGGTTGTGTCTAGGAATGTAATAGGAAGATTGTTGGATGTGAGAGTTCTGAGAGGGAAGGGTGGAGGTATGTCTGACCACTACCTGGTGGAGGGAAAGTTAAGAGTACGTAAGAGATGGGTGAAAGTTAGGAGGGTTAGATGTGGCAGGCAGGTTTTGAAAGTGAGTGAGTTGGATAAAAGAGAGAAAAAGATAGAATATCAGGAGAAATTGAAAGATGAGTGGAACGCAGTGAAAGATCAGGAAAATGGCAGTGTGGATGAGGAATGGCAGTTGTTTAAGAGTGCTGTGGTGGGGCAGCAGAGGAGGTGTGTGGTGTGAGACGTGTGAGTGGTGGTGTAAGAAAAGGAAGTGAATAGTGGTGCGAGGAAGTAAGCATGGCTGTGGCTGAGAAGAGACGTGCATATGAAGTGTGGCTGCAGAGGAAGGATGAGATGTCATATGAAAGGTATAAGGAAAAGAGGAATAGGGCGAGAAGGGCTGTGCGTGATGCTAAAGTGGCAGCAGATGAGAAGTGGGGTAGGCGGCTGACAGAGAATTTTCAACAGAATAAGAAAATGTTCTGGAAGTAGGTGAAAAGGGTGCGAAAGGGAGAGTTTGGGAAGGAAGAACGGGTAAAAGCAGAGGATGGAAGGATGTTAATTGAGATGGATGCAGTAAGGAAGAGATGGGCAGAATATTTTGAAAGACTGTTAAATGTAGAGGAAAAGGTGGCTGAGATTGTGGAGAATGGAAGGGTGCAAGGAATAAATGTGTTGGGAGAGTTGAATGATTCTTTGATCACGAAGGAGGAAGTGGAGAAGGCAGTAAAGGAGATGAAAACAGGGAAAGCTGCAGGTATGGATGGGTGTGCTGTGGAATGCCTGAAGGGTGGTGGAGTGACTATTGTTGACTGGTTAGTAAGACTGTTGAATGTGTGCTTTGTGAAAGGTATGGTGCCAGTTGACTGGGCAAGTGCTTTTGTGGTACCGTTGTATAAAGGCAAGGGTGATAAGCATGAATGTACTAACTTTAGGGGTATAAGTCTGTTGAGTGCTGTAGGTAAGGTGTATGGTAGAGTGTTAATTATGAGAGTTAGAGAGGGTACAGAGGGAGTGATTGGTGATGAGCAGTGTGGCTTTAGGAAAGGGAGGGGATGCGTGGATCAGGTGTTTACTGTGAGACAAGTGTGTGAAAAGTATTTAGCGAAAGGCAAGGATGTGTTTTGGGGATATATGAATTTAGAGAAAGCGTATGATAGAATTGATAGGGAGGCTTTGTGGACTGTTTTAAGATTGTATGGACTTGATGGTAGGTTAATAAAAGGGGTGAAAAGTTTTTATGTAAATAGTAGAGCGTGTGTAAGAGTGGGAAATGCTGTGAGTGATTGGTTTCCCGTGAGAGTGGGGCTGCGACAGGGATGTGTGATGTCGCCTTGGTTGTTTAATATTTACATGGATGGTGTTGCAAGGGAGATGAATGCAAGAGTTTTTGGTGGAGGTCTGAGTCTGGTGAATGTTGATGGTGGAGAGTGGAATCTGAAGCACCTGCTGTTGCAGATGATACTGCACTGGTGGCTGATTCAGAAAGAGATTGAGACAGTTGGTAGAGGAGTTTGGAAGGGTGTGTGAAAGGAGGAAATTGAAAGTAAATGAGAATAAGAGTAAAGTGATGAAGTGTACGAGCTTGGTAGATGGTAGGGCGATGAATATAGTTTTGAATGGTGAGATGCTTGAGGAGGTAGAGTGTTTTAAATATCTAGGGTCACATGTTGCTGTGGATGGAAGAATAGATGCAGAAGTGAAGTTTAGAATAAATGAAGTAGGAAAGGTGCTGGGAGGAATGAAAAAAGTGTTTAGATGTCGTTCACTTAGAATGGATGTAAAGAGAAGGCTGTATGAGGGTGTTGTGGTACCGACTGCATTATATGGGGCTGAAACATGGAATATGGGTGTAGCAGAGAGGAAAAGTTTGAATGTAATGGAGATGAGGTGTCTGAGGAGTATGTGTGGAGTGACGTGTATGGATTGAGTGCGAAATGATTAAGTGCGAAGCAGAACTGGAGTTGTTCAGGAGATGGCTGGTAGAGTTGAGCAGAGGGTGTTGCGATGGATTGGGCATATGGAGAGAATGGATAATGAGCGATTGGTGAAAAAGATAACTAGATCTGATGTGAAAGGTGTAAGGCTGAGAGGAAGACCACGAATAAGATGGATGGACAGTGTGAAGAGAGTGCTGGATGAGAGAGGGATGTATGTTGAGCAAGGAAGAGTGGCTGTGCATGACAGAAATAAATGGAGAGAAATTGTGAATGAATAAATGATGACGCAGCCCTGAGGGGATATTCTCCCGCATTTGGTCTGATCAGCTAGTCAGGTCAGGTGCGGGTAAGGGGATGGGTCTGTTATGATGTGGCAGGGGTAAACCAGCTCTGCTGTCGGGCCCTGCTGCGGATGTCTCTGATTGCATTGCTCAGTTGACCCTTGTGCGGTGTGGTGCGGTGAGGATCTGTCCGTTCTCCCCTTTGGGGCTAAGATGCGAATGAATGTGTTTGAATGGATGAGTAAATAGGGAGTGTGTCGTCCTGTCTCGCCTACCTCCCTTTCCTTGGGGGAAGCAGCCTAGGTATATAGATAGATAGATAGATGTAATTGTGCAAGGCGAGGGTCCCAACATTAAGATGCCTGAGCGAATATGCCGAGAGAGAGAGAGAGAGAGAGAGAGAGAGAGAGAGAGAGAGTGTAATATCATTCTTGTATGAGCTTACATGTTTGATTTGGTTTATATTCTGTAGATGCCTGTATCTAAACAGTAAGAACTTGAACATACTGGAAACAGTTATTCACATAACCCTCTCAGTACGGTGACGTTGTTTTACTAACAGTGTTATTGCCGTCAGTAGATGCTATTCATCCTAGGCGAAAATCCCGGAGGTGTTAACCCCATCATTAGTGCAACACATTTTGCCATTATATTATTGCAGCTGTCAGATACTTCATTAATCTTAACGAAACCCTTTTGTAGTGACTGAGTAAAAGGCTATGTCAAGCTCTTACATCTCAAAAAGTATGTCATTCGGTGAGTAAAATCGTCATGGCCGAACAGGAATGAAAAAAAAAAATGGGAAAAAAAGTTACCGGACGGAAGGAGTTAAGAACCAGTCCTTGTTAAGCCATGGAGATGATAACCGCATGCCAAGCACAGCTAGGACGACGAGAAATGAAGCATTCCAACAGGTTTGCATTGCTCGGAAAGGTAACAGAAGTTTGCATGTAGACATCGAAGTCTTATTATTTTCTTTCTCCAATAACTGGGAACAGACATCTGTATCTCCTGGTAACAAAAGGTACAAGAGTGATTTAGGGTGTAAAATAGCCAATAGTGTCACTGCTAAAGAAACGGCTTGCTACCAGATCCTAGAGGGGAGAGTTGATTGATTATATTGAGTTATAGTCCCTGTAATTATATCAGGCACGATAATAAGATGTTTGTTCCCTTTGTCGCTTCCTCACGCATCACCACTCATTAGTGGCCGTGGCTGTGTAATAGCATGAAATCATTCTAGCACCTCTCGCACGTCGGGTACAAGTTCTGCCCCTCCTGGGTATAACTAGTTTGTCTTTTCAGTCCTTCTCTATCTCATTTTCCCTCTTTATTCCCTTGTAATGGATGACAAGCCATGTATTTTGTAGGGGGTTTGCAAAGTGATAGATACGCTACAGAGGAGTGTGTGTGTGTGTGTGTGTGTGTGTGTGTGTGTGTGTGTGTGTGTGTGTGTGTGTGTGTGTGTGTGTGTGTGTGTGTGTGTGTTTAATTTCAACCAAGCCTTGTCTTTGTCTGCGTCACTAGTTGTTCAGTAATGCATGACTTCAAAGTGACCTGTGATTTGCTCGTCTGTGTATTCCCTTATCCAGACTAAGCCAATTGGAACATTTCTTTATCTGCAACTGTAATTATTGGTCAGCTCCAAGCTGCTTTCACAGTTAGTTGCTTTTTTTTTCTTTCTTGCATTCTTTGTATTTTGTTTAATTGTGGCGGGCGCTTTTACAATTCAGAATTAACCGATTCTGACTAAACCTGGATACATTGGCCAGCCTTTGATCTAGTTATGTCTGCAAGGTTTTGGTTGCTAAGCAACTACTCGTTACCTAGCAACAGCCTCCAAACCGTTTTTTTTTCTTACTTTTCACTTTTTGAGGTGTAGAAGCATTGCTGATGGGCATAGAAACTTCTGTCTTCTGTATGCTTAATCTTGAGGTCATTCTCTATTGAAAGTGCCTGATCCATTTTTCTCCTCTCTCCTCCAGTTCTCGAGTGGCACCCCTACGATGATTAGCTTCAGTGTCACTAGCAGTCTTGTTTAATTGTGGCGGGCACTTCTACCCTCCAGAATTAACCAATTCCTACCAAACCTCGACACAATGACCAGTTTATGACCTAGTTGTGTCCGCAAAGTTTTGGTTGGTAGGCAACGAGTAGTTGCCTAGAAACGGCCCTCTTAGCCCCTCCGTGGCTGTGGGTCCAGATATTGTCGGGAACCAGTAACCAGTCCCCGCACCATTTTTTTAAGATTTCGAAAATATATATATTTTTTTCATACCAAATTGAAGAGAAACGTCTGGTTCACCTGTCAGTGCAATTTTTAGCTCATTAAACTCATCCTGTGTTTTGCAATGAAGCGCAAAAATTTTCGCGAAATGACTGCTTCAATGATGGTAAAAACTAAAGCAGATGAGCAAAAAAAAAAAAAAAAAAAAAAAAAATCAACTAAAATTTCATTGGTGCTCAAATAGTTTGAAATGACTAGATTTGTGTGTAACGAAAAAATCAGTACATAATATGGGAGGTTCCATTCATATATAATTATATATATATATATATATATATATATATATATATATATATATATATATATAATTTTTTTAAAATCATCATCAGCAGCAGCAGCTATTTCAAGTCCACTACTGAATAAAGGCCTCCCCCAACATTCTCCACGAATTCCTTGACTGAGCCAATCTTTGCCACATTTTCCCTGCAAATTTCTCTATCTCATCTATCCATCTCCTGTCTGGCCTTTTTCTGCTACGCTTACAATCTCTTGGTGTCCAGTCAGTGAGCCTCTTGCTTCATCGGTTATCCTTTATTCTTGCTACATGGCCTGCCCACCTCCATTTCTGTTCTTTTATAACTTCTATAATATCTTTGACTTTAGTCTGCTCTCTCACCCAAGTTGATCTTTTCCTTTCTCTTAAAAATATTCCCAACAATGACCACTCCATTGCTCTCTGAGAACGAATTAATTTATTTTCCATCGATTTTTTAAGTTTCCAGGTCTCACAATCATACATCATAGCTGGAATTGTACATTCATTATATACTTTTCGTTTCATACAAACCGGCAAGCTACTTTTCATAATGTCTCAATGTTTACCGAAAGTTTTCCATCCAATTGTAATGCAGTTTTTTACTTTGTTATCATTATGTTTCGTTAATTTTAGTAGTTGTCTCAAGTAATTGTTCTCCTCGACTTCTTCAAGAGTGTCTCCACCTATTCTGATGACGCTCTTTAGTGTTTATGGATTAAACATTAGTTTTACTCCGGTTCATCTCTAGCCCTAGTCTCAGACTTTCTCTGTTCAGGTCATTTAACATTACTTGTAATGTCTCTGCCGTTTCTGAGATTAGGACAGTGTCATCTGCAAAGCTTAAATGGTTTAGTTTTTCTCCACCTCTGTTCACTCCTTTGTTTTCCCAGTCTAGCTTTCTGAAAATACTTTCCAGGCATGCTGTAAATAGCTTTGGTGAAACTGTATCTCCCTGACGCACTCCCTTCTCAGTCTTAATTTTCTCTGAGTCTAATGTAATTCAACTGTACCAGTTCCCTCTGTATATATGTTTTCTAGCAGCTTGACAATGTTCTCACTCACTCCTTGTTCTCGCAATGAATTTATAATTGCTATGTGCTCCACTGAGTTGAAAGTCTTCCTGTAATCAACAAAACCTAAGCACAGTGGTTTATTATATTCTGTAGTTTTCTCAATTAGCTGATTCATTGTGTGTAGATGATCAGTAGTCGAATACCCGCTTCGGAATCCTGCCTGTTCACGAGGTTGGTTTTCCTCCAGATTTGTGGGTTATTCTGTTTGTAAGGATTTTAGTGAAGAGTTTGTAAATGACTGATAGTAAGCTAATGGGTCGACAGTTACTAAGATCTTTTGAGTCACCTTTTTTTGTAAAGTAAGATTACAATTGCATTACACCATGTTTTGGGAATTTTCCTCTTTTTTTACACATTGAGTAAATAAGTGAGCAAGCCTATTTTATACTTCTACTTCTGCATCCAGCAGTAAATCTGCTACTATTGCATCTTCTCCTGGATCTTTCCCTCTTTTCATATTTTTATGAGAAATATTTACTTTGTCTGGTGTTACCTCAGGTATTTCATTTGTATCAACTGAAAAGTTAGCTAGTAGTAGCCACTACTGTCTTTGATGCATACAGTTCTTTGTAAAATTCTTCAACTCCCTTCAACATCTTATCTCTGCTTTTAATGGCTTCACCGTTTTTTCTTTCAGTGATGTTATTTGTTGCTTTCCAAGTGCCATTTTCTTCTGACCTCTTTCAGACTTTATCTTTATTTATGGTTTCTTTGATCTGATCCATGTTTCTCTTTCTTTTTTCTTCTCTCTGTCTTTTGTTGATAAGCTTATTTAATTCCGCTCATTATATTTCATCTTTGTTTTTACTTTCATTTCCTTTTTTTTTTTTTTCATACACTTGAGTGTCTTTTCTGAATACTTCTTGGCTTTGGTTGTATTAGGTTTTCCTTCTACCTTCACTGATTCTCTTAGCACTTTTGTTAGTCTGTCATTCAGCTCATCAGTGTCACATTCAGCATTACTTAGAGCCTGAATTCTGTTCTTTATTTCCAACTGAAAGTCTGCTTTTTTTTTCGTTTACTTTTATTGGGCATATCTTTTTATCTTTAATCATCTTCTTTCTTTCACTTTTGAAATTGAATCTGGCTGTGCAACCCACCATTCTATGATATCTTCCGATATTATTTTACTTTGTTGATAACTGTGACATTTGTGATCGTGTTATTCTTATCTGCTATAATGAAGTCGATTAACATTCTTCATTTCTCCATTTGGCCATCTCCAGGTCCACTTTCTCCCTGTTCTTTTGTGAATGAATGTGTTCATTATTCTCCTGTTATACATTTCTGCAAAGTTTACCAGCATTTTTCTCCTTCCGTTCCTTTCTCCCACTCCAAATATTCCCATACATGCTTCTCCATTTTATTTATTTTCCAACTTTCGCATTGAAGTATTTCATGAGTATAGTGTATGTGGTCTTTTCTTCTTCCATAATCTGAGAGATGTCATCACAGAATGTTTCAATTTCTTCATCTGAGCTCTGAGAAGTTGGTGCATATACTTGTATTACTGTCAGGGTATATTTTTTTGCACAGTCTAATGACAACCACTGCTGCTCTGCCAGATACACTGCTGAATTGAACAATGTTGTCTGCAAGATTTCTGTTAATTAGAAATCCTACACCACTAACTCTCTCATTTTGCCTTCCTCTGTAGTAAAATAGTTGGTTGTTGTCTTCAAGCTGAATTACTTTCTCTTCTTTTCTGTGGGTCTCACTCAAACCTATAATATCTCAACAAATGTTTTCCAGTTTAATCATTAAATTATCAAGTTTGTAATCTGCAGCAATGTTTCTTAAATTGTATGCATAGATCCTCATGGATTTAAGATTGTTTACTATTCCAGTCTCTATCTTGCCAACACAGTGCCTACTCACATTTGGTGACACACTGCCCGTAAGCACAGGAGGCAGTGCGGTTGGACCGTTAGTGGACGATGATCCAACAGGAACGCCCGTCAAATCATTTGCAATAGAACTCATGTTTGGTTGGGAGGATTGTGGCAAATAAACTCACCTCCCTGCCATATAGTTTCTGGTGAGATGTAATTTTTTTTTGGCACCTTATTCGTTATATTCAGTGGAGCGCAATATATATATATATATATATATATACCATCATCATCATCCGGACCTTCTTTCCCATCCTAGCAGGGTGAGGTGTAGCAACGTCCAGACAACCCCAGTTTGCCCAGTCCAATGGGCCACGCTTCCATTCACTCGTCATTCAAGCCCCCGAAACCTAGCTCCATCGGATATGCCAGAAACATTCACCACGTTCTGCAGCTTCACATAAACGTATCCGACTGAGTCAATCCAGACGCTGCCACGTTAAAAAGGGGTGCCAAATCCCTCATTGTGCACTTCTTTTCACAACAATTGTCCAGCCAGCTCGATCTCTTGTCAGTTCCCTAGCCTCACCAACTTCCAAACCTCTCTTCCTCACACAGTCATCCATCATATCTCTCCAGCTTCTCCTTGGCCTACTTCGTCTCCTTCCTCCTTCAAATTCACTCAGATATACCTTTTTCACCACTCTATTGCTACCCATTCTCTCCAGATGACCATACCATCTCGGTACATTCTCCTCAATTCTGGTGTCCATCGACTTTCTCACTCTGCATCTTTCACAAATCACATTATTTCGTATCCTATCCATCCTCTGTACTCCACATTCACTCCTCGGCAGTCCCATCTCCACTGCTCTTACGCTTGACTTTTCATTTTCATGCCACACCATAGTTTCACATCCATATGTTAATGTTGGCACTAACATTCCCTCATGTAAGACTCGTGCAGCTGCAACACTCAAGCCTCTGTTTCTATATCAAAGCCTTCATTGCACCAGCTACTTCTCTTCCTTGTGTCACTCCACTTCAACTTCTCCTGCACATTTTCCTCTCTTCTCTATCACTCTACCCAGGAATTTGAACTCTCTCACCTATTCCAGTCTCTCTCCATTCACTGTAACATCACAATGGGAGTCACCTTCTCTCTCAATAACCATCACTTTACTCTTTCCTACATTTACTTTCAAGGCACGACGCTCACAGACATCAACAAAACTCTGCACTAGCCTAGCAAGCTCTTGTCCAGTACTTGCAAGCAGTACTGCATCATCAGCATACAGCAAATTTAAGATATTCCATCCATCACCATTCATTACCAGCGCCATCCCTCACTCCATTACTCGTGTTTTTATTTCTCTCGTTACCCTATCCATGTATATATTGAACAACCATGGGGACATCACACATCCTTGTCGAACGCCCACACCGATAGTGATCCATTCACTTAGATGCCCATTAATCCTTACACATGCTTCACTGCCATCATAAATACTCTTGACAGCACCTAGCAGTTTACCATCTACACCGTACATGCGCAAAACTTTCCACAATCCTTCTCTGCCCACTTTGTTGTATGCTTTTTCCAGATCCATAAACACCATAGGTCCTTCTCACAAGCCTTCTCTGCTATCTGTCTCATTGCAAATATTTGATCCACACATCCTTTGCCACTCCTAAAGCCACCCTGTCATCACTCATTAGCACCTCTGATATGTCTCTTATACTTTTTGTATAATAATTCTTCCATATAACTTCACTACCACACTCAATAAACTTATGCCACGATAATTCTTGCACTCACTTCGCTCACCTTTATTTTTGTTCAGGGGTACAATCACATTCTTTTCCCATTCTGCAGGCACAGTTTCACTCATCCCTGCCTTCTTACATAAATTATCTTCAACAAGCATTTCATTTCACCCTGTTTACTACACTTAAGCATCTCTGCATACACATCATCAACCCCACCTGGTTTTCCATTTTTCAGCCGTTTCACAGCACTCTTCATCTGTGCGAGTGTCACGTCTCCTGGCACCGCATTTCTTCTCTGTACACCCCCAAAACCAATCATGTTTACAGCCGCTCTGCTCTCTCTGTTCCCATTCATGAGGCTTTCAAAATATTCTTTCCATCTGGTCCTTACTTCATCTCCATGGGTTAATAATCTATCACCACATCCTTCACACCATCACATTTCTTTCCGCTTTCACTTCTACATTTCCGCACCTCTTTCCAGAATAACTTCCTGTTTTCAGAGTAGTTCGCATTCATTCTTCTTCCTAGATCATCATTTACCTCCTTCGTTTTCCTCTTCACTAGTCTCTTTACGTGCTTCTTGCTCTCAGTATATTCAGTTCTTATTTCAGTTGAACCCCTATCCCATAACCACTTTAGCCACTTCTTCCGCTTTTCCTCCACCGTTCCCTTAACCTCCTCATCCCATCATGCCATACCTTTCCTCTTTGTTGCTACTCTTGCCACATCACACACCAATTTAGCATTCCTAACTAAGAAATCCCTATATGCATTCCACAGGCTGTCCAAATCCACTTCATGGAAACATTCATACTCCATCATAGTTACAAAAAAAGATGTAATTCTCCTAAATGGTTTGACCACAATTGTGCTAGAGTAACAGAACACAAAACAATAGCCTAAAACACTTATACAAGGACCAAAACCAAAGAAGCCTTTAACTATTATAAAAATATCCGAAACCATGCCAAAACTATTATTAATTTTTCTAAATCAAGCTTTCTACATAGACAAGCTAACAAACTACTAAACAATCCAAATGATAACAAAATATTCTGGTCAACCCTTAATTCATTCAAAACTAACTTCACTACCACTTCTTCCATTCCACCGTCACAGTCCCCCAATGGAAATCAAGTAAGTGACCCACGTGGAAAAGCCAACCTTCTTGTTGACATTTTTTCAACAAACTCAACCCTAACTTCAGAAAATCATAATATTCCTGTACTCGATTTTGATTCCCCTCAAATACCTCTTTTCATGATTCACACCAGATACATAAAAGCCGTATTACAGAATCTATCAGCAGACAAAGCCACTGGCCCAGATGAAATTCCTTCAATTGTACTTAAAAATTGCTCCACAGTGTTGGCTCCTGTATTAGCAAAATTTTTCCGCTTATGCATCCGTACCTCAATCTTTCCAGCCCCTTAGAAGTAAGCAAATATCCACCCTGTTCCTAAAAAGGGGGCAACTTCTGATCCGTCAAACTATAGACCAATTGCAATAACTTCCGTTCTCGGTAAAGTTTTTGAGACACTAATTAACAAACACATAGCCAAGCATCTAGAAATCAATAAATTGATCAATGATCGGCAGTACGGATTTAGACAGGAACATTCAACTGTAGATATTGTTTGCCATCTTACCCATCAGATTAACAAAACAATAGACCAATATGGTGAAACACAAACAGTAGCACTTGATATTTCAAAGGCATTTGACAGAGTATGGCACCAGGCCTTACTGTCTAAGATGTCACACTATGGCCTTGCATCACTGGTTCCTCTAATTTCTTCTTTCCTTCATAGTAGAGAAATACGGGTCATGGTAGATGGAATTTTTTCTCAGTTTCATTCCATAAATGCTGGCGTACCTCAGGGATCAGTTTTGGCGCCGACCCTCTTTCTCATACACATAAATGACCTCCTATCTGTCATGCACAACCCAATACACTCTTATGCTGATGACTCGACCCTTCATAGTTCTTTCACATTTAGTACTTCCTTTACACATTTTGATATAAATTCCCAGATAAACACAGCAATTTCTCTGAACTCGGACCTTTCTAAAATTAATCAATGGGGACAAAAAAATCTGGTCTCATTTAATGCTCAGCATACTAGATACATTAATTTCTCCAATAGAACGAATCCCTCAGACTCTCACATAATTCTATATGATGTCAATATTCCCATATCCACTACAATTGATATCCTAGGTGTTACTCTAAGCCCCAACCTAAGCTGGACAGCTTATGTTAAATCACTTGCTAAAAATGCTTAAAAAAAACTGGGACTTATGTACAGAGTTCGTGAGTTCTTCACTGTCGAGAAGATGGCCACAGTATACAAAAGTCATGTGCGTTCTCAGATCGAATACTGTTCACCACTTTGGAGTGGATGTGGAGCGGTTGCATCGTGGCAGTTGGACAAAATTCAAATTAAAGCCATTAGATTAATCAGTAATTCTGCCATAACGCAGGACCTTCCTCCGTTATCAGTACGTAGAGATGTTGCTTCTTTAGCACTATTTTATCGATATTTTTACCGTAAGTGCTCTAACGAACTAGCTTCAATTGTGGCTCCCCTTCACATTTTCTTCCGAAATAACTTGGGCAGCTGGGAACGCCCATCAACTCACTCTCTCCCCCGCAATGCAGAACCTCTGCTTATCAAAATTCATCTATCCCCAGAACTACTACTCTCTGGATTTCACTTCCTGGGAGATGCTTCCCACAAACATTTAATCCTCTCAATTGTTATAAGTATTTTATGAATGGAGGATGCCTTTCGGCACATGGACTTGTTTTTTTTTTCCTTTGTTTTTCCTTCCTCCATTCATTATCAAGGGAAAAAAAAATCATTCCAGTTCAGTAATGCTAACTCCTCCTCTACTTTTGTCTTGTAATCATCTGCCATTTCTTTGGTCCCCAGCTTCTCAACTTTCAGTATTTCTCCCTGACTGCTCCTCTCTCTCCTGATCCACCTCACTCCTCTCAGCTTGATCTTACATACCACAACCATATGATCTGACAGACCTCCACATCGTCCTCTCACGGCCCTCGTATCAGCAACCATTCCCATCATCGACCACTCTACGAGCATGTAATCATTTAGGCTTGTTTTAACATGATCCCCATTCCCTCTATACCATGTATACTTAGGTGCATCTTTGTGTTTGAAATACAAATTACGAATGCACAACCTCCTCTCTTGACACATATCCTTTATTCGCTTCCCATTATCATTTTTTCCTGGTACTCCATACCAATCCATTATGTCATCCTCAAGACCAGTGCCTAATCTTCCATTCATATCCCCCATTACAGTCACTTTATTGCTCCTGGGGATTTCTCCCACTACTTCATCCACCTCATCCCCAAACCTGTCTTTCTCTCTCTCCTGTCCTTACACAGTACATATGCTACAATCAGCGCCACTTTCACCTTCTCAGACTTGAACTTGACATACATATAGCTCGAGCAGACACATTTGTAATCTCTCATTCCACTCTGCCAGACCTCATTCAGCAACAAAGCAACTCCTTCCTTGCATCTTCCTCGCCCGTTCATGCCCTATCTTACACACATCACACCCTCTCACTCCTCAGCATCACACCCTTTCATCTTCATTTCACACGATGCCATCACGACATACCTCACACTCTTGAACACATTCACCACTTCCACCCTGTTGCTCTCCTCACACCTCTCACATTCCACATGGACACACGAGTCTGCCCATTTGGTTGGGACCCTGGGCAGGTATTGTGCCCTCCGAGGCTCTTTGAATCGACTGCCATGATTAAGTGATTTTGGATACGGGACTCTGGGGGACACTTAACCCTGCCAGAAACTCCGGTTATATGGTTACCACCCAGCTTACTAAATGGTTTCCTGGGTATCGGAAACCATTTGGCCTGTCACTCAGTGTAGAGCTCATATGGCATCTGAGTGAATGGATGATGGGCACCCCCACCTACCACATACGACCCAGACCCATCTACCACACACACACACACACACACACACACACACACACACACACACACACACACACACACATACATGCATACACACACACACACACACATATATATATATATATATATATATAGATAGATAGATAGATAGACAGATAGATAGATAGATAGATATAGATATATAATTACATTCACATTTTTGGATGTCTGTTTTGTTTATGCACGTATCGAGTTATTTTTGTTGTCTGCGTAGTTTTCTATGTGTTCAAAGAGAAGCGAGAGATGGTATTTTTAGAGAAAATAGATAAGGGTCCTCCTCTGTGGCCCACTTAGAGCTGGGCATCATCGATTACTGGCTTGTTATATAGTGGTTTTCATCTTCCAGCATTACATATCAGTGTTTTGTCTTACCATTTATAAGTATATGCACAGCACGGAGTTTAACTTTATGGGTTGGAATAAGGGATGAGGACTTTGAATGCAACTGTTTTAATCATCTATTTAACTATGAAATAACTTTAAATCATTGATCTCTTAGAGCCCAGGTTTAAGAAACCAAAGTACACTGAATAGTGGTCATAATTTAGCATAAGCAGAGAATAAGCTGTAGTCCAGATGGTTAGAGCAAATGCTGTCCAGCGAGCTATCGAATGTTAAATCTCACCCAAGGGACACTGGTTGATATCAGGAAGGACAAGACAGTAGTGGCCACAAATATTCTCCTATCCTCCGGTATCCCGTGCCTCAGGCTGGCCCCTCTATGCATGGAAAGTCACAGTGAAGTAAGAGGGGCTGAGAAGAAGGGGCCAAAGAAAGAAAGGAAGGTGGTTGGGGCGAAGTGTGATGTACTTCTACGATGGAACACATTCTATCCATTTCTCCTTTCTCTGAAATCTCCATTCTAGGAGATTTCAATGTTCACCACCACCTTTGGCTCTCCTCTCCTTTCATGGATCCACCTGGTAAACAAGCCTACATCTTTTCTATCCTTAATGACCTAGAGCAGCTTGTACAGCACCCTACCCGTATCTCTGACCGCCTTGGAGAGAGCTCCAACGTACTTGACCTCTTCCTCACAACTAATCCTTCTGCTTACTCTGTTAATCTTTTCTCTCCACTGGGCTCCTCCGATCACAACCTTATTACCTTAACCTGTCCTATCACTCCAGTACGGCCTGTGGACCCTCCAGGGAAACGTCGTCTGTGGCATTTTGGAGCTGCGGACTGGGAGGCCCTCAGGCAGTACTTCTTTGATTTTCCCTGGAATGATTATTGCTTCCATGGCCGGGACCCATCTGAGTGTGCCTTGAGCATTACGGAGGTTATTCTCTCGGGCATGGAAGCATACATTCCTTTCTCATATCCTTTGACTAACGCAAGAAAGCCTTGGTTTAATCACGCTTGTTCTAATGCTGTCCTCAACAAGGAGAGGGCCTACAAAAGGTACCGGAGCCAACCCACCCCTGAATCACATCATCTTTACGTTTCTGCCCGGAATCGTGCTAAGTCTGTTCTTCGCTCTACTAAAAATAATTTCATCCATACTAAATGCTCTCAACTCTCCAACTCGAATTCATCCCGCTCCTTCTGGCACCTTGCCAAAAATCTTTCTAACAACTTTACCTCATCATCCTTCCCTCCTCTTTTCTACTCTGATGGTTCTGTAGCTATTTCTTCTACTGATAAAGCAGATCTCTTCGCACAGACTTTCTCCTCCAATTCCACCTTAGACGATTCCAGTGCTGTTCCTCCATCACTTCCCCCCTCTGACTTCCTCATGGCTGACATTAAAATTTCTTCAGTTGATGTATTTTCTGCCATCACTGGCCTCAGTACTAACAAGGCATTTGGGCCTGATGGGGTCCCTCCTGTTGTTCTCAAGAACTGTGCTTCAGTGCTTACACCCTGCCTAGCCCGTCACGTTCCGAGGTTTTCCGCACCTAGGACATTCCCCAGTCCCGAGCCTTTTTGGAAAATTTTTTTTTTTTTGCTAAAACTTCTGCTTAGGTCGAGAAACGAAGGAAAATCACAAAGAAAGTGGTTCCCGCGGTCTATAAGTGGTCCGTACAAGTGCGGCTCCCTCCGGCAGGTGTCGTGTTCTGTAATGGGCTGGATATGCGTTTACGTTTTCTATGGTAAGGAATAATGGGAGAAACAACACACAACACCTCTATATTTATTGAATTTGAACTAATAAACAATAACAGTAACAATATAATGGATTTCAGACACATATATATGAAAAATAAGCATAGTACCATCGCGCGAGCATAGCGAGTTTGGTCCGAGTCGTAACATGCTATATGCTAAGTGTCTGGTATGAGTCAACCTATCATTTTTTCTACTTGTATACTTCTGTTTCAATGACATTTTACCAATTACAACTGTTTGTAAGTGTTTTCAGATGTTTTCATTCATTATGATGACATGCAGCATAAGTATAGCGCACATCAGCTCAGTAAGCGCACTCGCTATGACTCGTATTTCAACATACCAAATTGTTTTATCACTTTCCAATTATTTTCCCCTTTACATAGAACCTTTCCTCCACCACTGTAAAGGTTTTCAATTATTTTCATTCATTACGAGGGCATTTAGCGATATGCTAGCGCCTATTCACGTAGCAACCACGATCTCAAACACTCGTGTTTCATCATCTACTTTATTTATTCACTCCACTTATAATTTCCCACTTACATTACACACGTTTACACCCCTATAATGCACTGCACATGCTTACTGCCATTATTTATTCAAGTGAGCGTGAGAATATCGCATGAAAATACCCTCGCAAGGAATGTTTCGACCAACATAATACTCACACACTTATATACTAATTCTTCACATATATTACACACTTTACCACTTGCTGACTTTTATTTTCACTAATACGTGCCTTATTCATTCAACTGAGCGTCAGGAAATCGCATCTCTATACACACGCTATGAATATTTGACTTAGAATATATATCAGCACTTACAATAATTTGAACTTATATTATACCCGTAAGAATTTCCAATAATAATAATTATATAATTACGGGCAGTATTTATTGCACTGAGCGACAGAATATCGCATCATAAAACCCTCGCTATGTAAGTTTCAACTTAGGGCAGATTTATATACTTACAATGTTTTCACTTATGTTCTACCCGTATGCATTTTATACTAATATTTGGAGATCAACGTGACTGATAATTTCACTGAGCGTCTGTCTGTCGCATTTACCTCATAATTTCTGCGTCCTTTCGCATTCACACCATACTAAAATTGCATCAACGTGTGATATTCAGTAAAACATGGGTGAATACAGAGACCCACGTCACACTGCACGCACTCATAGCGGGCGTCCTTCCTCTGTGTCGTGAGTCTCACCTGGGAATTACTGCACACGTGACACCTGCGTTGGGGCCTAGGTCTGTTTGGCTGGGGAGGGATAGGAGTGGGGAAATGGTGGCTGGATATTCTCTGGGGAGTTTGGGCACTAGGGGCAGTGCGGGTGCGATGTTGGGGCCTTTCAACAGCATACTTTGCAAAGATTTCTCTTGTGAGCTCCCTCACAAACCCTTCAAATGTTTCCTGAACTCCTGTTGTCATGGCGTGAAGGTGGTGGCAATTCAGAGCAGTGATATCTGGCAAGTGAAAGAAGAGTTTTTTATACCACTTCATCGTGGTCCTGGCACACTCTACCGTCGATATCATGGAGTCTGACTGGTCCACGAGGCGCATGTTTATATTGTAATCCATGACACACTCAGGTTTCCAAACACGACGCCTGTTCTCGCTACGGTAATCTACGGAATCAGTACGGTGCATCAAGGGGCGATGAATCGTGGACAAGAGGCTTACTACTCTGTTGTGGTTCCACATTGTTCCAAGGATGTTGTTGGCTCTGAAGAAGACAACCTCATTCCTTGCAAGTTTCCGCCCTACCTTGGCCATGTGACGCCGGTTCACCTTTACGGTTCCACAGACTCCCGTTTCATGCATGTGAAGATAACGAGCGAGAAGAGGGCTAGCGTACCAATTGTCATCGCCTTTACCACTGCTCCCGACAGTCCAATACTTCGATCTTCTATTATGTCTGTCTGTGCACTGGTGTACAAGACTATGTCTTGCACGTATCCAGTCCTACAGTCGCACATAACAAAGATCTTGAACCCAAAACGGTGCCTTTTGCTGGGTATATACTGTCTGAATGAAATATTGCCTCTCCACAACACGAGACTCTCGTCTATGACGAGGTCTCTATAGGGATAGAATGAGGAACGAAATGTTTGCCTGAGGTGATCAAAGACCAACCTAATTCGCCTCATTTTATCAGTGTTGTTTGCATTTGCAGGGTCATGAGCATCATTGAAATGGAGGCGACTTAGAATTTGTTGAAACCGATTATGGCTCATCACTTGACCAAATATTGGGGTAAACATAACAGGGTCCCTTGTCCAGTAAGCAGGAATTCTATTCTTTCTTATAATACCCATCAAAAGGACCAGGGCAAAAAATAAGAACATTTCTGGAAGGGAGACAGGGTAATCATAGATGATAGAATGCCTACTCCTTGTTCCCAGTCTCTCACTCTCTAGGCGCTGGGCGCTTGCAAACAGGTTGGTTTGGTATACAATCTGATCAACAAATGCCTCACTGAAAAACAGGTGGAAAAAATCCAACCTGGTGGAATTACGGTGAATTCCTGGAGCAATACAGGCAGATCGCCCCTGCTCAGTGAAGGGGTGAATGAGGGGAGAAAAATCACTCCCATCCTCCCAATCCCACGACACAAATCCCTCGTCCCCATCATCCCCATCACCGCCGTCGTCTGGGTGGGGAGGAGATCCTGGTTGGGGAGGTGGGGAAGACGGAGTGCGGAGGGCTTCCCCACTGTCACTCCTCTTCCCTCTGCCTTTACCCTTTCCCTTTCCCTTACCCTTACGGCCTTGAGGAACATTAGGGGGCTGTGGGGATGAAATAGGGGAATATTGGGGAGCAGAAGACGTGCTGGGGAGTGGTTCCTCCCCACCTTCCCCCTCCATGACAACACCACGTGCTTTCTAACGCACCCTAGCTCGACCATGTGTTAGGGGATATTGGGGAGCATAAGACGTGCTTTGGAGTGGTTCCTCCCCACATTCCCCCTCCCTCACAACCCCACGTGATAAGGAACGCACCCGCACTGGCCCACGTGATCCACTACGCCGCCTCACACTTCGTAGGGAAGGCAATGACTCACTGACGTCACTCTCACTTTCCCTAATCCTCCCTGGACTTTCCCTTTCACTCCCCACTCCCTCCACTTGACTTCCTAAATCCCCAAACAAAATGCTAGGCCCATACTTGCTCATACGACGTGGTGTGCGCTCTGGGCCACGATGTGTTTGTCACGAATCAAATTCGCGACATTTCCCTTTTGTGAAAAACACGAACTATTAGTGGAAAACTCACTGTGTATCGCTCAATTAACCATTTCTCTCTCCACTTCGGTGGTATACTTTTCAAAACATTCGTCACTGTTTCAAAAGTGACCAATTTAATGCACGTCACTAAGTGCTCAACTGAGCGATATTATTGTTTCTTTATTGTTCGCCCCTGCTTGCCTCGACCGTTAGAAAAATGCGGCCTAGTGCTCCGCTTTTCTTTCCCACGACTTAGGCAGTCCAGTTGTTGCTGTGACGGAGAGAGGTCCTGTGCCAGCAGTGTGAGAGGTCAGCTAGTACCCAAACTCCACTTCACAGCTCCCCAGTGCTCCCACCTTGAATTGGGTGATACACCGCATTCATCGACCAGTATTTCTTTTCGTTTTCGTAGTCTTAAGAGTTTAATTAAGGTGTTTTTCTTAGGCGTAAGCATTTAGCTTTTGTGTGAGTGAGTGAGTGCGATCTCATTAATTTGATTTTGAATTGTAACGTTAAATTTATTTTGTAATCAATAAATTTAACAGTTCTTCTTCTTGAGCTTAATGTAAAGTAAACTCTTGTTTCATTGCTCCACAATTAAGCTTATTTTCCATATAGCTCCTAGCTTGCATAAACGTTTTGCTATTCATAACTGGTACTTAGGCCAGTCTTGTTGTATTAAACTTAAAATCCGTTGTGCCACCTAGGAGTTAAGCATCAGCAAGAACCTGATACTGTTATTAGTATTAGTTATTTATTGTCAGGGGTGAGGTAACTTTCTCCAGAGGCTAGCAGTACTAGTAATCAGCATTTGTGAGTAATTAGTCTCTGCTGTGTACTGTTGAGAAAGTTTATAAATTCTCGTTCTTAGAGAATCGTGCGAAGAAATCAGCGAAAAGTAATCGTTGCTTGATGTAGCAAGATAATAATTGTCCTTGCTCTTGAATATCATTATCAATTAAATAATTTTTAGCATATATTTTAAAAACCCCGTGATATTTTTAAAAACCCCTTGACAGTTGGCGACCTCATTCCAGGATATTAACTCCTAGCTCTAAAGCTATTCACGAGATAGTACTCACTCGTTCATATTTAGGAATTTACCATTAAAATTTATAGGCACAAGTTTACTGGTGGTTACCGTTAATTTAGCAAGCGAATTTTTGCTTTATTAATCATTAGAGTACTTAACTCTAGTTTATTCTTGGTAACGCCAGACGATTTTATTCGCTTCTGGGTAGTCAGTGTACCCATTGTGTCTATTATTGAGTCTTCCCAGTCATTTACATTTTTGATTTATTCTTTGCCAGTTAACTAGATAAGACTGGTCACCATTAGCTTGTGTCTGTATTCTTTATTTGTGTTATTAGCATTCGTTTGCGAAGCAGTCAGTACTCAATTTCGGTTTGCTTAGTAAATTAGCGCCATGGCTACCACTGTATTTTTACAGGAAGCCAAAGAAATGGGTCTTTCGGACCCAACCGAAATTAAAGAGTATATACTCTCACGGCATAATCAGGAGCAGCAGCACGAGAATGATGCCTGTGAAGAACGTAAGATTCAGCACGAATACGAGCGAGAACAGCGTGAGAAACGCGAAAAGGAGCGCGAACACGAGCAGAAACAACACGAGCTCGAGTTAGAAAAACAGCGACAACAGCGCGAACTCGACTTGGAACATGAGCGAGAACAACGTGAGGAACGAGAAAGAGAATGATAACACGAACGTGCAGAGCGAGAAGCACACGAAAAACATGAACTTGAAGTGCTGAAGCTCAAGCGAGATTCCATGGCTTCAGACACGTCTGGTGCAGTTGGTCCAAGCTCCATGAGCGTTCTCCCTGCACATGTCCTGGCGACCCCACGCATCAAGCTTCCTTCATACAAGGAAAACGATCGAATCGAGCCGTACATAGCTCGTTTTGAGGACATGGCAGACATGTATCAACTGGATGAGGCAACTAAGCGGCTTCAGTTTCTTAGCCTATTTGAGGGCCCTGCCCTCGATATTCTCCACAGAATTCGTGGAGACAATCTCACATATGAGATGATGAAAACTGCACTCATTAAGGCGTATGGTCTCACAGTAGACGACGCCAAAGTTCAGTTCATGCGAGCTCGTCTCCAAGACAAGGAGACAGCTGTTCAGTTCCTTGATCGTCTCACAGCTTACTTAAATGAGTGGATGGAGAAAGATGAAACTCCTTCCACGCATGAGGGGATAATTGACCTTATGCTGCGTACACAGCTAGAGAGGTCGTGGCCTGCTGAGCTCAAAGCACAGCTTAAGATCTGCCAGGTGAAAGATGCCAGCCAAATGGCAGAAAAGGCTGACGCATTCTTTACTGCATACGGGTATCAAACTCGTAAGCAAAACACCTGGAGCAGAAAAGATACTGCCAAGTCTGGGAAGCCGTCTCAGACTGAATCCCATCACCAAGGCCGTTCTCAGAGTAATGGCCAAAGTCCAAGCAAACCGCAGAAGGACCAGGGGCAAAATACACAGCAGCCTGCTTGGAAGAGGTACAGCAAGTACCCTAACCAGCAGCAGTATCAGCCACGCAACCGACCGTCGGGACAAACTTTTTCACTACCAGCTCAAAAGAGGCAGGAAGCGAACGCAGCCTTCATTCCTCATCAGCAGCACGGTGGTCACGTCCCTACCAGTACGGGTACTCCCCCACAGTTCACTGGTCCCACAGTGACAGTGAACCCCCCTCCACAGATGGCCAATGTTCCATCATCCCAATATAATTCACAAGGCACAATGTTTGCCGCATCAATTCAGCAGCCTCATGAGTGGCTAGCTGCTTCCTCCACAAGCCCCCCCACAGGTGACAGTACCTTCCTTGTCCACCCAGGGTTTGTGGGAGACATTCCTGTGAAGGTCCTGAGAGATAATGGTTCCTCAGGTTGCTCTGTTAAGCAGAGTTTAGTTCGGCCTGAGCAGTATACAGGTCGACAGATCCATGCAAACCTTATTGATGGATCAGTGAGATTGTTCCCTGAGGCATGTATCCAGGTGGCATCCCCATTTTATACTGGTACGACACTTGCAGTTGTCATGCCAGAACCCTTATTTGAACTCATCATTGGCAATATTTCCAGTGTCAAGGATAGTTGCTCCAATGATATCGTTACTTAGACTTCGGCTGCTGCGGTAACACGAGCCATGGCTGAGGCTCCAGACTGTGTCACCTCAGTGATCATTGAATCGCCGCAAGATCTGATGTGTAGTCAACTTGTTGTACAAGAACAACATTCTGACCCGACACTTGTTGCCGTGCGGAACAAACAAAAGGGTCGAGTGATTAAGTATTCACGGGGAGGTCGAGCCAAGTTCCTTCGCAAACAAGGACGGCTCTACCATGAGTCACGAACACCCGAGGGTGAGGTTCGACTGCAGTTTGTCGTTCCCGCCAAGTACCGCCTAGCAGTGTTACAATGGGATCATTGTTCAGTCTCAGGAGGTCACATGGGCAAAAGGAAGACCCAGGGCCGTATCCGAGCTGACTTTTTCTGGCCACGGATGGGACGAGACATAGATAGTTTTGTCCGTTCCTTTAGTGTGTGTCAAAGTAACACCACTAATCAGGGACATGCCCTTCCTGTGCCGTTCGTAACCACACCTGTAATCTCCGAGTCAGTTGAGAGACAGGGTAGAGGTGAAGTGGGTGCAGACCTGACGTCTCGCCCATTGGCCCCACAGGACACATCATGTCCAGGGCCTGTACATACATATTATGTACCGTAGGTTAAGGGGGAAGTTGAGAGGCGACTCGAGGCTATGGAAGACCCGAGTTTGCACAAGGATTCTCAGCTCCCCGATACTAATATAAGTACTGTAGGTTAAGGGGGAAGTTCGAGAGAGAACTCCGCAGAGGCGACTCGAGGCTATGGAAGACCCGAGTTTGCACAAGGATTCTCAGCTCCCCGATATTAATATAAGCACTGTAGGTTAAGGGGGAAGTTCGAGAGAGAACTCCGCAGAGGCGACTCGAGGCTATGGAAGACCCGAGTTTGCACAAGGATTCTCAGCTCCCTGATATTAATGTAAGCACTGTAGGTTAAGGGGGAAGTTCGAGAGAGAACTCCGCAGAGGCGACTTGAGGCTATGGAAGACCCGAGTTTGCACAAGGATTCTCAGCTCCCCGATATTAATATAAGTACTGTAGGTTAAGGCACAGGTTGAGGACCCGTGTGCAGTTCGAGACTATGGAAGACCCAAGTTTGCACAAGGATTCTCAACTTGCTGACAGTAATCGTGTGCTATAATTAATGGCGACCTTGAATGTACGAAGCTTAGGCTGTCACTTGTATTTTTCAGCCAAAGCGTACTTTTCGTAGCATGTACTGATTGCTAGGCAGAGAGAGTAATTGTAACTTAATAAGAATTTTGTCTCATTGACACTTTTGATGCTCCACCTTAATTGGTTTTGCAGGTACAGCAATGGGTGTAGCAGTTTTGCTGTGCGGGCCAGCTGATCGTCTGCCGCACGCTGCCGCCTCTTCTCCTCTGCCTTCGTCATCGCCATATTATTTACTGTGTCATTTTACACATAGGTACAGTTACACTACAACTGTCACACCTACACCGTGTATTACATACACCATGCTACACAACAATTAGTTGTCAGTGTAAATGTAGCAAATTTTTGCTCAGTTTGACCTGAGTACAGGATTTTCACCGTCGTCACGGAGTTTTTCCCTCAAGCTTGCTTCTGTTAACGTAAATACGAGTTTTTTTTCGCTCACTGGCGACTGCGACTTTCTCCTGTAGCAGGATAGCACACACACCACAGTGTGAATCTTGTGTGACTGAGTTAGGATGTGTACATATATATATATATATATATATATATTCCACAAATTTTTTCCCATAAGGAAAAAAATTAATTTTGTAGGGGCGTAATGTCACAAATCAAATTCGTGACATTTCCCTTTTGTGAAAAACACGAACTATTAGTGGAAAACTCACTGTGTATCGCTCAGTTAACCGTTTCTCTCTCCACTTCGGTGGTATACTTTTCAAAACATTCGTCACTGTTTCAAAAGTGACCAATTTTATGCACGTCACTAAGTGCTCTACTGAGCGATATTATTGTTTCTTTATTGTTCGCCCCTGCTTGCCTCGGCCGTTAGAAAAATGCGGCCTAGTGCTCCGCTTTTCTTTCCCACGACTTAGGCAGTCCAGTTGTTGCTGTGACGGAGAGAGGTCCTGTGCCAGCAGTGTGAGAGATCAGCTAGTACCTAAACTCCACTTCACAGCTCCCCAGTGCTCCCACCTTGAATTGGGTGATACACAGCATTCATCGACCAGTATTTCTTTTCGTTTTCGTAGTCTTAAGAGTTTAATTAAGGTGTTTTTCTGAGGCATAAGCATTTTGCTTTTGTGTGAGTGAGTGAGTGCGATCTCATTAATTTGATTTTGAATTGTAACGTTAAATTTATTTTGTAATCAATAAATTTAACAGTTCTTCTTCTTGAGCTTAATGTAAAGTAAACTCTTGTTTCATTTCTCCACAATTAAGCTTATTTTCCATATAGCTCCTAGCTTGCATAAACGTTTTGCTATTCACAACTGGTACTTAGGCCAGTCTTGTTGTATTAAACTTAAAATCCGTTGTGCCACCTAGGAGTTAAGCATCAGCAAGAACCTGATACTGTTATTATTATTAGTTATTTATTGTCAGGGGTGAAGTAACTTTCTCCAGAGGCTAGCAGTACTAGTAATCAGCATTTGTGAGTAATTAGTCTCTGCTGTGTACTGTTGAGAATGTTTATAAATTCTCGTTCTTAGAGAATCGTGTGAAGAAGTCAGCGTAAAGTAATCTTTGCTTGATGTAGCAAGATAATAATTGTCCTTGCTCTTCAATATCATTATCATTATCAATTAAATGATATTTAGCATATATTTTAAAAACCCCATGATATTTTTAAAAACCCCGTGACAGTGTTATCACCTCACGTCCATACCACGTGGCAGCACGTCCCACGGCTCTGTCATCGTCCTCATCCTCGTCCTCGTCCTCGAATTCTGGTTCCAAATCACGCTGGGGATAGGGATAGGATATTGCACGTGCCTTCTTTGCCTGCTGCCCCTCTCTAGCAGCGCGGTAAGTCACGTACTGCCGCTTCCTGGGAGATGGAACCTCCTCGTCACTGCTGGTGGTTTCTTCTTCCTCTGGCTGCACATAATCCTTGTCCATATCCTCCTCGTCCAGTGGGGAATCACTGTCGCCAGTAAAGGTGTCCAGGGCGACTTGAATTTCGCTGTCTGAGAGACCTCTCTTAGCCATGTCTGAGCAGGACCGTGGCTACCAGGTGAGTGGACGAGTGGTGGGCTAGCGCAGGTCACGCGGGGTCGCCGAGTGTCCCCGCCTGGTGGCAGGTAGGGGAAGGTCATGCGAGGGTACGTACCGCAAATCAAGCGCGAATTTTGAAAATTGTCGAAATTAAGCACATTGCAATTGCACGACGTACCGGTACATTGCTGGGACTGGCAAATGCAAATCGTTGCAACGTACCCATACGTCGATGGGACAGGGCGGGCTAGGCAAACTCTTTCGCCTTTGTCTGTCAGCTTGTACTTTTCCTTCTTGCTGGAAGTTTGCTCTCATTCAGCCAGTCCCAAAGATGGGTGACCACTCCCAACCCTCCAACTATCGTCCAATTGCTTTAACGTCCTGTATTTCAAAAGTTTTTGAGTCAATACTCAGTAGAAAAATTTTAAGGCATCTTTCCTATCACAACCTTCTTTCCGATCGTCAGTATGTGTTCCGTCAGGGACGCTCCACTGGCGATCTTCTCACCTACATTTCAGACTCATGGTCATCCTCCTTTCGGGACTTTGGCGAAAGCTTTGCCATTGCACTTGACATCTCAAAGGCTTTCGATTGAGTCTGGCATAAATCTTTATTTTCCAAACTGCCCTCCTAAGGTTTCTATCCTTCTATCTGTGCCTTCGTCTCTAGCTTCCTTTCTGGTCGTTCTATAGCCGCTGTTGTAGACGGCCATCGTTCTTCTCCTACATCTATCAACAGTGGTGTTCCTCAGGGCTCTGTCCTATCACCAACTCTCTTCGTTTTATTCATCAATGATCTTCTAAGCTGTACATCTAACCCTATCCACTCATACGCTGATGACTCCACCCTGCACCTTTCCATTCGGTTCCCGCAACGCCCATCTCAACAGTTGCTTCAACAAACAAGGGATGAGGCTATGGCACACCTAATGTCTGACTTGGCTCGTATCTCTGACTGGGGTAAAAATAATATGGTTGTTTTTAATGCATCTAAGACACTTCTTACACCTATCAACCCGACAAAATCTTCCACAGGTATACCCATTAATGTTTAATAATATTCAGCTTAATCCTGCATCATCCTGGAACATGCTTGGGGTTTCATTTACTCGGGACTTATCTTGGAAAGATCATATTACATCTCTTGTAAAATCTGCTTCCAAGAGATTGGGTGTGCTAAGCCGACTCCGCTCTTTCTTTACCCCTGCACAATTGTTGACTCTATACAGGGGTTTTATCCGCCCCTGCGTGGAGTACAACTCTCATGTGTGGGGAGGCTCCCCACTTACAGCTCTTCTCAATAGGGTGGAGTCAAAGGCTTTTCGTCTCATTAACTCTCCTCCTCTTACTGACTCCCTTCAACCTCTGTCTCTTTGCCGCGCTTTGCATCTTTATCTCTTTTCTATCGCTACTTTAATGGTCACTGCTCCTCTGAACTGTCTGCTTGCATTCCTCCACCTCTACGACGGACGCGTAGCACCCGTCTGGCAGCAAACTCTCATCCCTTTTCTGTCCAACTTTCTAATGCAAAAGTTAACCGTTACTCCCAGTCTTTCATTTATGCAACAGGTCAGCTCTGGAACTGTCTCCCTCTGTCTGTATTTCCTGCTGCCTATGATTTCCAGTTTTCAAACGCAGTGTGTCCAGGCATCTCAAAATGATCGGATCTTGAATTTAGCTCTCTATTGTATTTTGTTTTTCTCTTTGAGGGAACTGTTACTGCGTGCTGATGGCCTTTGGTTCCTTCTTCCTCGCATTAAAAAAAGAAAGAAAAAAAACGAGGGGAGAGAAAGTAGACAAGAGAGGGGGAATGAAATGCGAAGTAGTGGTCACATTATTTGTCAATATTCTTTCATTCAGAGTATGATATGAAGGAATTAATATCCGGTAGATAATGTTGCATTACACCTTGTATAGCAGCGTTAGATAACAAGCATTAGAATGGTGATATCAAGGGCTGGGTCTTGAGAATAATATATTGACGTGACAGATCAAACAGTAGTGCAGGGCCAGATATTTGTGTTTATCTGCGTATTTTGACTTCGGACACAGAAAGGAATCTGTATGGTTTTGATTTACGTATTGTTTGTGTAAGAAACGTCCTCTACCCTTACGTGTAATTTATTTTTTGAACTTAATATCATATGCAACCTTTGACATGGCTGTGTCCACGGTAAGTGTGATCACACCGGTACACACTCCCTCGATAGTCACGATCATGTCAGCTAATTTATGGCATCTCATTATGAAAAGGCTATTTAAAATAGCTGTGCACAAATGGTAAATATATCTGATGTCTGTGCACATGGATTGATATACTAACGATATCTCTCATAGTCTGTTGTTTGTACTCCATGCCGGTATGGGTTTGAATGGCCGTCCAACAACCCCAACACCCTCTCATCACTTCGGAATGATATTTTCCTCCGACAAAAAGCAGCTAGTTACAAGTTGGTGGACAAGGCAATAGTGTGTTGTGCGGGAAACTTCTGGCTCTGCATTAATGTGTAGTCTGTCACGTCAGTATATTTTTCTCACAAGCCAGCACATGATATCACCACCTATCTAAAGCTTGTTATCCGGCGTTGCTACACAAGGAGTAATGTAGAATATTCTACTGAATATTAACCCCTTTATATTTTGCCATGAATGAAAGAAAAAAAGACAAATAATGTGACCATCACTGTGCATTTCATTCTTCCTCCTCTACCTACCCTCCCTCGCCTCCCTCATTCCACCCCCTCACCATTGCTCGTCCCCCCACCCACCTTTCCTTCTCTCTCTGGCCTCTCCCTCTCAACCTGGCCGCGCATAAAGGAGGCAGCCTAAGGCATGGGGTACAGGAGGATAGGTAATTAGTCATGACCAGGACTGTACATGCTCCACCCCCTCTTCCCCCAAAAAAAAGCCTCTTAATGACGAAAGCTCGGGGAGCAAAATAAAGTTTTCTTCTTTGAGAAATAGGGTCGAAATGAACCCTTTATAACCATCTTCAGCCTTACGAAAGATTAGTATACATGACATTGATCATGATTACGTACTTTCTTATGTTTTTCGGGCGTTTACCTGACAGTTAGGACAATTTCCACCCTTAGCTAAAATTATTGAAGTTACCAGCTATGCAAGCTTTAGCACTGGCACTGATGAGGAGCCTACATATGGTGGCGCAGTGTAACTTGGGTAGTGTGAATCAGCTGCGACATTCACCCGGGAGCCACATATCCTCATATTTCCGTGCACCTCGCCATGGGGAGGAACCCTCATCCCACACTGGCGAGATGTCGTCTACCACAAGGGGATGCCAGTTATCGACACCGTGCAGCTGTGGAACTGCCCTACAGAAGCAATTGTTCACCTTTAAAAATATTTTTAATATACTCATTGCTCACGTATTTCAATGTTCATAAATATGACGACAACGCAATATAGCAATAGGGCACTTTTAGCAGAAAATCACGTTATCCGTTTGAATATCCATGGGTGACTGAGTGACGAATGAGGATGAGGACAACTAAAAGAGAGATTTGGGCAATATTTTCGACCTAACTCGTCACTCCGGTTATAATTTTTGGCACCAGACTTGCCGCACAAAGTAAATGGCATTCGGGGCTTGCACCTTGGTTTTTGCCGCGATTATTGGCACCCGTGTTGCAAGGCAGTACACAATGTAAAGATCCATTATAGAGAGAGAGGGGGGGGGGTTAGATTTATAGTGTGCAAAAGGCAAAATAATAACTACAAACGAGTGGCCGACGCCCTTGATCCCCTGACATAATCAACAAACCTTCACCCACCTATTCTGGATTGGAAGATGGTGTGGCACATACCTGTTACCCTGACTGGTGTTTTTACACCCCTAGACACGAGATACAGGTGAATCGATTCTGTGCCACGAGGTAGTTTTTGTTTAGATATTGCTTCCTCCACACCATTTTATTCATGTAAGCGACTTTTAGTTAAGGGATAGGAGATTAAACTAGTATCTTTATTTCAAAAAGTCTGTCCAAATGTAACTAAAATTGTCTGGTCATAGCAATGACAGAACACTCGTTGTTGGTTTGAAGGAATTAACTTGCAACTTGAGGCCCGGGACGAATGCACTGGGCGGATAATGACGGGAAGCAAATGAAAAAAAGTGCCGGAAAGATTCAAAGGGGAAGATGGCGGCGGGAAGTTCCAACGACGAAAAAAAGGGGAAATAAAGACAAGAAAACAGATGGGCTGCACAACGAGAAGCAAGGGAAAAATATGTATGTCAGTTCGACGAGTGGTGGAAAAAGAGCGAGAGTTGTGAGCAGTAAACGAAGGTAGAATCAGAGGGCAAAGTTTCTGTGTCCCTTGCTTTTACCTTCGTTTCAATCTCTCTCTCTCTCTCTCTCTCTCTCTCTCCATTGCTTACTGGTGACGGTGTGTTTCAGATGAATCAATTTCAGGTTAATGGGTAACTTGTACATTGTTACTGGAGACCATATGCTAACCAGTGATATCGAAAACCAACGGTGTATCCAGCACTGTACGAGAGGGAGTTTTTCATTCGAAGTAAGAGGGGAGGGGATGGCATATCAGTAAGCACGATGAGGTGACACGATGTATTATGATTCTGCAGGTACCCCCTACCTGGGGGTAGGAGGGTTTCAAGAATACTCCCCCAGTATCCCTGCTTGTCCTACGAGGCGACCAAAAGGGTTGGTGGTGGGTTAGTGCCCCACCCCATAAAAAGAACTAAAAAAGCAAATAAAGCGCCTCGGACCCGGACGGACCATACGTTGACGACTAAGGAACGGACAAAGGACATTTTTAGGGTGGGAACATGGAATGTGAGAGGAGTGAATGATGAAGTGAAAGAGAGAGAGAGAGAGAGAGAGAGATTTTTCAGGTGCTTGAGGGTGCAAAAGTGGATATATGTGGACTGACTGAAACTAAATGGCATGGTGAAAGGGTGAGAGAATGGGAATATGGTTTAAATATATGTGCGGGAGTCATTGAGAATGAGAGGGCAAGAGAGGGAGTATGTCTGATGATAAGCAAGAAGTGGAAGGAGAATGTAAGAGAGTATGGAACAGTGGATGCAAGGATTGTATGGGTGAGGATGAAAGTAGATATACAAGTGTGGGTTATTGTATGTGTGTATGCCCCGACAGAGGATCGAGTGGCAAGAGTGAAAGATGAGTTTTGGGCGGGAGTAGAAGCATGTATAGACAAGTCTGAGAGGAGTGAGAGTGTGCTGTTGATTGGACACATGAATGGCGAAGTTGGGAATGTACGAGTGGATGGAGTGGTTGGTCAGTGGGGTGTGCCAGCTGAAGTAGATGGGAATGGTAGTGCTTTGGTGGACATCTGTGCTTGTAAGGGGTTGGCAATAGCCAACACCTACTTTCGTCATAAGATGATCCACCGGTATACATGGAGAGTAATGAGGAGGATGGATGGTGAAATTGTTGAACGAAAGGCAATGATAGACTACGTGTGTGTGGATGAGCGAATGAGAAGACAAATGTTGGATGCAAGAGTGTGGAGAGGGTGGGGGAATGGAGTCTCGGACCATCACTTAGTGATGGCCAAGGTAGAGCTGCAAGGAAAGTGGTTGAGGAGACGAAGGGGAAGACAGGAGGAAGCAGCTCCTGTGAGAAGAGTGGAGAAATTGCAAGATAGTGAGAAAATGACAGAGTATCAGAGCATAGTGGAAGAAAGATTGGGAAGGTATGAGCTAGAGCAGATGGAAGGGGTGGAAGACATGTGTAAGATATTCACGGAAGAGATAGGCGCAGTGTGAGGCGGTTTGTGGAGTGAGGAGGAGATGCAAGGGTGTGCAAGGGACAGCATGGTGGAATGATGGGGTGAAACGAGCTGTGGAACAAAAGAAGAAGGCATATAGTGAATGATTAGCGAGTAGAGGTAGGGGAGAAGATGAGAGAGAGAAGAGAGAGGTATATGTGAGCAGAAGGGAGGTTAAGAGACTGGTGAAGGAGGGTAAGAAGAAAGTGGATGAAGAGTTTGGGAGGAATCTGAGTGTGAAATTGAGGGAGAATAAGAAATTGTTTTGGAAGGAAGTAAAGAAAGTAAGGCAGTGTGAAAGGGGAAATAGTAGGGGAGTGAAAGATAGGAATAATAGATTGTTGGTGGAGAAGAGAGAGAAATTGAGGAGATGGAAGGAGCACTTTGAGGATTTGTTGAATGTAGAGAGTGAGAGCAATGCGAGTATAAGTGGTTGGTAGAAGAAGAGATAAGAGGAGGGAGGAAGAGATCAGTAGGGCGGAAGTACTGGAAGTGATGAAGAAGATTAAGTTGGAAAAGGCCCCAGGAATTGATGGAGTGTGTAGTGAAATGCTTTGGTATGGGGGTGAGATTGTTGTGGGTGGATATTGAAGTTGTGTAGATTGGCTTGAGAAGAGGGAAGGGTTCCAGAGGACTGGAAATCAGGTACAATTGTTCCTTTATACAAAGGAAAAGGGGAGAGAGAGGTATGTGGTAACCATAAGGGTATTTGCCTTCTTAGTGTGACTGGTAAAATATATGGTAGAATACTCATTGATAGGGTTAGGCATATGACAGAGGAGCTAGTTGGAGAAGAACAAGGGGGATTTAGGAAGGGAAAAGGGTGTGTAGATCAGATATTTGTTCTAAGATGTTTAGTGGAGAAGTATCTAGAGAAGGGAAGGAAAGTGTAGGCTGCCTTCATGGACTTAGAGAAAGCTTATGACAGAATAGATAGGCAAGGTATGTGGAAGGTATTATGAATATATGGAGTGGAGGGGAAATTGTTGAGTGCTGTGAAGAGTATGTACGAGGGAGCTAGGGTTACGGTGCGAGTGGATGGTGAGCTGAGTGAGTTCTTTGATCTCAGTGTGGGACTGAAACAGGGTTGTGTGATCTCTCCATGGCTGTTTAATATATACATGGATGGGGTTGTAAAGGAGGTGCAAGGTAGGGCAGTGGATGTGGGGGTGGCTCTAATGAATGAGGGTGAGATTTGGAAGCTTCCTGTTTTGCTGTTTGCTGATGATACAGTATTGTCGAGTGAAGATGAATGGGAGTTGCATGGTTTGGTGAATGAATTTGGGACAGTGTGTGGGAGGAGGAATCTGAAAGTTAATGTAAACAAAAGTAAAGTTATGGTGTTTGAGAGGAATGAAGTCACAGAGTGTGCAGTGAGGTTGGATGATGAGGATATGGAGAATGTGAGTGCATTCAAGTACTTGGGTAGTGTGATGAGTAAGGATGGAACTTTGGGGGATGAAGTGAGTGAAAGGGTACAGCAGGGAAGGAAGGTTGTTGGTACACTGAAAGCAGTGATGAGAAATAGGGAGGTGCGTATGGAAGTTAAGAAGTCACTGCATGATAGTATTGTGATCCCTACCCTGACATATGGAAGCAAGGCGTGGACCTTGCAAGAGGGGAACAAGTCAAGAGTGAGAGCAGTGGAAATGAGTTACTTGAAAGGAGCATGTGGAGTGACGTGGAGGGACAGGTTGACGAATGAAGAAGTGAAGGAACGTTGTGGGGTGGATTTGGTTGAGAAGGTTAGGAGAAATACACTGAGGTGGTTTGGACATGTGAAGAGAATGGAGAATGAAAGACTGACTAAGAGGGTGTATGTAGGTGAGGTGGAGGGAGGGAGAGGGAGGGGTAGACCGAAGATGAGGTGGAGGGATGGAGTTGAGAAGTATATGAGGGAGGGGGGGATGAGTTGGGAGGAGGGTATTCAAATGGTGGGTGACAGAGCGACTTGGAGGCGTTTTGTCTGCGGCCACCCTTTGCGGGATTAGGGCGTCGAGCTATAGATAGATAGATAGATGATTATAAATAGGCATGAAGAGGTGAAACAATGTATTATGATTCTGCAAGTACCTTTTCAAAAAAATTTTAATAATAAGAATGACCTGCCAGAAAGTGTAAATATTCTGCAGGGAGTAATGGCGAGGGAGGGTTTTCAGGCAACTCCAAAGCTGACCTGACTACGTCCCTAAAGACAGTTCTCCCACCCTGCACTCCAGTGGTGCTAACTAATGCGATTAACTCAAATGGGGTTTACTTCCAATTCGAGGAATTAGATTAATCCTTTATTAACTCACTTACATCGTCAAGTCTCTGCTAAGGTGAAAATACACAACCCTAGCAATACACATACAGGATGTATACATGGCTGCATATATAGATGTGCCATAATTATGTTGTATATATAAATAGTAACAAAACCTCGAGATGAAAGGGGTGAAGTAGTAATGGTTTACTGAAATCAGTAATGATGTGAAATGGACGTCACTTATTGGAAAGGGTTAAGAATACTGTTAATCCAGCAATCCAGTCGGCCTCCCTTGCTCTCACTCTTGTTCTCTCTCTCTCAACTTGCATCAACTTTCCTGAAGCATAAGTACATTTATTGTCGACCGAAAACTTGCTGCATTATTGCTGAAGAATGGAAGTGTGATCGATATACTGCATATATCAAACATGCTCTGCTATAATTATGTTTTTTTCACAAATGAAAAACTAATGGCTTGCCAACACCGTCGCAATCACTTTAATTAACATGGCTGATAAAAATTTTCTAATCCCCTCTATTCCATAATTATCATTGTTGTGCAATGTCGCTCTCTTCTAGTATTAAGTAAGACTTTTCTGAAGCGTTTGATTGTATAGTCTATTTTCTTTTTTCTTTACTTCAGTCAATCGGCACTAAGGTATCTATAATATATTCTTACCCCTTCCCCTGTTCACCTCTTGGTCTTTTATATACAGAAATAGTTAAATCTGAAAGCATCTGCCTTAATCTGTACATTCTCCTTCTTACGACCTCCAGTATTTCCAATGCACTGTAGTCAGTCGTATCGAATGCAGTTGGATTTTAATAAGTTTAGAAAACTTCCATCTAAATTACACGTTTTCACTGATTGTGCTGTTGGCTTATTCTTACCTTGTGAAAAGTGCTACACTTGTCATGCAAGGAAAATACTATTATTTTCGCTGTATTCGTTGCATGTACAGGAAAAGTAACATTATATTATATATATAAGAAAGACTATAATGCCGCGATTAAATCTAAAAATGTGAGAACCGGTACTTTTATTATTAGATGGATGTTGTTTTGTGTTTTGTGCTGAAAATAACAATCCGTTATACTGAATACGTTTTCAGACTTTTAGGAACCCCTTAAATTTCAAGCTGTAAGTATACATGGACACAGCGACAGTATCTACAAGTGTGCTTTCATTAGCTGCCCCGTCAAACCAGTGGCTGTTATTTGATGGCGGGCTGGCAGATTATGATGTAATTAGATTATGACACAGTTTCATCAGTGGCGCCACTGTGTCCAAGATACTGGATATATTGGTGGATGAATGTTAATATTCCTATATGAGAACTTTTTTTTGTTTGCCATATTCTTTTGACTGAACTAATATTACATGCGGCTTTGGAGAGACTCCAGAAAATGTTTTTTTTTTTTTTTTTTTAATGACGGCTACTGTACATTATATCCACCCTATCCACATTGAAAAGTCTGTACTGAGCTGAGTAAAAAACGACAGGAGATAGGAAGAAAAAACAGAATAGTTGCCATTCCACTAAAGAAAAAAAGACCTACTTTACGTTCTCCATTGTAGTAATATGAAGTTCAAACTGCCCTCTTACGGTTTCTATCCTTTTATCTGTGCCTTCATCTACAGCTTCCTTTCTGGTTGTTCTGTAGTAGCTGTTGTAGATGGCCCTCGTTCTTCTACTAGATCTATCAACAGAGGCGTTCCTCAGGGCTCTGTCCTATCACCAACTCTCTTCCTTTTATTCATCAATGATCTTCTAAGCTGTACATCTAACCCTATCCACTCGTACGCTGATGATTCCAACCTTCACCTTTCCATTCGGTTCCTGCAACGTCCATCACAGCAGTTACTTCATCAAACAAGGGATGAGGCTATGGCACACCTAATGTCTGACTTGGTTCGTATCTCTGACTGGGGTAAAAATAATCATGTTGTTTTTAGTGCATCAAAGACTCGGTTTTTACACCTATCAACCCAACAAAATCTTCCACAGGAGTACCCACTAATATTTAATAATATCCAGCTCAATCCTGCATCATCCTTGAACATGCTTTGGGTTTCATTCACTCGGGATTTATCTTGGAAAGATCATATTGTGTCTCTTGCTAAATCAGCTTCCAAGAGATTAGGTGTGCTAAGCCGACTCCGTACCTTCTATACCCCTGCTCAGTTGTTGACTTTATACAAGCGTTTTATTCGCCCCTGTGTAGAGTACAACTCTCATGTGTGGGGAGGCTCCCCACATACAGCTCTTCTCAATAGGGTTTAGTCAAAGGCTTTTCATCTCATTAACTCTCCTCTTACTGGCTGTCTTCAACCTCTGTCTCTTCGCCACACTGCTGCCTCTTTATCTCTTTTCTTTCGCTACTTCCTTGGTCACTGCCCCTCTGAACTGTCTGCTTGCATCCCTCCACCTCTACGACGGGCACTTAGCACCCGTCTGGCAACAAACTCTCATCCTTTTTCTGTCCAACTCTCTAATGCAAGAGTTAATCGTTACTCCCAGTCCTTCATTTATGCCTCAGGTCAGCTCTGGAACTGTCTCACTGTGTCTGTATTTCCTACTACCTATGATCTCCAGTCCTTCAAACGCAGTGTGTCCAGGCATTTCAAAATGAACAGGTCTTGAATTTGGCTCTCTTTTGTATTGTTTTCTTGGAAGGAATTGTTTGCGGGCTCCTTGCCTTTGATTCCTTTTTACTTGCATTAATATATATATATATATATATATATATATATATTTGATAATGTTGCACCTATGCATTTTGCTGAAGAGGCACCCTTCACTAGCAAGGAAGAGAAAACAGTCTTTAGTAACACCGTCAAATAAGATAACACCTTTTATACTCTTGCTTATTCCTATGTTACTTCCAGTGGATTACATTTAACTCGAAAGTCATCAGGTCTAGTAAAGTGGTTCAAAAGAAAAAAATGTATACGTCTTCCCAATTGTTAAAAAAAGATATAAAGCCACCAAGAGAAGTTGATTGGTCACTGCTCTTAACTGGAATACAGTAGATCACAATAGCCTAGCCAAAGATCCATGCACCTGCATTGTAAGCGAATATCTGTTCATGATATTCATATCTGGCTCAAAACTATAAACGCGTGCGGAATAAGAGACTACTTCTTCAATTCTTCCCAATGGGGAATAAATGAAAATAAAACTACTGTAGTAACAGAATGGCTCTTACTGCTGTCAAGGGTAGATCCATACCTTTGGAAAAAGGGAAACTTTTTTTTTTCTTTTGAAATAACAATAAGTGTTATTTAATCCTGACTTAATACCAACTTTCTCAAATTTTATTATGAAATCCCAATTTTCATGGAAATATTGTTTGATAGGATTTATACAGAATATTTATTGAGTATGTTTTGGTATAAATTATTGCCTCTTTTTTCTTTAATAATCGTTAGTCTGCCAAAAACAGAGTGGGCTTACGCACCAATGCACCCCTCCCAAATCCGTGCTTGATGGTATTTAATGTCATTATTTACTTAGTAAAATACGTGAAAACCAGGACAATAGGGAATGGATATTACCATTTTTATTCCAGGACGTTCCTCTCTGCCTGAAAACAAATATGAAACAAGAAGCGATGCCAAGGCACAGCAAACCCGTCGCCGGCAGTCATTTTCGTGCTGACATATAAACACAACAGGATATGAAGTTAAAGATGCCACGTTTCAAATTTGGAGTAAATCGGGTGAAAATTGACGATTTCACTCTCACTTGAAATTTTAGGTCTGACTCACCTGACATTGACCCCCTTACCGCTAACTGAGGAGTGATCCCCCTGATGTAATGAAGCATGTTATAGGATGCAGATTTGAAAGATGCACATTTAGGTTTTGGTTTCATATCGATAAGACGATTTTCAAAGGAGCTAGGCGAAAAAACTATTTTCTTTTTTTTTTTTTACAGTATCTGAGCCTTCAGCCTGGGCCTTGGCTCAATATGGCCCCAAATTTAATCAGGTGATGAGAAGGTCATAGTCTAACACCCCTATAATTTTAGTCCAAATTGCACCAGTAGTATTTTTTGTAAAGTTGTTAATAGACAGACAAACACACAAACAAACAGACAAACTGAGTGAAACAGTACCCGTTCCCAAGCCCCTCCGGGGAAGGGACAGGTGACAAGCAGGTAACTCCATTATGACGTTGAAGCACCACCGTTCGCCTCTGTCGCCATATAAATATTCTGAACATAGTGGAGACCAGTGGTTGCAAAGGGCTGCTAAGGGCTGTTTCTGATCTTAGGTTTGATTAGGCCTTCCTGAATAAAAGAAACTCACGAGTTGATGGAAGAATTCACACACACACACACACACACACACACACACACACACACACAGGATACCTTTAACCCCTTAACCAAGGGGATGTCGGGAGTGTGCCATGCACATCCCGCGGGGATAGTTGCTCTCTGATTGAGTTTTTAAAAATATTTTCCAAAAATCAGTTATTAGTCCTAGAATATTATAATTCAATAAGCATATGGCACATACCTTCAGCTTTCTCCTGGGATGTTTGCTGAGCCTTCGTCGACTACCATAGGACTTGTGGAGGCTTCTGAAGTTGGGTAATGAAGTCTCCACTTTACACGTCCAGATACCCCGTAATATGGTTGCCATTGCCTGATATTATAACTACAAACACTATTCTGTGAATTCAATTAGTTTGGAATCCATATTCCCCCAAAAAAAAACACTGTGAAAGCAACGTAAATTACAAGCGCATACCAGCTTTCCACCCACGCTCATTCCTCGATGGTATTCTAAGGCTGAGCTGTGATTTATTATTCATAAATACACTCACACTTTATATTCCTAGTACATTATTACACTTATTTATATATGCAATATTTATCCATAAGTTTCTTTCAGTACTAGTAGTTTATTTTCACTCCAGGCCTTCACTTTCTCATTCAGTAACCTAGCATAGAGAGCTAAGTTTTCACTCTCACTTTCATTACTCCAAGTTTTTATACACGCTAAAGCAAAGCTTTCACTTTCACTTTCATTACTCCAAGTATTTATTCTCGTATTCTTATAGTACCTACTATTTACATTTTTATTTACATTCTCTATTTTATTTACATTATTTACATTTCTATTTTATTTACACTATGTTATGCACTCTCACTTGCAGTAATGTATAAAACTATTTTCCACTGTTCAGTTATATTTACATTCATTGCTTTCACTTGCTATTTATACATTATTTACATTTCCATTTGCACTGTTTTAGAGTCACCAGAAAGCTCGTAGTCACTGTCCATCATTATCGTTGATAAATTAGCCAGTTCATGTTCCACAGCAGAGTCACTTAACCCTTTACCCCTTCCCACACGAGATTTAGTAGGGGCAGAGGTCACAGGGCCCTTTGCAGGGGGCTTAGGACAGGCGCGAATCAGACGTGGTTTCACCTTGAAAGATGACAGTAAACTGAATGATGTGGCCAAGGGGCAGGGAAGGGTTGACAATGTCAGCGTGGTGACAGCTGCTAATTTATATGCTATGAAATGATTGGCAGGAAATCTAGACAATACATAATAAATCAGGTAGTTCCAGGTGAATATAAATATCACTTAGGCTTCTCCCTTCCTTTTTTATATTTATTTTTGTTACGAGAATAGGTCATGCGGCATATTTCAATGGTAAATAAACAGGGAAAATCAGCGAACGAGTGCACGTGGGGTGTTGCCAGGTGATAATTATCCCATTCCAGACATATGGTAGTATCAATTACCTTTTCTCTTTCTTTTATATATTATTATGTATAAGAATAGGGCATAGGACACATTTCAATAGATAGAATGAGCAGAAAAATCCATCCAGGATTTGTGTAGTGCAGAGCAGCTGGGCAGTCAGGAGGAGAGGGTAATGGAGGGGAGGTAAGAATGGGAGTCAAGGACAGGGGGAAAAATGGCTAAATTGTCATCAGTGGATGGAGTGCAAAATAATGACATTAGCAGAACTGAGTATAGCTGGACACTGGTAGTACTGATAGATGATACAAGCCACCACTTGAAAGTCTGGGTGAATTCAAAATAACACAGAATGACAAAAGTGACGCCCCCCGGCATGATCCCTTGCTTCTGAGCATCACGAAAGTGACACCCCGCAGTTAAGAGGTTAATAGCTCTACCAACCCCTGCAGTATTATAAGGGAAAAGAAATACTTTTATTCTGGTTAATCACATGAATGACATCACTTTGGCCCACAGGCTCACAGGCCGTTCCAGTACAGTTAACTGCCCAGTGCATTGCCCTGTCCCTCTGTGTGTATTTACTGCTATTCCGGTACAACGCAGGACACGGTCCAGTAGGATTTCTCTCTCTCTCTCTCTCTCTCTCTCTCTCTCTCCCTCTCTCTTTCTGTGTGTGTGTGTGTGTGTGTGTGTGTGTGTGTGTGTAGTGTTTTATTCTGTCCCATTGTGTAATACATACAGCTACTACGGCATTGCGCTGGCTCCCGGTGGGCTAATACACACGTATTTATATTTCTCTGTGTGTAGGAATGCCTCTATCCCCTAATCTCATCTTCCTCCCAAAACACCTAGACCCTATTCTTCAAATCAGTGAGTGAATCAGAGAGGGAAATACATTGTTCTGGACCGCCCTGGTGGATGTAAAAATGAAAATGTCACTGACTATCTATCTATATATTGCCAGATGTCTTAATCCTGTAAGTGGTGGCCACAAACAAATCGCCTCCATGTCGCCCTGTCCTCTGCCATTTCGTTGCCCTGCTCTCACACCCCCTCTCTCATATACCTCTCCACTCCATCCCTCCATCTCATCCTTGGCCTCCTCCTCCCTCTCTCCCCCTCCACCTCACACACATATACTCTCCTCATCAGTCTCTTGCTCTCCATCCTCTTCACATGGCTAAACCACCGCAGTGTGTTCCTCCTAAAGCTTCCTATCACATCCACATCCACACCACAATGCCCCTTCACTTCCTCATTTGTCAGTCTGTCTCTCCATGTGACTCCACAAGCTCCTCTCAAATAACTCATAACCACTGCTCTTGCTTTTGACTTCTGTCCCTCCAACAAGGTCCACGCTTCACTTCCATACGTTAGAGTTGGTATCACAATACTGTTACGTAGTAGCTTTTTCACTTCCATGCTCACTTCCTTGTTTCTTATCACTGCTTTCAAGGAACCAGCAACCTTCCTTCCCTATTGCACCCTTTCAAGCACTTCACCCTCTGAACTTCCATCCTTACTCAACACACTACCCAAGTACTTAAATGCACTAACAAATTCTATTTCCTCCTCATCCAGCCTCGCTGTACATTCAATGACTTCATTTCTCTCGAAGACCATAACTTTACTCTTCCCTACATTCACCTTTCGATTGCGTTTCTTACACACTCTCCCAAACTCATTCACCAAGCCTTGCAACTCCCCTTCGTCTTCACTCAACAACACAGTATCATCTACAAACAACAGTACAGTTAGTTTCCAAACACTACCCTCTCTCTCTAGGGCCACTCCAACATCTGCTGCCCTACCTTGTATCTCTTTTATAACTCTATCCATATACAGACTGAACAACCATGGAGTCATGACACATCCTTGTTTCAATTCAAGCTTCAAATAGAAAAATTCACTCAGTTCACTATCCACAGGCACTGTAGCCTTAGTACCCTAATACATACTCTTCACGGCCTTCAACAACTTCCCATCTACTCCATATATTCTTAATACTTTCCACAATCCTTGCCTATCCACCCTGTCATATGGTTTGTCCAAACCCATGAAGGCCGCATACAACTTCTTTCCCTTCTCTAGAAACTTTTCCACTAAAGATTCAAGAATGAATATCTGATCTACACATCCTCTTCCCATCCTTAATTCCCCCTGTTCTTCTCAGACTAATTCCTCTGTTATTTCCCTAACTCTGTCAATAAGTATCCTACCATATACATTTCCTATTACACTTAAGAAGACAAATGCCCCTATGATTACCACACACTTCTTTTTCCCCTTTTCCTTTGTGCAGGGGTATAATAATATTATATATACCTGATTTCCAATCCTCTGGGACTCTACCTTCCTCCCGGGCCAATCTGCACTTCTTCCACATCGATTCTACTACTATCTGTTCCCCATGCTTCAGCATTTCACTACACACTCAATCAATTCCTGGGACTTTCCGCATGATAACTTTCTTCATTACTTCCACTGTCATAAATGACTAAATGTCATAAATGACTTTGTATTTCCTTTGGGGTTGAGTTATATATATATTCGACTTATGGACGAGCGGTCTTTATATCTTGGAGTAGCTTCCCATTTCCCATGTAGTGACAGGAGAGGTAAAGAATAGTATGGGACTATTTTTATTTGTCTTGGAAATATTAACAAGTCTCTCACACGGAACGAAGTATAAGTCCCGGGTAGCTACCTCCCTGTCTCGCTATCTGTCTCTCTCTCTCAAATTGCCAAGCCCTTCTCCCCGTGACCTGTCTCCTCTGAGACCTGTCTCCTTCTCGACCTCTCTGTTCTATAGCTAACCTCTGTCTGCCACTCTCTTTCCTAAATTCTGGTGTAGCAGGGGTGTGTCACGTGTGTTCCTCGTGGATGGAAAGTTTAAGAAGCCTGTGTGTGAGTATGTGTGTATATGTGTGTGTATGGTTACTAGGTCTTTGTTCACGAGAGGACTGCTGACAGCTAACTGCATCATCTCCTTACTGGCCACTGTCGTCAGCTTTCCTCAGTGTAACTTGCAACTCATTTCCTTTTCCCAGGCTCGCAGAGGGCTGTCTATCTATCTATCTATCTATCTATCTATTATGATTTGCAGTTATAATATGTAGTCCCACATACTGCTCGGCCGCGCGAAAATGGCGTACCATCGACAGACAATAGTCCTAACATATTAATATATATTATATACACCTTATAATGAACTTATAAGCTAATTAAGTGAAATACATAATATTGTAAAAGTAACATAATTGTATGAATATTGTATACATATAATATTCATAGTAAATAGTGATTATTCAGTAATATTACATTTTAAACAAGTTGTATACATATTTGAATAAATGCAATGGTTGTTGTATAACACTTTGTAAGACGTGCATGTACAACAGACGTACGCATATAATTGTGCAATGGTAATACTGCTAGGTTATACATTACATAGAGTTATCACTTTAGTAATGTCTAATATTTCACCTAACTTGTATGATGATACTGGTAATACAGAATTGTGCTATACTTGTATGACTTATAATATTGTACTAACATTGTGGTACTACATAATTGTAACATTTTATGAATTGTCACAAAATATTGTGTTAATGCATAATTGCGTTGGCCTTATAATTGTAGTTACATTTTGTTAATGCAACTATTACATAAGTGTCTTGGCCTTATAATTGTAGTTAAAGTTACATAAAAGTTACATCTTGTTAATGCAACTGTTAATTGGCAAAGTGTAACATAATGCAATCGTTTGTCGTTACATAATTGTTACATATCATTTGTAGTTACATTATTGTAGTTAAAGTTACATAAAAGTTACATCTTGTTAATGCAACTGTCACAGAAATGGTACATATTGTTTGTAGTATTGTTTGTAGTTACATAATTGTAGTTAAGGTTACATAAAAGTTACATCTTGTTAATGCAACTGTCACATAAATTGGTACATATTGTTTGTAGTTACATAATTATAGCAAGTGTAACATAATGTAATCGTTTGTCGTTAAATAATTATAATATGGAGTTACATAATTGTAATAATTGCAGTCCTAACATATGCTGCGGTCGATGATAGTGATGATGTGCCATGCCACTTGTATGTGGAGACAACAATTTGCTTTTTTGTTTGTAGTTTATGTGGTATTTTGGCATATGTAGTAACACTTACACTTATTTCCATTTGTTTGTTATGTGATCTTACTCTATTTCTCTTTTTTCTTTCTTACTTTTCTTTCTTTCTTTCTTTCTTTCATTTTTTTTTTTTTGTATGTATTGATTTTTCTATAGTTTGTTTTTCTTCGCTTGTGTACGCTTTTTCTATGTTGTTCATGGTTGCATAATTACTGGCTAATTTCCCTGGGATACTTTTTTAAAGTTTAGTTTATATTGCACAGATATTATTGAAAATGATATTATATAGTCCCATATTTTGTTATTTTATATAAAAAAATATATATACATATATACAGTATTAACTATATACACTGATTTGTTGTTCACTTGTACCTATCGTGGGTAATATGTGTGTCAGCACTGTGTGGAAATCATTGTCTTCACGATTGTGTTGAAGATGTTCACTCTTGCTAACATCATTTGTGTTGGCCATTTTTTTTTTTCTAGTTTACCTTGTAACTTAATTTATATGTTTCCACTAGGTAGCTTTAATTAATAAATGTTTAATACAGTTCTTTTAATTGCTCACTGAGTAACTGTGATGGTATATTTTCTTTATCACTTGTAGATGTAATAATGTATAGCTGTATGTATGAAACACGTATTATTTGTAGGTATAAATGATAACACTCGTTGGTAGTAAATAAATGTTATAATAAATGAATGAATATATACAGTGTAGAATATATATTGTTGGTGATTATTTAGTGTTTGAGTTATGCAGATAACTGAAGTAAGTATGTGTATTTAAGCTATAACTATACAACACGTTTTATATGTTTGTGCAGAAGCTTATTGCCTATCACTGTGTATTGTATAAATGAAGTAACTATGTAACTCATTAATTTTTACCATGGAGGAAATGGTGTGAGTGGTGTTGCACGTGGTGATAGCGTTGTTCTTCACGAGTTGATTGGCGTGTTGTCGTCTCAGCACATGGTGACGTCGGCTTCCCACACTGGTAGCTGTGGTGAATACTGATTAGCGATGCTTAAGCTGGGTGAAGAAAGGTAAGTAAGTCGCGTTATAAATGTGGCTCTGGTGTTTTGCTGCGTGTCTTGACCTCTGCGTCAGGCGTAGGCGGGAGTGAGTGGTGGGGGATTTTGTGTGCTTGTTGCTTTGGTTTTTCCTCTTCTTTACTTGCTTTGACTTATATACTTCTTGTTGCTGCTTGAAGTTACGTGAAGATTATAGAGTTGTTTTGTAGACTTGTAGACTATTTGCATTGTAGGCTGTATTTTGTAGGGATTCACTGTAGACTGAAGCTAATCTTGTAGAGTCTCGCCTGCTTTTGTAGAAATTTGCTTTTAATTCGGAGACGATGTCCATAGATTCGCTGGTTCGTTGTAGAAATTGCAAGATCGTATCAATATTTTGTTAAACTACTTGCAAGGCGTCGTGTCATCTCTTGACCTCTGCATCAGCATGATGATCTGGGAGACGGAGGGGGCTGGTTGGAGAGAATACTGTCAGGAGCTGGTTGTAAGTTGTTGATTGTGAGAGATATTTTTTTTGTTTTCAATCTTGATATTTTGTAGGAATTCAATGTTGATTCGTAGACGAGGTTCGTATACGTTCGCTGCTACCAAATGTCATAAATGACTAAATGTCATAAATGACTTTGTATTTCCTTTGGGGTTGAGTTATATATATATTCGACTTATGGACGAGCGGTCTTTATATCTTGGAGTAGCTTCCCATTTGCCATGTAGTGACAGGAGAGGTAAAGAATAGTATGGGACTATTTTTTTTTGTCTTGGAAATATTAACAAGTCTCTCACACGGAACGAAGTATAAGTCCCGGGTAGCTACCTCCCTGTCTTGCTATCTGTCTCTCTCTCTCAAATTGCCAAGCCCTTCTCCCCGTGACCTGTCTCCTCTGAGGCCTGTCTCCTTCTCGACCTCTGTTCTATAGCTAACCTCCGTCTGCCACTCTCTTTCCTAAATTCTGGTGTAGCAGGGGTGTGTCACGTGTGTTCCTCGTGGATGGAAAGTTTAAGAAGCCTGTGTGTGAGTATGTGTGTATATGTGTTTGTATGGTTACTAGGTCTTTGTTCATGAGAGGACTGCTGACAGCAACTACATCATCTCCTTACTGGCCCCTGTCATCAGCTTTCCTCAGTGTAACTTGCAACTCATTTCCTTTTCCCAGGCTCGCAGAGGGCTGTCTATCTATCTATTTATCTATCTATCTATTATGATTTGCAATTATAAAATGTAGTCCCACACCACAACTTCCACCCTACTGATTTCTTTCTCTCTTCTCACCTCCCCCCTTCTCCCAGCCATTCCCCAGCCACTTATACTTGCATTACATTCATTCTCTATGTTCAACAGTTCCTTAAAGTGTTCTCTCCATTTGCTCACTTTTTCTCCCTTCTCCATTTTCCATTTTTATCTTTCACTCCCCAACTAACTTCTTTGGCATCCTGTCTAACTTTCTTTACCTCTTTCTAGAATATTTTCTTGCATTCCCTTCACTTTACCCTCATGTTCCTTCCAAATTCCTCATCCAGTCTCTTTTTACTCTCTCTTACTAATCTTTTCCCCTCTCTCTTCCTCTCTAGATATAACTGAAGGGATGAAAAACTTTACCAACGTTGTCATGGGGAATAACGTTTTTTCGATGTATTTCATGCAACGCCAGACGTTTTTTTTCAGCACAAGAGAATCCACCGATGTCAAAGTGTTGTACCTTCGCTACGATTACCTCTATTTAATTCTGACTGTGTCAAACAACTTTGTTCATTAGAGAGGTGAGCTATCGGTGATAAGAGACTAAAAAAAAAAAAAAAATCCATTACCCTTCTCACTGTGAAAAGAGTTACCAATGTTGAGAATAACATCTGGTGGCAGCCAAAAATATAATTAAAATAACGTTAACATACTGATGGGGTTATTAGCATTGCACTTACGGATCTCTTTCTTGGACTGAATGAACTATTCTGACAGTACCAACGATAGGGCAAATAAATATACAACAGTGAGAAGGTTATCTGAGAGTGTATTGCATTCCCTCCTTAACAGGCTGCTGTAGAGCTGATTAATATCCCCTGAGGCAGCCAGAATAGAATACAAATGTGACATAGTGATTAAGAACTTAAAGGAAGATTTCCATCCATCCATCCATCCATCATTCAATCCTACGTTGCCCCATGAGGAGCGCAGGAGTCCGGGGCTAGGCAAGTTGGTCCTGACATTTACGATGAGAGTGACCAGCCTTACTCATCCCTGAGTGGCATTACGTGAGCAATAACCCCAACCTCCCTTGGATATAAACCTACACCGGCTCAATCCGACTGGATCGCCTCAAATACCCACTAAGCCACCAGCCGCCATAATTTGGTTATATGGTTATCACCCAGCATAGTAAATGGTTTCCTGGTGTACAGCAAACCATTTAGCTTTTCACTCAGTGTAGAGTCATCCACAGGCAGAAGGAACTGGAAAGAATGAAAGAAAGAAAGACAAGAGGGAG
>NC_136980.1:25471395-25516395 GCF_032717465.1 Coenobita brevimanus
TATCTTCCTCAAGTTAAATTATTTTACCCGGGTTAATACAGACGTCTTGCGGTGAAGAGGATAAGGAAGGTAATATGTAATCCAGAACGTTTGCAGATTTCGTTCTAAGGAGAATAAAAACCGTGTGAGGGGAGCAGCAACAAAAGTAGAAAAAAGGTAACTGCATGGATGGGTTAAGTAAAACGTTATCATCATCAGCATCAGCATCATTTTCTACTAATACGCGGTATAGAAGGGATGTAAAAATTGAACTGTCGATAGAGTGCCTATACAGTGTACTAGGCCACAAAGAGACAGACAGCTAGGTAGATATATGGATATTTTATCGACAACAGTTTTCTGTTACAAAGTGGACAACATTTTGGTACACAGAATGGTCCATAATATAATTAAATGTACTTAGGAACATAGCATAACTATGAAACAGAATACGAACTTGCAATCGTAGGAGACACACACAGCAAAATCTTGAAATAATGAATACTAGCGCAAAGGAAATCTGAGAAATACATATTAAACACAATCATTCAATATTTGATAAGAGTATTTTGCACACTGTGGCATAATCATTTCTCTCCACCAATAAGTCATCAATGGCTGTCAAATTGTAACGTTGCCCTAATGGTGATGTTCTCTTACATTCCTCTGTTACATGTTTTTCAGTTTGAATATAGCCACAGGAACATGCACGTTCTTCAATTGGAAGCCGACCCCTACCTCGCCTGTTCCAGCTTCCCTCTTCTATTGTAAGGGAAAGAGCATTCACACGTAAGCCTGTCCATGACACCTGCTCATGTTCTTTTACGTTGGACTTTGTCCCATAAACGTTGTGTACACTCAAATCAAGACTCAGAGTATTATATTAGGGAAACCTATTTGAGTTCGATGACCTGACCTTTTGCTAAACATTTTCTTGATCAGCGATTCTTAACCTTTTTCAGTTCACGCCTCCCTTAGCCTTGTCTCTCATCGCCACGCTCCCTCCCCCTCTCTATCATGACTAAAAACTGAATAATTATTGCTATTATTGTAGCTGCATATTCAGGTGGATGTTAGCCCAACTGAATATTGGGTGAATTTGTCCCTGTGCAATCCACTATTATTTTTTGGGTGGAGAGGGGTCGCTAGGTTTGGTGCCACTACATGAAGGTGCCTCTTTTTCTATTTTGTAACAAATACGCATAAAGCAGCTCGATAGTATACAAGACATTTAAAAACTTGGCACGTTACTGATATTTTACCGAAGCCGCGTGTGACAGAGGACCGTTCAGGTCGCTTTCATATTATTTTTCTTCTGTAATTTGCCTTGAGACCAAGCAACGTGGAAAAAGGGTCCTCTCAAAGATACAGTGATCATCGTTAAATAATTAAAAAAACATTAACACAACAGCTACACAAGAGGGTTCATAAACACCACCACAAAGTATCCAGAAACACCACAAGTTTATGAAGGCCGCCACATGGTCATGGACTGGCCTTAATACTTATTAAGTTCTATTTCTGTTTCAAATCCTCACTGCCATTATTGTGGGGGCCAACACACTTTCATACAGCTATCTTGCAGTCTCTCTACTAAAAACTCTAACCCATATCAAGGCCTTCATAGAGACACCCAGGTTAGCCTACTTCATATAGGAACATATGCTTTTCACTTCCCCTACATATCTTTCAATCACGGCTCTTCCGTAGCTAAGATTTCTTCTGCTATATCAAGTCATTCCCCATTCACAACCCATCACACCACTATTCACCTTTCTGGGTAATCAGTGTTTGCCTCAGCAAAAAAAAAAAAAAAAAATCATCTCTGCACCCCAGTGAAGCCTGTTCGAATATAGACGAGTTTCAGAAATAATTTATTTGGTAAGTTTCTATTACTACTGTAAGTTTCATTTATAGCTTATATGCAACATTTTTTCTTAAGTAAAGAAAATAATTATCAGTAACTTCACAAACCTTTAAAATCCAAACAGTGCAGATTTTTGCTGCTTTTTGTAACTTCGAGTGATTCACATTACGAAAATACTGGTAATAGGTACCTTAAATATGTAAACGGTATTAAAATCGGGCAGTAAACAAGGAGACATTCTTATCAACCAACTATATAGTCAACATGTACATAATTGGCAGATTTCAAAAACTAAAATAAGAATACTGCCAAAGTCACCCTTTCCCAACCCACATCCACCCAATACCCAGCCAGTACAGTATTGTGAAACCACTCTTTCACACTCTTTTGTTCGGCCACAAAGCCACCCTTAATTCTCTTTGCCCTAGACTAGTAGGTTATTTTTCTCCACATTTTTTTTTTTTTCATTTGGCTGTATACCTATATGTCTATTTGCAATATTAAGGTTAAACTATTGGATGAAAAAGGACAATATATCAACAGAGGAAAAGGTGATTAAGTTTTAAAAGAACAAACCGGTAAGTGACGATGGCCAGCTCTAAGCAGGCCTATCGAATTTTAGCTGCTGCTGTTCAGCCTGTACAGACAAAGGAGGACCCCTTTCTGGTTAGAGTCTAATAATACCATCTCTTTCCTCTCCTTTGACACAAACAAAACCACACAGACAACAGAAATAACTCAATACTTGCATAAACATAATAAACACACACATCACAAAGCCAGCCAGGAGACAGGGCGTGCGTACTGGGCAGTCCCCAGGTCCTGTCCTCCCCCCTTACTGTTTTTTAACCAGCCCATACCCCACTGACCGGGCTAGTGTATGTCCCGGCCTGCACTATAGGTGCAGGGAATCTTTAAACGAACGAAGGAACAAAATAAACATGAAAAACTGTGAAAAAATTCTTATTTTTTCTAATGAATCTACCCATATTATGTACTGATTTCGTCTGTAATACACATATTTAGTAATTTCAAACCATTTCAGCACCATTGAAATTTTGGGGAGGTGGAAATGTGGATATTTCTTAATGTGATGTTCTTGCACTCCTCTGCTTTTTTTTCACCAGCATGCACGCAGTCATTTTACACATCCCCCCCCCCCCCGCTTCGTTGGGAAGCATAGAATGGGTTAAGGAAGCAAAACATTGCAATGCCGGGTGTGCCAGATGTTTCTCTGCAATTTGGTAAGAAATGATTTTCGAAATTTGAAACAATGGTGCCGGGGCCAGCTACTGACTCCTGACAATTTGCTGACCTATACCCATGAAGGTGCTAAGGGGGCCATTGCCAGGCAACAAGTAGTTGCCTAGCAACCAAAACCTTGCAGACACAACCCGGTCACAAGCTGGTCATTGTGTCGAGGTTTCGTCAGAATCGATAATTCTGAAGGGCAGAAGTGCCTGCCACAAATAAACAAGACTGCTAGGGAGGCTGAGGCCAATCTTCGCAGGGCTTGCTCTTGAAAACTAGAGGAGAGAGGGGAATAATGGATAGAACACCTGTGATAGGGAATGGGCTCAAAATTAAGCCTACAGAAGTCAGAGTTTTCTACACCCATTAATAATGTTTGTGTGTGTGTGTGTGTGTGTGTGTGTGTGTGTGTGTGTGTGTGTGTGTGGACTCTGGGAATAGGCTTCACAGCCTGCTCCCAAAGCCCAGTAGTCCTCCTACATGCCATACACCTTTACATGTCACCATTTCGGCGCTAACACCCACCGTCCATATTGAATACATGCTGGGGCTGTAACATACAGGACTGGTGTTTTAGTATTAGCGGGGATACTTTTACGACATGTCGGCGGGTCTTCTGGTAGGTCAGTAAAGTCTGATTTCACGACATTCAAATCCTTAAACTTTTCCCTGCCCCAGCGCGGATTTGAAATTGGGTCCGGTAGGACTGCAGGCCACCTCTCTACCAATTGAGCCACCGCCTGAAAACGTGAAAAGTACGAAAAATTTTGTTTTTCGGCCCTTGTTAGGCAACAAGTAGTTGTCTAGCAACCAAAACCTTGTGGACACAACTAGGGCATAGGATGGTCATTGTTTCCAGGTTTGGTCAGAAACGGTTATTTCTAAAAGGTAGAAGTGCCTGCCACAATTAAACAAGAAAATAGCAGTTTTTTGCCCTTTGCTAGAAACGAAAAGTTGCCTAGCAAACAAAATCTTGTAGATACAACTACAGGGGTAGGTCATAGACTGATCATTAGACCCAAGTTTGGTTGGTATTGGATAATTTTAAAGCGTAGAAGTGCCTGCCACTTTAATACAGGAAGGAAAGACTACAAGAAAGAAAGAAAATGCAACTAACAATATGGGCAGCTTGCACCTGGCAAAAAAAGGTCAATGGCAAAAGGAGAGACAGTGCTCCCTTGAGGGAGGCATGCATTCACTGAGTGGTCTTGTTTGCTGTATACTATCTATCTGTGAAATGACCGCAATTTTTTTTTTTTCTGTCCATGATTTGTAGGGTAATTGAACAAGTTGTAAGAGCACGTTTTCTTCTTTTCCTGTCATGATGGACAAATATTTCCGCTATACCTATCTGTGGTGTACATTTAACCTCGAAAGTAGGTAAAGCATGGTTACATAAAACTTAAAACGTGCTAGGAATGTATGCCATATACTTTTACGGCATTTATTACACAGTCACCTTACCTCCCATCATCCATTCCTGCTCCCAGTTGTCAATGACTTGTTTACCTGTCTGCAGTATGCAATATGTAATGTAACTTGCCTGGATTGTCAAAGTGTTCATGGGTTAAGACACACCTGAGATACTTTACAGCCCAAAACTGATATTGTTTACATGTTTCACACACTATATAAAAATGTATCGGTGCACATTCTGCATGAAACAGTCTGTTACCGCTAACAATAGCTACTGCTAAATATTCGACCATTCCACCCCATGTCCGGAAACTTCTATTCGTCAAGACCGATTGAACTGCATGCTCCTGACGTTTTCTAGTCAAGATGGTTATCAAGAAAATAATAGGATCATCTTGCGACATCCCTAGCTCCTCGGACCATTTAGGAAAATATTTCGGAGCATTCTGCACAACACTTTTTCCAATCCATCGTACAACTGCGATCATATGTACCTCATTACTTCCTTACAGCAAATAATGAAACAGTGAACAACTACACTGGAAACCCAGCGATAACATGTTCTGAATACATGTAACTTTCATAGTATTGTGCGAGTATTTCATAATTGTGCAGCCAAAAATTTTTGCGATATCATTGTCTATACCTGTGCTTATATGTGAACATCACTGATATCTTGAGCTTTCTCTACAGATGTCTACATGATTGCATAAAAAGAAAGGGCCATCACAGTGCAGGAGGCATTACTGTTAATTATAGAAAGCATCATCATCATCATCATTATCATCCCAATCCATTTCCCAGGAAATGAGTGGGCTGGACCTAGTAAAACGGTCAGGAGACAAGGTGAACAAGTGTGTATAAGAGTGTGGTGATTCTAGTATGAGGGTTTTTTCTAAGCAGGGACAGAAATGCCAAGAAAGCCTTTGTTGAGTCACAGGATGAGGCATCAAGCAATAAGCAGATATATAGAAAATATAAAAATAGAACTACAAATGGAATGACGAGCAAGCTTTCATGAATCATCATCACTGGGCAATTGTTTCCCACAGTAGGATGAGGAGAGGGATGGTCCAGACATACGGAATTTGAAGTAATAACATGGAAGAGACCCAGTGCAATGGGGCACTCAGGTATTCACGTATCATTCAAGTTTCAGAATCCTGAATCGTTCATTTTTTTAACATTGACCCCTCCGCCCAATGACGTGTTTGTCATCATTTGGGCGTGTCTGCGACTATTCTCGATGATGTGTTTGTCGTCATAAAAGCATAAAAACCTTCATCAGAGAAAAAGTTTTTGGCTGATCAGTGTCATTTTTGGACGCGTCAGAGTTCTCGCGCCCCTCGTCAAAAGTAATGACTTGGCAACCTTGGGGCCCAAGACGTGCAGCAGCCCGGCCAAGTTAATTAGTTCCACATCAGCTTTCAAGGGAGAAGGTAGCACGCAGCTGGACATTTAAATCATACTCTATTTACCCTGTCCCAGGATGCGCATCATATTCCACTTTACCAATAATGCTTGTGTTTACTTTTTGGGCACTGTTGTGATTAGATTTGTTATTTGCAATAGGGAATTAGGTTTTGATGAATCATTGCTGGCCGTTATCAGCCGTTGGCCCAACGAAGATTGTGCTAGGCCTACCCTGTTTTTCAGCATGTCCCAACAACTACACTTCCTCTACCCTGCACCCAATGTGAGTATTCAACCATTGAACAATAGTGACAGTGAATCAGGTGATTATAGTGTGAAACAGCTAGTGAGGAAGGACTTGGTGAAACGTTTAGCAGGGGGAAGCAGGAAACTGCCTTATGACGCGGCATTGTCTTGAGTGGAATATTTGGCAAGGTGTTGATGAAGTCCTTGTTTTATGCTGATATATGGTGGATTGTGTTATTGTGCAATAGACAGGAATATAGTGCATCGAGTGTATGTGATGAAATATTGGCTAGGGCAGGAGTCATGTACGGTTTTACAGTCATGGCATCCCATTGCCAGGAGGGGATAAAATAGAGGAGGTTTATAGGGATATTTGATTTAATCATATTGTTATATTTATTCCATATGCTTTCTGTGTGAAATAAAGCATGAGTGTTATTGATATGTTTATTGTATGCTTGTGTGGATGAATGTAAACACTGCAGCACGTGCTTGTCGGAAAATATCATCTGCGATACCTTAGGTATCACAGATGTGACATACAGAGCAAGTTCAGGTACTGTTGTGGCGAAATATACTGTAAGGATTTGATTATGTGTATTGTGAAATAAAATCGTAAACACTGCAGCATCTTCAGGTAAGGGAAACATCATCTGCTACACCTTAGTGGACAGGTAAGGGCCATGCACTTGTACTTGTTGTGGTGTAATATACTATTTATCTCATATATATTGATAGATTTGGTTATATTTTATGTGAAAGACAGTAAATGACTGACCCAATTGCTCGTAGGAAAGAGTGCGTCTCATACATCCGAGTTAGCACAAAGGTAGCGACATGCAACGCGAGATTAGGAACAAGTGCATTTATATTTTATTGGTGTTATATACTGTGTATCTCATACAGTGATATATTTTGTTCCTTTTTTGATGTGAAAAGAAAGTGAAAGTGAACCATGTGCTCCTCTAGAAATCATCGTCTGCTACACCTTACCGCCCAGGTGTAGGCCATGCAATTGACATACGTAGGATGCCCATTTACATTTTATTGGTGAAATATACTGTGTATCTCATATATTGATAGATTAGGTTACATATTATGAGGAAATAATGTAAAAGACTGAGCCACATGCTCATAATGAAGAGTGTGGCTGGTAGTATTAAACAACCTCTTCCCGTTCTAGCGAAGCATTTTTGTGAAGAGGCTCTTCCCAGATTGGTACCTTCAAACCCCGGCCGAACAGCCTCTTCCCACAAGGAGACTGTGGAAGGGTTGGTATGCCGCGGAGGTGCTAGAGAAATCGTGAGATTGGTACGCCGGAGTAGCGCAAGTTTGCCGTCGTTTGTTTTATGTTTACTCTCTCATGTTATATGTTGTGAAAATAATATGCTAAATCTGATAAACAACGTCTCCGAATCAGTCCAATGGTAGGAAACAGTTTTAATAATTGATACTTTAATACATCAGAGGGGTCCCAAGGATGGTTATAGGATTACGTCAGCTAGAATTTAGCGGTTTTGTTTGGTGGTTCAGTTAGGTTAAAATTAGAAATAGGTTAGGTCAGATCAGGTCAGGTTATCTAACAGACTTGTACACCTTTCCACTTTTCATTAATGCCTTCAGAAAGGTAAGCACGTGGTATAATTTTAGGCCGTGATTAGGATCACGACAGTTAGAATTTAGCGACGACTTCCGTAAACCTAACCACGGTTAGAATTACAGAAGCTAGAATTTAGCTGTTTTGTTTGGTAGTTCACTTAGGTTAGAAATACGTTGGGTTAGGTCAGGTCAGATTAGGTTAGGTTTGGTTAATACTGGTACAGTTCAGCTTAAACCACCAGAATATTGCAGTTACCTTTGTTTTTTCAGCTATGTTAGAAATAGGTTAGGTTATTTGGGTTAAGTTATAGCTACCGTAAAAAGGATGTAATTAGGATTATGGCAGCTAGAATTTAGCAGAGATGACAGTACTCCAACCACGGCCTTAAAATATACCACGTGCTTGCCTTTCTGAAGATTTTAACGAAAAGTGGAATGGTGTGTAAGTCTGTTAGAAATAAACGGTGAAGTTGCCTGGTTCACCATTCTATGAGACACAGGTAACTTGGGAATGGTAGAAGTCAACGACTGGGCTGTATGCATGTAGCAGTAGTTTGATCATAAACATGTAACACCAGTCTCCTAAAAATCTATAAATATAGTATCACACAAAAGAAAAGATAACAAACATTTTAAAAGATTGCAAATGCATTTCGTGAATGCTAAGGTGCTAACTAGTTGCATGAATATGGTTTAGAATAAAAAATGATACGAAGGTATTTGGGAAGAGGCGGGTGATGCTCCTGCTTCATATTCCAGTACTTTTAACTTAGAGAGACCTCTTCACTCGCCCTATGAGGAACCTCTTCGCTTTAAAACTACGGCTGGAGCGACGAAGAGCTTGTTCGGGGGAAGAGGTAGTTTAATAATACTAGCCTGTGTGTCGTACACCTGAACTAGCACAAAGGTAGCGAAATGCAACGCGAGATACGTAATTGTACATATTGTGATATACTGTGTATCTCATACAGTGATATATTTTATTACTTTTTATGTGAAAAGAAATTGAAAGTGAACCATGTGCTCCTCTAGAAATCATCGTCTGCTACACCTTACTGCCCAGGTATAGGCCACGTAATTGACCTACGGAGGATATTCATTTACATTTTACTGGTAAAGTATACTGTGTATCTCATATGTTGATAGCTTAGGCTACGTATTATGTGGAAATAACGTGAAAGACTGAGCCACGTGCTCGTAATGAAGAGTGTGACACTAAGTTAGCACAAAGGTAGCGAAATGCAATGCGAGGTTAGGAACACGTGCATATATATATATATATATATATATATATATATATATATATATATATATATATATATATATATATGGTGAAATATACTGTGTATCCCATGTATTGATATATTTGGCCATGTTTTAGTTGAAAAGACAGTCAAAAACTGACCCACTGCAGCGTGTTCTCGTAAGGGAAACACCGTCTGCTACACCTCAGTGCACTTGTAACGTCCTACGGAACATGTTAGTTTCCATGTTACTGGTGAAATGTACTGTGTATCTCATAAAAATGACAGATTTCGCTGTATAATGTGCAAAGAAAATGAAAGAGGTAACCACATACTAGTGGCCCCGACCTGTGCACTAAGTCAGGTGTAGGAGACGATGTTTCTCAAGGACACACACGTATTTCATGAATCCTTGCATTGTGCCAGTGTTGAGCCAGATTCTTGGCTGGCTGTGAATAAAATATCTTGACTCATACAAAGCTGTAGATTGGGTTATGTTTTATGTGTAAAGACAGTGAAAGACTGACCTACTCCAGTGTGTTCTCGTAAGGGAAACACCCCTTGCTACACCTTAGTGCACAGGTAACGGCCTATGGAACACTTCCATTTACATGTTACTGGTGAAATGTACTGTGTATCACATAAAAATGATAGATTTGGTTATGTGTAATGTGCAAAGAAAATGAAAGAGGTAACCACGTGCTAGTGGTCCCTACCTGTGCACTAAGTCAGGTGTACGAGACAATGTTTTTCAAGGACATACACGTATATCATAACCCTTGCATTGTGCCAGTGTTCAGCCAAGTTCTTGGCTGGCTGTGAATAAAATATCTTGACTCCTTTGTTTCAGCTCATACTCCTACCACAGCACTGGACAACCACAGGATCCACAATTCCTCTGACAGCTATTTATTCTCCAGTTGGCCTGCAACGACAGCAATCTTGCAAAGATGAAAAATGGGTTGACACGATATGAGTGGCATTAGATCCTCGATGATGTTGAGTCAGAGAGCGACATTGAGAGCGACCGTTCTGGGGTGGAGGAGGTTGAGCTTCCACCATCCAGTCATCAAGTGGAGCTGCCCTATGAGTTTCCATCACGGGAGACCACACCACCATCATCGGCCGGCTTCACCGGGGAACCCTCCCCATCTGTAGGACCTACCAGTCCCACCGGTCTCTTCGTCGGCTTCCAATCTCCAGGCCCCTTTGCCCTCTTTGGCAAGCCAGTGTCACCTAAAGCTGGGCCATCATTCGTTATGATGGCCCCTCCACCCGCTTCTGCCGTGCAGGATGCTACGGTGACATCCTCGCAGCAAGGCCGAGGAGACTGGTCTACCCAGAGCCCTCTGTCTTGTCCTTGTCCTTCTTTGAGGCGTCCCCTCCCAGACGAGGGCACTGTGGTCTGCAGCCTGGACACGGGGGACTTTCAAGGGGCAGGCCAAAGGGTGTCGACAGGCCGACCTGCTGCCACCGCTGCTGAAGATCCTGGGTGGAGCAGTGGCCCATTCACACCGAACCACGTAGTCCTTCAGCCCAACCCCCAAAAAGGGGCGTGTCATTACCACCTGGAAGTACAAGTGTTATCATATATTTTTAACATCTTTAGAGTCCCTATATATCAGAAATGTATGATAGCAATGTGAGACTTACAGCTTTCTTTCTACTTATAAGTGATATTTAACCCAACCATTACTCACTCTCTGCTTTGGCCTGTTGTCTGTCCTATGGATTTACTTACGTCTTATCTTACACTAGTTTTACTTATCATAACAGTATGCCCTAAATGTGCAATAGTAACATGGAAAATGGTTCTTCAGCAAAAAAGAATGTTTATACAATGATTTAGTGTTACAGACATAAATCAGATGTGATTACAAGGACATAGAAATAAAAAAACAACCAAGTTTCACTCTTTTTTGCATACTTGGCACATTGTTCATTGTGCTTGAAGTTTGAACAATCACATGTCATCCAGATTCCTCATCACTAGCTTCTATATCCATTTTGGTCATATCTTCTTCACATGGCTGAATGCCACTCTTTCGGTTTACACATGTGAGTGCATTTCAGTCCATTTTGAAGGCACACACAGCCAGGCAGTACACAAGCCCTGGAGCACTTGCAGGCAAGGAGTTGCAAGATCCCTTCAGGTGCGGGTTGCACTGTCATCCAGTCTATTACCCACATGTCTTGCCATCTGTGGTTTCCAGCTTCCAGCCACATGTGACTGGAACGGGGGTTTCTGGATCATTTGCCAGACTTCGTCGCCAAAACACAACGTGATAGTTATCTGTCTGGGAATGTTTGTAGAGGCAATCTCTGCAAGCGGGAAGTTGATGTGACTCGACCTCTTTAGTCTTTGCACAGAAAAGCTCATACCTGAGCTCATTGACATCTTTGAAGCACCGTTTTGACCCACAGAGTGCACGTGAAATCTTCCAGCTCGTCAAAAAGATCATCTGACAGTTTCCACCGCTGGCCCAACTCTGTGAAAATACGTTTTACATTGCTTTTAGCTTTCATAAGTTTCATTGCTCTGAATTTTCCCTTTCCTGCAAATAAACTGACTGTGTCACAACCTGTAAATGCGTGCATTCCTAGAAGTGCTTCATAGATATCTGCACCAAGTGATGCTGCTGTTTCATTTATGTCAACAAGCTGTGTGCGAGTACGAGTTCTGCTTCTTAAAAAAAGTGGTGCCTTGATAGCAGTGCAAAAGGCAAGAACTAACACAAAGACATCAGTGTCCTCTGAACTGATAATGACAGCCTGAAAACCTTCTCCTGCTGCATGATTTGCATGAAGCAGCATGCGTCCATTGGCTTCTTTTTGAAGACACTGCAGCTCTGGAGCTTCTCGGCAGCAAAGGCCAGTAATGCGGAAACATTTCTCTTCACATGTTATGTAAGGAACTTTCCACTGTTGTACAAGTCGCTCCAGGTACTTCTCTTTCTTCCACTTCTCTGCAAACTTGATTAAACTTGTCTTGTTGGTTTCTTGGGACAGGAACTTGTGCCACTTCTTTATCACATGTGCGAGCATGATGTTTTTCATCTGTAATCCAGATGTCTCACCCCTCTGCAGTCTCTCAGAGTGCTTGATTGATTGTTCTCTGTAAGTGTCAAAGACAACATCTGTCCTTGTGCTGCAGGAACCTCCATGAAGTGCCAATGAAAAGATACGTTCGGTAACTTCTTCAAAGGTGTGATGCTGTGAATTGAGTTTCAGTCATTGTACAAGACTCATTCCTTCAATGATCACAGCAGAATGGTCTGGGACTGAATCTGATTGTGGTGCAGATTTCTCAGTGCTAGCTGCTAGGGCTGCTTTGTTAGTCTTTCGAAGGCTGCCATCTGGAGCAGAAAGTGCCCAGGGAAGTGGTCCCAAAGAGTGCGAAAGCATGGTCTTCATGTTTATATTCCTGCTCTGCCCCATCATAATCATCCACCCAAACAGTGCTCTGTCTGTCTTTAAAATTACAGATCTTCCCACCGCACTCTTGGATAGTTTCTTCTTGAAAACAGTTCCAAAGTTTTTCAATGAGCATTTTGTCATGGAATCATTGAACTTCTTTACTGGTAGACAAGGCTCCAGCCTGTGTTTCTTAAATGAATGGTTTGCCAGTTCTCCTCTAGCATGTGCTTCTTTGATATCTTTTGTTACATTTGCTGGTGGCAAAGAACCTGTTGAGATGTTGATGAGATCTCCGCTGGCATAAAATGGATCTACCCAGCTGGCCAAAGTGTTCTCCACTGCAGACACAGCTTCTTCGTCCTTCTTGATTCTTGACAGCTGCAGATCAGGATGGCCATAGCCCTTTCTTCTGGCGTGCACAATGTCCCGTAGCACTGTCAGGAAAGCATTTCTGTACTTAGCACATATGAACTGTTTTAAGTATATAAGCAAAACGTTTCTGTCTCAAAACAAACATGCAAACAAAAACATTGTTTATCTCTTTTAATGCACGTGAAAGTCATTGCTAAGTCAACTTGAAACACAGATTTAATGTTATGGATAAATGCTTGTGTTCCTTAAGTTCCTACCAACCTGTACGTATTGCGAACCTTGTGTACGGCATTTAATCTTATATGCACATGCACCTAACCCCATCTATGAATTTTATAGCATTGAAAATAGAATTTTTACTTTTTGCTTTTGTTACATAGCATTGTAAAATGGCAAACCTAGTAAAATGCCAGCGCAGAAGCTTTCCCAACTTGATAAGCAATGCCAAGTTTATTTTGATGGCTCTTGCCGGCTTGCAAACAAATATAAGGATGATTCGTGGAGAAAGCTGTGAGATCAACACTGCTATCATGAAAATATCTTCTTTAGGTCAACAAGGAATAAAAAAATCGCCATGAGCCTTTGTACGTCTTTCCGGTAACCTCTCGAGCTGAGGGACTAAAGGGCCGTTCACTGGCTCCCCAGGGATCCAGGTGGATATTCTAACAACTCTGCTGCAGTTCTTTCAGCTCTTTATCATGCGGGAGTTGTTGTCATGCCTCACCGTGGAAACCAACCAGTACACTACCTTCCTGAGGACTCAGCTGGATCCCTGGTTCTCCTGCAATGAAGAGGAGATGGCCAAGTTCCTGGGGTTATCTCTTTTCATGGGGGTCATGCACATGCCGACCGTCAGGCACTACTGACGGAGCTCTGAGCTGCACAACTACTGAGTGGAAGGCACTTCAATGCCATCCTGAAGCACTTCCAGGCCTTCAACTCACTCGCCATTCCCCAGGACAACCAATATCGGCTCATCTGTGTTCGCTCGGTCATGGAGTAACTCCTTCAGCAGTTCCAGTCAGCATACCTACCCGAGGTGCAGCTCAGTCTGGATTAGGGCTCTCTAGGGTGGAAGGGCCGGCTGTCCTTCCGCGTCTACAACCCCCAGAAGCCCACCAATTATGCAGTTAAGATGTATATGCTGGTTGAGTAGTCCTCAGGCTACATCTGGAACCTCGATGTCTACATGGGGGTGCAGCGTACCCTCCAGAACACCGTGTTGAGCCTCGTGGAACTGTTCAAGGACCAGGGTTATAAGCTGTTCATGGACAACGATTACAATTCTTTTTAGCCCTGTGCGAACGACTCTTCACTGCAGGATTTTACGTGTGTGGGACCCTATGGCTGCCTAGAGGAACACCACGCCAGCTGCAGGCCAACGCCAGAGCTAATAGCCTGTCCGACGGTGGCATGGCATACAGGCACAAGGACAGTGTGCTAGTCCAACTGTGGAGGGACAAGTGCATTGTGAACATGGTGTCCACTTTCCACACTTCGGACACTATTCCAAAGAGGATTCGAGGAAAGGTGCGGGGTAATGATGGGTGGACAACCTACGTGCAGAAGGTCATTCACAAGCCTGTCGTTGTGGAGGAGTACAACAGGTACAATAATCCAAGTTTCTTTGAAGTAGTTTTAGGAAGTGATCTGACATATGAGAGGTCCAGCTGAGGGCACTGTTAAGTGAAACACCGAAAATTTCAACACTTTTGAAGGTGGGAAAATTACTAGCACTGATGGTAGTATACGAATCGGACAGTAACTGTTTATTAGTAAATTCTATATATTGAAACAAGGATACTATGTCCCCATTCATTGATCTTAGACAAGTCTTGATTTATGGAGATGGCTGCACTGAGTTGAATGTTAGAGATATTAAACTCTGTAAATGGGTGATTGAGTGAGAATGAACTGTGAAGTGTTTAGTCATCTGCATATGAATGGATGGGACTGTGGGTGACAGATACGAGATGATTAATATGAACTAGGAATAGGGTTGGTGCCAGAACTGATCCTTGTGGCAGGCCGGCGTTAACTGAGTGGAAATTGGAGTATATATCATCTGTGTTTACTCTTATTTTTTGTTGCTAAGACATAAGGAAAGCAGAGGAACAAAAGATGTTAGACCATAGAAAGGGAGTTTGGACAGCAGGGAACGGTGCTACACTCTGTCGAAAGATTTAGAAATATCAGGGGCTACTGCATGAGTTTCTCCATGTTGGTCAATTGATTGATGGATGATATGAATCAGGAGATTATGTAAATGGTGGTTCCTTCGTGGCGAACAGCATGTTGTCAGTCACTAATAAAGTTGTTGGATTCAAGGTGTTTAACTATGTGCTTATTGATAACAATTTCAAATGTTCTATCAAGAGAAGATGTGATACATATACACACACAGACACACAATTTTAGTTAACAGAACCTCATTTCTTAGCTCAGCCAAAATATTGCCAGCCACAACAGAGGGTAAAACGAGGCCATGGAGGAGCCAAAAATGCTTTCGTATTTATGGCTCATACCCAGTGATTGGCTGAATGTTGCCTGTATTATTCATTACATATTATTTCCTGTGACTCACTCCTAAATGAAAAAAAAAACAGTATGCCGTCGTTAAGAGTAGAATACTAACTTAAAAATTATTTTGTCCTGAGTGTGATATTGCGAAATTGTCCCTAATACTAAGAGCCTTTAACCACTTCAGTAAGGTGATGCATTTTCCATTTAATCTTGATGCCACCCTCCGATTTTATTTAATCCATGGCACACATCTGGTATTGATGGGGTTAGTAATGGCTATATCCAACTCCTTCATTTAGAAACGTCTCTCCAAAGCTGAATAATATCATCTGATGCTAGCAATAACCGAATGTAAAATGCATCAAAATGACGTCTATCAGATATTATATTTTACGGTAAGATCTTCATAATTCTATATGCTTTTATTCCTCTTAAGAGGGATTTCTCCAAGTTTTGGATTTTCATACAGACTAGTGAAAATATACTGATATAAAATCGACATTTCATTTAAGTAATAACCCCTTCATTGTGGGGATGCATTCTATTGTATTATTCTCATTACATCCATACGTTTGCATTAAAATTAGGGAAGGAATCTCTTAATGAAGAGGATAATGTTAATACATCTGACCCCAGCGAATTCAGTCTCAATGAAACTAAATAAAAGTGTTTAGATAGTAAGGAGCAAATAAAAAATAAAAAAAAACACCAGTGTTCGTGGCTTAGGGTGAACTGTTAATCTTCCTGCCTGCTCCCTACTTGTATTTGCAGGCAGTTCATTAGCCCTGACCTTTAACAACGAAATGCCTTTCCTGGCCTGTGAAGTATGCAAATAGCTAGACATAAATATCGCGTGCTTGCCGTCAACTTCAGTCACACATTTGCCAAAGATATGACACAGATGTTTCACAGTAATTCTTTATCCATTCGGAAACAGCTTTTGTGTAATTCCAAAATATATAATATTGTTCATCCATATTTCCCTGTCGTGCTAGCAACAGACACCCTAGGACTGAAAATATTCGGTCTCTTGCTGAGGGAAATAAACGGAAAATCATGAACAGTGCTTTTCCCTAAAGAAATATTAGTCTGTATCATTTCAGTTTATTAATGTCTGTCCTACAGGTTAACTTTCCTCAGGGTTTTGGTAATAAATCATTTATTGTATTTTGTGAATAGTTACATATTCTGAATGATTTCAAATAAATCTTTTTCTTAACGCATATTCAGATCTTTATTACAAATTAGTCATATTGATAAGGTTCGCCTTAAGTTATAATTATATTCAGGTAATGCTTTTGCACAATATAAAAATTCTTCTCGATAATTCTAAGTAATCTTTATCGTTTTAACAAACTGACAAACTGTATTACTGTCGATTCCTTCTTTCCTCCCATAATGGATAATTTTGTTTATAAAACTGTTTTAAAGGAAAGAAAAACTGTCTGTTAAGTCTGATTAAAGCATAATCTTTCACAAACATAGCAATACAAACTGCTGTACTGTTAATTAATAATTTCCTCGTATATTGCTGGGGTATGGCTTGGGATATTATTTATAACCACTTGATAGTTTTGACCAATAAACATTTTTACAAATTTATTCATTTATTTACTCATATATTTTGGATAATTTTCAAAAATTCCTTCCTTATCACACACACACACACACACACACACACACACACACACACACACACACGTCATACTTGCCTGAAGATTATATTAACAGGACAGCAGTGGTAAATTAAAAGCTTTAACTGCTTAGAATACCTGTTTTCCCCCAGTTCAGATTCTGTTGAGCTCAGCATTTTTCCTCTCCCTTGCCGCCATGAGCGTTGTCCTCTGCCTTCCTCATCTTTAAGAGTATGAGCCAACTCCACGACTTAGGCTTTCTGCACTGAGATGAATCCGAGGAAATGTGTTTGTGTTGGATCCTGAGAACTTGTATGTTTTCTGGATCTGTATACACAATTGTCATTCTTGCCACTGTGTTTTTTTTTGTTCCCTGCCCGTCGCAAATGGTTGGGGGAGAGTAGTGGTGTAGCCAGGGGGGGGTCAAGGGGGCCCGGGTCTTCCCTCTTCCCTCCGAAATTTCTACGTGCGTTCAAGAGTAGACTGCGAATCTTAAATGTCGAATATTTGTTTAATCCAGGGTGTAATACTCGGTATGTCACATATTTGGAGAACTGAAAAAATGTGCAATTCTGAGTTAAAAGTCTTGTATACACATATTCTTTTTAAGACTTCCTTTACTTTAGGTGAGACAGTTATTCGAATTTAAGCACTGGGAGCCGTTAGTGCCCAGACAGGTGAGGAGAGGAAGCAGGAAAGAAAACAAGAAACGTGTGCCGCTCTGCGAAATTTTCAATTTTTTTATGTACCTTATGACACAACTCTGCTACTAATAGGTTTATGTAATTAACTAGTTGGGAGTACCTGTGGGCATGTAGGCCTACATGTGGCAGAATTGGCAAGAAAAATAAACTATCGTGGCAACATTTACCGGCCATCAGCTGATTGTCACTCGTTCATCAACCGCCTGTGCCATCAGTCAACTCTCATCAGATCATGTTGCACCAGTGACCAATCCATACAACTTGCTAATTACGCTACTTGCACGTTGTACTGTGACATGAAGTTAAAAGACGTGTTCCGTGGGTTTCACTGGATCACTTTATGAAACGGAAGCAGCCACAGCAATCAAGTATATTGAACTTCATTATTTCAAGTTCTAAAAGGTCAGGCTATGTTTAGCAAGTGCATTACATTGTAAAGGATATTATTACTACCAGTAATAATAACAAATGATAATGTCATGCCATGAGCTCTACATAGATGTAGGTGCATGCAGAAATTGGAAGCCAATGGATTGCTTAAGATTTTCCTTGTGATATATTTCAGGCTTTAGCTACCTGTGCCCTGTGCGGCAACCATCACTGAAGTAAATTAATCATCATTGAACTAAGTGAAGTATTTAACAGACGATGGATTTTCATAGACATTAGCGTTGAGTGTGGTGAGTTGGGACAGTGAGGGACACGGGGTGAGTTGGAACAGTGGGCACTGCAATGCCAAATGCCAAAATATTTCCATTTTATGGTGCCCATTCAATTGCCCTGCCCCAGCTTTACAAATGTTATTAATACTAAGTTTCTCAAGAACCAAGAATAGTGCATGAAAAATGAGCAAATATGAAAGGGTAGCATTTTGACCTTTGTAGAATTTCATTTTTGAAAATACACGTATTTTGCCTTTTTTCCTCTCCCACAGTCAGATTTAGAGCTAAAGATCTACTTTTTGGTGGGTGAAATTTTCAGTTGTTTTAGTTTTGGTGATTTATCCAGCAAATGCATTTTTACAGCAGAACAGTGCTGAAAAATTAAAAGACAGTTGTCCCGACTCGCCCACCATTTTTTTTTTTTTTTTTTTTACGTAGGGTGAGTTAGGACAACAATTTCATTTGTGATTTTCGCCAGGAAAAAACTATTTTTCATGCATTATATACTACTATATTTTATAATTTGCTGTAGTTATGGCGGTTTTTGGTGTCAACAAGTAGATACTTCTCATTTTCATGTTCCAGGCATGCTCTAAAGAGAGAAAATACTGTGATGTGGATTATGGCAAAAAAGCTTATATTGGTACAGTGTTAAAAGTAGGGAAAAGGAGTTGTACAATGAAATTTTTGGAAAGAAGAGGAACTGAGAAATGCAACTGGCCAGTTTGTGATGATATACTGCATACTGATGATGATTATCGGCAGTATATCATTGGTGGACCTGTCTTATTAGCAGGAACTGTACCATTTATGATGCAAGAGATGGACAAAGCCTGTCGTGATTATAAAAAGCATATTTTCAGTGAAATTTTTCACCACAAATAGCTACAGGCAACTTAGTGGAACTCTTAACTATGGAATATATATTGTGCAGTGCGTCCTTAAGTGCCAGGCGTGTTGGGGGGGAGGCTAGGTTTATGATGGAAGAGTTGTGAAGTAGGATGGGATTGGAGTGCATTGGTGTTGTGATGAGGAAGGGTAGATTGAGATGGTTTGGGCATGTGGAGAGGATGAGGGATGATAATGGGGTGCAGAAATTGATTAGAGCTGATGTTAGGGGTAGGATTGGAAGAGTTTCACCGAAAAGGACCCAGGACAAGGTGCCTGAGTGTGACTTCAGGGATAAGGGACCAAATAGGGAAGCTGCCGGAGACTGAGCAACATGGAGAGCTGCCATTAGGTGACCAAGGCCGACAGATCAAGCATGTTGGAACCTTTAAAAACGAAACGAAAACTAAAAGAACTTCAAATTGATTAACTGGATAAATGAAACGAAAACTAAAAGAGCTTCAAATTGATTAACTGGATAAATGTAAGTTTCTTTTGATGTTTTTTGAGCAGTAATGCTCATTTAATTTTGATATTGCATTTTATATAAGGTAATAGAAATAAATTTAACTTTTGTGCTACATTATTTATCAGCTAATACAGTGAAATTAGTGGCTCTTTACTTTTAAATGAAATATTAAATTAAAAAGTAGTACGTCCCAGCTCAGCCAAGTATATCCCAAAACTGTCCCAACTCACCCCATCATGTCAGGGGTACGTCAAAGTACTTTTCGCTATCAGTGTACAAAATGTGTTCAGAGTGAAACATTGAAACTTGGTATGATAAATCTATGTGATACGGAAGTACTCATACTGCAATATGAAACATATCTTTTATAGTTTTTGTTGGGGAACAAAATATATACTTACTTGTTCCAACGTACCCAGTTCGATGCTAACTTTTTTAAAATAGTAAGTAGGGGAATACCAGTGCCAGGAGTTAGATTCAATTGACTTTTTAACAGCACCTTCTCTGCGATTAATATCTTGTATTTGTCAGTAGGTCGTCCAGCAATTGGCAGCAGACGGCCGTTTCAGGAGAATCAGTTTTTATATTCTCATGGTTAGTCATTGTGACCTCCCCCCCCTCCCTCCGATTATATTTCTGGCTGCGCCCCTGGGGGAGGGGGTTTGACGGTGGGGGTTGGTGCGGTGCTGTTGTGCCTGCCTTTGTGTTCTCGTGTACCCGCCTTTCTTTTGCTCTGTGGATGTGTCAGGTGTGGATCCGTTGAGGTGGCAGAAAGGGAGGTGGGCCTCGTTGGCTGCCTTTACACTTACCTCATTATTCCTGTCTGTCATTTATCTGTTATTGTTTATTACTTCATCTCTCTCTCTCTCTCTCTCTCTCTCTCTCTCTCTTCCCTGAGCTTCATTATCACCCTGTGCAACCTCACCTCTCTTTCCCTATCTTTAGCTACATATCTGCCTTAATAGTTTTATCTTTCTCACCTTTACCAACAATTCATAACACCTCTCCTTGTTCTCGCTTCATCTATATATATCCTCTTGTTTAGTATCTTAAGGTTTATCTATGTATTTTTCTGGCTTTAATACCACCTAATATCACCTTCCTTACCTTTTACCACCTCTATCTCTTTTTTTTTTTTTTTTAGATGAGCATAATTCAGATATCTGTCAAACTCTCTACAGATACATCAGTCTAGTTATCTCTGTGCCTTACATGAGGGAATCTATCATTTCTTCTTTATATCTATTTTTCTCCACTCAGTAATTTCCCACAGCTTAAACTGTACAATTTTGATCTCATATAACTGTACATTACCATATCTTAACCTCACATCACTTTAGCTCACCGTACCACACTTCACGTCATTGTACCGCAACGTACTATACATCACGTTGCTGTAACTGACCTTACATCAACTCACATCACTATATCTAAGCATAACTCACCTCCCATTTCAATACTTCATCGAACATCACATTAGCATATCTCGCCTTATATCTCTATAGCTTGCCTCACAACTCGCACCTCACATCAGTGTACAGTCGTGGTCATAAATACGAAATCACCTATCCTTTTGTACCCCGTGCCTCAGGCTGGCTGTTTTATGCGCGGCAAGTCACATTGGAGTAAAAGGGGCTGAGGGGAGAGGCCAGAGAGAGAGAAGGGAAGGTGGCGGGGGGGGAGTGTTGGTGCTGGGGCGGAGTGAGGGAGGGTAGGTAGGGGAGGGAAAATGAAATGCGAAATGGTGGTTACATAATTTCAGTATTTTCTTTCATTTTGGGCATGATATAAGGGAGTTAATATTCGGTATCACAAATTAACCTGCATTATGCCTTGTATAGCGGCATCATATAACAAGCTTTAGATAGGTGGTGATATGAAGAGCTGACTCGTGAGAGAATTATTCTGACGTGACAGATCAAACATCAGTGCGGCGCCAGATATTTGTGTATATCCGAGTATTTTGACTTTGGGTGCAGAATGGAATTTGGATGGCTTTGATTTCCGTAATGTTTGGGTAAGAAACGTCCTCTACTCTTTTAATGTAATTGCTTTTTGGAACTAAATATCATATGCAACCTTCTACATTTCTGTGTCCACATTAAATATGGTCATCATCTCGGTATACACTCCCTCTATACGGCCACCACATGTCGACTATTTTATGGCATATCTGTATGAAAAGGCTACTTAAAATAATTTTGCATAAAAGGTAAATAAATTTGATGTCTGTGCATAAGGGAGGATATAATAACGGTATCTCTCATAATCTGTTAGAAAGGAAACAAAATTCTACCCAAACTCCCCAAATATATCCGTCAGTGTTGACCGACATTGGTCAAGCCAAGGCACGCAGAAAGCCTTAGTAAGTAGTCCAGTCTCCTCCTGCACTACTAAGCTCTTGCAGTCTTAGGGACACCAAGGAAACAATGTTGTTGATGGTTTGCTGGTTTTGTCTGAACAGCTCCCACTTATCCTTAGTGTGTTGGAGGAGGCGGGCCCGTGTCCCTTCGTTCTCTGGCTTCCACGCGTTGATAATTTGGGCCCACACAATCTCGATGGCTCTGCACTAATGTTTGTTCTGTCATTTCAGTATATTTCTCTCACGATTCAGCCCTTGACATCACCACCTATGTAAAGCTTGCTATCTGACGCCGTTATACAAGGTGTAATGCAGCATTATCTACCGAATATTAACTCGTTTATATCATGACCTGAATGAAAGAAAATACACAAATTATGTGACCATCACTTCGCATTTCATTCTACGTCCCCTACCTACCCTCCCTCCCCTCCCTAACTCCACCCCAGCACCATCATTCGTCCCCCTCCCTCTACCTTCCCTCCTCTCTCTGGCCCCTCTTTCTCAGCCCCTCTTACTCCACTGTGACTTGCCACTCAAAAAGGAACCAGCCTGAGGCATGGGGTACAGGATGATTGGTGATTAATTATGACCACGACAGTACCTCACCATTCTTCCCCTCACATTACCACACCCCAAGCCATAACATCATACCTCACTCAACATCATTGTGCCTCACTTGCTTTATATCATCATATCTTACCTTACTCCAACATACCTCGCCTCACTTCACTAAGCCTCAGTTCGCCAATATCTTTTAGTGATTTCCAAGACAACGGTAGGTTATATGGTACGCTAAACATAATTATGGACCTTTTAGTTGACATTAATGTCATAAAATACTCATAAGAATTTATAACCCTGCATTTCTTTAAAGTGGTACAATGTCAGTGTGGCATATTTAAAGAGGACAGTGCGTCACTAACTTGGGCGTAACGTTGCGTAAGTTCATAATAAAATTTAATACTTATAAAAAGTACACAGTAACTTCTCAGTTGCAACATATCAAACATCATAAGTTGAAATTGGCGTCTGGTGAATGGTTGGCTGCTCAATTCCAAGCACACCTCACGACAAAGGAAGCAAAGACGTCCAGACAGCCTCAGCATAGAGGAAGTTTTTTTTTTTTTTTTTTTCCCCTAGCAGACATATTGAAGTGCGGAGAGGGGGTAGAGGTAGCTGGGAAAGGGTAAGGGCGACGGTGAGGAGGTGGTTGTTGTCAGGAGGAATAGGGAGGACAATGGTAGGAATACAGAGACAAAGGGCATCTGTGACATGATAGGGAAGGGTGGATTGAGGTAGCTGGTATACGAAGGGCAGGGGTTTGGAGCTGGTGGGTACGTGGCATAATTGTGACAGTTAATGCCTGGACAATGATATTAAAATCTACATTTGATATATGAAAAGACATTGCTGTATATACGGCCATATCAAACTGTTGTGGGTAAGTGTTCAAGAGGTGAATTATAGAGTAGACCGTCAATACGAAAGCCAAATACACCTAAACGAATTTTTTCTTATATATATATACATACATATATATATATATATATATATATATATATATATATATATATATATATATATATATATATATTATATAGATGGATAGATAGATAGATAGATAGATTGATACATAGATAATGAAACACATAATCTTGTAGAGGATAAATGTGCTCATTCTTGTTAAAAACACTCTTACCACCCTTCTATCTCAAAAATCCATTGGACGCTGCACCGTGCACGTGGTTAGAGGACATTTCCTGGACAGAGAAAGTCTTTATCGGGGACCTTATGGCCTGTAGTAAAATCTAAGGGGCCGACTTGCAGCTACAAATACGGACTAATTCCCATCCCTTCTGAAAGTCATGGTTGATTGACTGCAGTCACTCACAGGCGGTGAAAGAGGTGGATAACATCAGTGCAAATGGGTGTGTCCAACAGTTGTACGAGCCTTTACCAAACCAGGGTTTTTTGCACTAAACACAAGTTAAAGAAATAAGTATCAGTGTTAAGTGTAAATGATTTGCAACAGGCGACCATCGTCCATCTACCTCATGTCACTTTTTCCCTTGCCTCCATCCTCCCCGCTATCCTGATAGGTTCATAAATGCGTGAATCCGGAGCAGTAACACAAACAACAGCTCACCATCGCCCTTCCTCCCATGTCCCTTTCCTTCTACCACTCTTCCCTCCTCACAGTCTGACACGTACTGCACACAGGAAAAAATCATCTAACATACTACCAGTATTCCAGGAATCGAACCCGGGATTATCAAGTGTGAGCCAGACAGCATACCACTACACCACGACCAGGTAAGTGTTTTCTCATATCGTCACAATCTTGTAACCAATGTTCCTCTGACTCCCAACTGTGAACCCAAGAGGATGAGACAACCCCCTGATACTCGGGCAAGTAGATGCATTTAATATATCCCAAGCACTTATGGCAAACCAGAATGAAGGGAGAAACCTGTACTGCACACAGGATAAAGCATCTAACATATTCCTGGCACATTGGTAATATGTTTGATGATTTTTCCTGTGTACAGTACAGGATTCTCCCTTCATTCTGGCTTGTCGTAAGTGCTTGGGTTAGGTTAAATGCATCTACTCGCCCGAGTGCCAGGGGATTGTGTCATCTACTCGGGCTCACAGTTGGGAGTTGGAGGATCATTGGTTACAAGATTGTGACAATGTGAGATAACTTTTACTTGGTCGTGATGTACTGAAATACTGCCTGGCTGATACCGGAGGGTCCCGGGTTCGATTCCCTGCATATTGGCAATATGTTCGATGGATTTGATATTACATATTCTATCTAACCTCCCCCATAGTTCGAAATTTTTTTGCTGAACTAAATGTAACAATCAAAAGCTGACAATGATTCATTAATAGGTCACAGGATTGAAAGGTTAACAAGAATAGTGCTTAGGTTCCGTGAGTACGTATATGAGAGTGTGCTTGTTCCCGTGTGTGTTGACACGCTTCTAAGCCACCTACCTTTTTTTTTTTTTTTTTTTTTATGGTGTCCCTGTGGCAACATGCATGAGAGCAGGTCATGGCGAGGTCTAGTCCACCGGGTACAGGCAGTGACGTGTGTGTGAAGTACCCAGGCGGTGAATGTTGCTGAAGAAGGATAGAGTCCTACCGCTAGGTAAGACTTCTACCTTCAGGATTTATTGTTATAATCCTAATGGACGAAGGCCTTTGTATCAGACTTTATCTTCCTCTTGATGTAGGTCTTATTGCGCAACTTGCTGTTCCAGTGGGCGGAGGTCTTATCACTTTAATGGATGGAGGTTTTAGTGCCAGGTCTTAACACCTCATTGGTTGGAAATCGTAGCACCAGGTCTTATCTCCTCAATAGACGGAGATCTTAGCACCAGGTCTTATCGCCTCAACGATCGCAAGTCTTAGCACCAGGTCTTATCGCCTGAATGGATGGAGGTCTTACTTCACGAGAACACACCACATCTCACATCACCATGCCTTGTAGACACTATAATTATAGGCACTAGTAGTATATATCTCATAACACAATGTACAGGATGTAGTGTCTGCGGAGACATACACAGCTTCTCACTAGGAATGTCAATCCACATAATGTCTATCCACAATCGTGTTGTCTCAGACCATCAAGAATTCTTAACATATGAAGTATCTCAAACAATCTCGTTGTAGTCCAGACAAGAAGAATTTCATGACGTATTCAAACACATGAAGTAACCAGCCCTAGTCAGTTAGTCCATGTGAATGGAAATCTACTAGACACTACATCACACCACACATCCTCTCCAAGCTGTATATAATGTTGGAGAGATTCCCTTCAGATCAGAAAGGGGAGAGAGGGGCTAGAGAGAAGGCCCAACATTAGGATCATTAGGAGACTTGGCTCTCACTCTCCGTTATGCTGTAACTCATTTTTCGATATAACTATACAATAAACTCTGTAACCGAAAAGTGCTGTAACCCACCTCGTTGACACTACGTCCCACGACTTTATTCTGGTTGTGCTGGACGATCCACAATCGACTTCCCTATCTCCCTTAAAGTACCTACGACCAGGTTAGCGAGATTGGTGGCAGTAGTATACTGCGTCAAACTACGCCTTACAAGTTTATACAACGCTCATCGATATTATTTTATACGTTCATCGACATATGCAGCTGACTTCTCTCCTGAACCGCTACAACGGTAAACTACATTCACCGAGATTGGTGGTGAGCGGTAACGAGCTGAACTACAGTACAATCAAAACACGCCTTAATAGTTTATACAACGATAAAATTCGTCACTGAGATTGGTGGCTGCGAACGTACGAAAAAACACCTACGAGCTTATAAGTCTACAAGTCAATAAGCCTACAAATCAACAAGTCAATGGACGATCGAATCTACGAGTCTGCATTATCAAGGCTAATAAGAAGCAGCGACTACAATCAAAACCAAGCCTAACGAGTTTATATGCAACTTAACTTCACCCCTAATTGCTCCAAACCACCTCAACCACAACTCCATGATTTTTGAGAAAAAATAGTAGCTATAAACTAAGTATATCAACAACTCAACAAACCTACAAGTTAATCTCAGCAAGTAAGGAAAATCAAACTCTACAAGTTAAGAAGAAGTGAACAAAGAATTGAGAAATGACAAATAATAACAAGCAAAAGTGAGAAAGGAGGAAGTGCATCTGTACTGTGCCAATAGTGTTGACCCAGCATGGTGATGTAGCATCAACACATTTTCTCCCTCCTTGGAACCTCCACCACCCTCCACCACGACCTCCACCGTCTCCAACACTACCACCACCACCACCATCTTCTCCACCACAACTACCGGAGTGAGGCAACTACTCAGCAGTGTGTTATCATTAGCTAAGTGGGACAACGACACCGAGTGCTGATGCAGTCATACTAGGACCCTGACCCACCTCAGTCAAACCCTACCAACACTCTTCGGTCAACATCACTATCATCGGCAGCAACATCCTAGCGAGTATTCCCACCATAGTTAATATCAGTGAGCTGAATATTTATTCTATTAGTTTAATAGTACTACTTCATTTATATACAACCTTACGTATATACACAGTGGTAGACAATATCTTTGCCTCAATATGTAATACATACATATGAAAATCTAGTAAAACCAGAGAATCAAAATATATGTACACATGTACTTTTCATGTTACATTGACAAGGAAAATCAAGTGAAAATGCCTAACACAAATGGTGCTAGCAACAGTGTGCTATACTCAACCACACACATTAGTACTTGCAACCTAGACCTAAAGATGAATTTTAAATTTGGCAAACATATCAAGTTGACTTCACAACTTTTGGAGGCCTATAGTATCAAGTGATGTGTGGTATAAACGAAACTAAGTGAATACTGTCCATATTGTAAATATTGTATATATATTTTTTTATATAAAATAACAAAATATGGGTTACATATAATGACATCTTAATTCAAACAGTGCAACATACCGAAGTCAGTACACCCAAGGTGTCTAAGATAAACTGTGCAACATAACTAGGATAATACACTGTGGTGTCTCACATGTGTAAGCTAATACACCTATGGTGTCTCACATAACTAAGCTAATGCACCTATGGTGTCTCACATAACTAAGCCAATTCACCTATGGTGTCTCAAATGAACAACTACATCAACTATGGATGATTCATGATATGATTGCATTGCTATTACTGTATTAGTTATATACATATGTATCAGTTATATAGCTACAATGGCCACACTTGTGATTCCTGCAATTATGTAACAGTTGCATTAACAAGATGTAACTACAATTTTATGGCCAACACAATTATGTAACAGTTGCAGTAACAAGATGTAAGTACAATTTTATGACCAACACAATTATGTAGCAGTTACAGTCACGCTTGTGTAACAGTTGTATTAAAATGATGTAACTACGATTGCATTAACACGATGTAACTGCAATCGTACAATATTCATGCAGTTATGTTGCTTTTGCAGTATTATGTATTTCAATCAAGTAACAAGTTGATTGTAATGTGTATATAGTATGCATTAATATGTTATGACAGTGGGCGTGACTGAGCGATATGTAGACATTATATAGGCACTAGTATATATCTCATAACACAATGTACAGGATGTAGTGTCTGCTGGAGACATACACAGCTTCTCACTAGGAATGTCAGTCCACATAATGTCTATCCACAATCTTGTTGTTCCAGACCATCAAGAATTCTTAACATATGATGTATCTCAAACAATCTCGTTGTAGTCCAGACAACCAAGAATTTCATGACATATTCAAACACGTGGAGTAACCAGCCCTAGTCAGTTAGTCCATGTGAATGGAAATCTACTAGACACTACATCACACCACACATCTTCTCCAAGCTGTATATAATGCCGGAGAGCTTCCCTTCAGGTCAGAAGAGGTTAGAGCAGGCCCGAGAACACAATCAGGGCAGAGGCGGGAGCTAGGGTCACCTTGGAGGTTCTCCATCATGCCACGTTACGCTGTAAATCACAATTCGATATAACTGTAAAATAAACTCCGTAACCCGAGAGTTGCTTTGTAACTCACCTCACTTATGATACACAAAGGGGGGAGAGAGAGAGAGAGAGAGAGAGAGAGAGACAGACAGACAGACAGACAGACAGAGACCTACCTATTCACTCTAACCAACGACACACCATTCCATACTAAGTCTCCCAACTTTTTTCTGGCAGTGCTCCGACGGTCTACAACCGACCTTCCCTATCTCCCTGCCAGTACCCATGACCACTCTAATCGAGAGCCTATATAAAACCATTACATTTCACCTTATCCCTCCACTCTTCAGTATGTTAACTCAATAAGAGAACATTTATAGTAGGACTCGCGTAAATTTGCGGCTTTGGTGTGGCCCGCACCTGTGTACAATGGTGCCACGTTTCCCCAACTTGCGGTGTGAAACGGAAGCTATTTATGTACAAGGCAACACAAATACGATAAATTCAGATGAATAAAACTTACACTTGTGTATTTTGATGGATGAATCAACAGTAATCTTATTATGCATAAAATATTTATACAGTAACACAGAAACATGCCATACATATTGTACAGTGTTGCTAAAAGAAATTGTAGTCACTTTTAATGGGTTTTTTTAGCGTAGTTTTAGGGTGGGTAATAATATCACAGTTATGGATATAAGATAATGAGCCTGAAAAAAGAAGAAATATGCCAATATCCAAAGTAAAAGAAATAATTCATATAATTCTTGTGAGTGGTAACACTGACACACCCAGTCTGGCCTAAGGTAAAGTACGTACCCCGCCACAGACCCAAGCATAGCTTGTACAGATGTTGCTAGACAAAAATGTTCACATTTACTGGCTTTTACCGTAATTTTAAGGGCGAGGAATAATCACATTTATAATCATAAGCTAATATGTAGGGCAAATTAGTAGGCATATGCCAATACCGAAGTAAAAAAAAAAAAAAACATTATTCACTCGCGAGCGGCAACACTTCCACACCCAGTCGGTGGCCTTGATCTCAGGGGCGGTGTGGAAATGATGTCAAATTTACAATATATACAATATTATGTAAAAGAAAATATCCAAAATATCTCTTGCAATAAAAGAGAGAGAGAGAGAGAGAGAGAGGCAGGCAGGAGAGGGGCAAGGTTGAATGCATTGTCGGCATGACGGGGGGTGGTGGTGGTGTTGGAGGCATTGTCAGGCTGAGAGAGAGATGGAGGAAGGGGAAAGAGAATGAATGAATGAAAATCAATCATGGTACTGCAATAACGGGTCATCTGTCGCCGTATACAAAAGTTGATAAATATCACTAAATATAACAAAACCAAATTAACAAATGAAAGCACAATTATAAACAACTTATAAAAGAATCAAAAGTACTCAGGGTGGCTCATATCTCCCGCCAGGAGAGAGAGAGAGAGAGAGAGAGAGATAACGGTATAGAAAACGTGGCAACACTGTACACAGGTGCGGGCCACACCACAGGCGCAAATTTACGCGAGTCCTACTATAATAAAGGAGAAAATTACCACTGTATATAAATGATTCCCCCTTCCCCCCAAAAAAAAGAAATACAATGAATATAATTACCTGAAAATATGAGTATGAGAATAATGACAATCATATTGCCTCACTCATGCCACCTCACAAACACCAGCTCACTAACATCACCCCCCTAACTAACACCACCTTACTCACACCCTCCACCTCATTAAAATCACATGACTAACACCACTTCACTCACTAACACCATCTCACCTAAACACATCACTTCACTGACATTACCTCACTCAATCTCGTAACATTACTAACACCCACTAACACGACATCACTCACTGACATCATTTCACTAACATAAGCTCGCTAATACCACCTCATTTACCCCACATCATTTAGTAACATCACCTTACTCGCCCACTCTACCTCACTCACCACGCTGATTACCAACTCATCAATTACCTCACTCACAACACCTCACCCACACCCCTTCAATCATAGCATTTCATCCTCGCCACTTCAGTCACAGCAGCCACATAGTTGAAATTATCTTGTTAACCCATATATCCCTGCCTGTCATGAGAGGCGACAAAAAAGGACCTTTTGTCTCCATTCTCTCCTTACTATCCTCATCATCTCTTCCGTCCAAACTCGGTTCTTACTATATCCAGATTTCTTTCGGATTTCATAATTCCCTCTATTCTCACTAGGTTGGACATTGTGTTTCATGGTTTGGATAGTTAAATGACCTTCTACAGACATCGGCCCTTCCTTCCCTCCTGGAAGGATCAAGCTTGCCGATTCTATCGACACCGACCCTGCAAAAGCAGATTCTGTCAACACAGACTCTATCATTGTCGACTCTGCCAAAGCCGACTTTGTCAACTCTCAACTTTATAGATGGGCACTCTGTCAATGCAGACTCTATCAATACCAAATCTGTCATAGCCGACTCTATCAACAACAACTTTGCCAACGCGTATCTGTGAACATCGGCTCATTCTCCACATCTCCTTTCCCGTTTTTGTTCACCTGTTAGTCATATATCATTGTTTTGAATTAGTGCCATATGGTCATTGATACCTGGTGCTAGGAATCCATTATTTATTTCAGTTCATTATCTCGTTTTCTCTTCATTAAATACAGGCAGTGCCACATATTTACTCCATCCCAAGGCTCAACATAAATATCAACTTTATTTTTAAACAAGTATAAAATATTGCATCCACTACCTATGAAAGTGAAACTTACAAACCATCCTCGTCAGTTAACTGTTCATTTGATGTTTAATTAATATTGAGTTTTTGCTACGATATGCGAGGCGTGACTTTAACCAAAACCAACAGCACTGATGAACAGTGTTTTTGACGTCATGTTAAATTTTATAGCACTTTTTACTCAGAATTGTGCAGCCTCTTGCACAGTAATATTTTAAAAAATAATGCCAATGCATATTATGTCTCTATTAAGAAGATTTCAAAAATATATAAGAAAATACTAAGATGTGATAATGCAATACAGGTCACCTTCATCAACGAGAAAATAGCCGTGTGATGAAATTACACTATATTATGCCCTTATTAAAAAGATGCAAATAACATATAACAGTTTAATAAGGTATAATATGCAAAACAGATCATCTGCATCAGCAAAAAATCGGCCGTGTGATGCAACTACCCCACTGGTCGATCCTTCAAGAGGGAAAGCTTTCCCCGAATCAGAGATGGTGTTCATTACAGTGATTGGAGATAAAAACGAAATTACACAGGCAAGCACATAGTCAGTGTAGTTTAAGGCATATAATCCTCAGGAAAGAGTGTTCGTTGGTGCACATGGCATTATGGATGTGCTAATGCTTCTGCAGCAGAAACTTCATGGTCAACTTTTCTCACAGAGGGTGTATTGTCAAGGAGGTAAACTTGAGGTTTTCATCAAGGAGACTGGTAAAAAACTCAAGTCATTATAGAAGAGTGGGCCAGACTTCATTTCAGTCGTGGTATCAAACCTTCATATTCGTGTTATATGGTGCAGAATGAAAGACTATATGGAAGAACCAAAACAATGAAGGAACAGTAGCCATTCATTAGTCCCTTGTAGTCAACACGTCCCAGTCACACAAATCATTCTTTACACTTTAACCCTCCCCGTCCTCACTGATTTTCCACCACTGACTCCCCCCCCCCCCCAGTCCTGACCAGTTTTGGAAAAAAAAAAAATTGGCTCAAACCTCCACTTTTGGTGAGAAACATCGAGAATTCATGGAGAAATAGCTCACCTGAGGCTTAAAATACTGAATACAGGTAGAAGTACCCCTTCCTTACCTTGCTGTGTTTTCTATCAGGCTGGCTCCAAAGAAAACGAGTTCTGTGGGAGGGTAAATATTCCACACCACTCATAAACAGTATTTATTTATTTATTTGGTACGAATTCATATGTAGTATGAGAGTAATATAGGCAATATAAGAATTGCTTCATTCACCAAACACATCAACATACCTGATCTTTTTTGGTGACATTACCTGATCATCATTTCTGACTGTTTCTTCCCCCAGTGCTACATAAACTTTGTCCTCCACATTGTCATCAATCGGGGAATCACTCTGGCTTTGAATTTCGTACCGTGGCACGACATGGCTTTACTGGCCAGGTCACTGGTAACAGGTGAATTGCCGAGACAATGGCGTGTGGGGGAGGGGGAGGTCATGTGGGGTAAGGCGTTGACCCTGACTGGCATATTGTGGAGGAAGGTGTCTCTGTATACATACCAAAAATCATATACGAAATATGATTATTGTGCAAATTAGGAACCTTGCAATTGCTGCGCATTTATATACGTCAATGGGAGTCACAGTGACAAAACGTGTGGACGTATAAATATGTCCCATTACTCTTACCAGCCGCGATAGTGAAGTTGTTTTTGTGTATGTCTGTGTGTGTATCTGTTAGCATGATAACTTCCCAACCGTTAAAGATAACATAAAGAAATATTACAGGTGTGTAGTAAGGGAAAAAACAGATCATGTGTTTGAAACTTGTGAGAGTAGGTCAAGGTCTGTGTGTCTGTTACCACGATAACTTTGCAACCTCTCAAGACAGTGGCGTATCAAGGATTTTTGCCAGTGGGGGGGCAAGCACTTGGAATAATTCCCCAAAATATCTGTCACCACAAATTTTCCTAGATTTGATGCTTTATGTCAACAGAATAAATTTACATCATTACTGTCCCCTGTGGCGGGGGGAACACAATCTGGCCGCACTGTGGAGTGGTACTACTACTCTGTGGCCAGGTTCTGTAGGAAGAAAACTGCCACCGTATTCCCTGCGTTTCGTAAAAGGTGACTAAAAGAGGCGGGATGAGGGGACTAGGGACCCCCTCCTCTGTTTTTTTAGTTCCTATAAAAAGACAGGGCAGAGAAAGGGATGGAGGATTGAGTTATCCCCGTACCTTGAAGATTGGGTCTATGAATGTGCGTGGATGTAGTACAATTGAGGCTAAAAGAGAGGAGACTGGGAGAAGGTTTGTGACAAGAAAGTTGGATGTGTTAGCTTTGAGTGAAACAAAGATGAAAGGGAAAGGTGAGTCTATGTTTGGTAGTGTGAATGGAAGATTGTCAGGTGTTGATAGAGGAAGGGCAAGAGAAGGTGTGACCTTGTTAGTGAGTCCAGAAGTACAGCAGTTTGTGACTGAATGGAAGGCGGTGTCATCGAGACTGATGTGGGTGAAAATGAAATTTGAACGTAAATTGTGGGTGGTTGTGAGTGAATATGGGCCTGGTAGTGAAAGGGATGATGGGAGATCTGAATGCTAGAGTGGGAAATGTAGCATTCGAAGGTGTAGTTGGTAAGCATGGTGTGCCTGGAAGAAATGAAAATAGGGAACGAATGATAGGGATGTGCGTTGGGCGAGAGATGGTGATTGGAAATACGCTATTTGAGAAGAAAGATATTTATAAGTATTCATGGGTGAGACAGGAGGGTGGAAGGGTTGTTGATAGAGCTTTGATGGACTATGTGGTTGTGTCCAGGAATGTAATAGGAAGACTGTTGGATGTGAGAGGTCTAAGAGTGGAGGGTGGAGGTATGTCTGACTACCTGGCGGAGGGAAAGTTAAGAGTAGGTAAGAGATGGGTGAGAGCTAGGAGGGTTAGGTGTGGCAGGGAGGTTTTGAAAATGAGTGAGTTGGATAAAAGAGAGAAAATGATAGAGTATCAGGAGAAATTGAAAGATGAATGGAACACAGTGAAAGATCAGGAAAATGGCAATGTGGAGGAGGAATGGCAGTTGTTTAAGAGTGCTGTGGTGGGGCATGCAGAAGAGGTGTGTGGTGTGAGACGTGTGGGTTGTGGTGTAAGAAAAGGAAGTGAATGGTGGTGCGAGGAAGTAAGTATGGCTGTGGCTGAGAAGAGACGTGCATATGAAGAGTGGCTGCAGAGGAAGGATGAGGTGTCATATGAGAGGTATAAGGAAAAAAGGAATAGGGCGAGAAGGGCTGTGCATGATGCTAAAATGGCAGCAGATGAGAGGTGGGTCAGGCGGCTGACTAAGAATTTTCAACAGAATAAGAAAATGTTCTGGAGTAGGTGAAAAGGGTGTGAAAGGGAGAGTCTGGGAAGGAAGAACGAGTAAAAGCAGAGGATGGAAGGATGTTAATTGAGATGGATGCAGTAAGGAAGAGATGGACAGAGTATTTTGAAAGATTGTTAAATGTAGAGGAGGAAAGGGTGGCTGAGATTGTGGCGGATGGAAGGGTGCAAGGAATAAATGTGTTGGGAGAGTTGAATGATTCTTTGATCACGAAGGAGGAAGTGGAGAAGGCAGTAAAGGAGATGAAAACAGGGAAAGCTGCAGGTGTGGATGGGTGTCCTGTGGAATGCCTGAAGGGTGGTGGAATGACTATTGTTGACTGGTTAGTAAGAGTGTTGAATGTGTGCTTTGTGAAAGATATGGTGCCAATTGACTGGGCAAATGCTTGTGTGGTCCCATTGTATAAAGGCAAGGGTGGTAAGTATGACTGTACTAGTTTTAGGAGTATAAGTCTCTTGAGTGTTGTAGGTAAGGTGTATGGTAGAGTGTTAATTATGAGAGTTAGAGAGGGTACAGAGGGAGTGCTTGGTGATGAGCAGTGTGGCTTTAGGAGAGGGAGAAGATGCGTGGATCAGTTGTTTGCTGTGAGACAAGTGTGTGAAAAGTATTTAGCGAAAGGCAAGGATGTGTTTTGGGGATTCATGGATTTAGAGAAAGCGTATGATAGAATTGATAGGGAGGCTTTGTTGACTGTTTTAAGAGTGTATGGACTTGATGGTAGGTTACTAAAAGGGGTGAAAAGTTATTATGTAAATAGTAAAGCGTGTGTAAAAGTGGGAAATGTTGTCAGTGATTAGTTTCCTGTTAGAGTGGGGTTGCGACAGGGATGTGTGATGTCGCCTTGGTTGTTTAATATTTATATGGATGGTGTTGTAAGGGAGGTGAATGCAAGAGTTTTAGGTGGAGGTCTGAGTCTAGTGGATGTTGATGGTGGAGAATGGAATCTGAAGCAGCAGATGTTGCTGCACTGGTGACTAATTCAGAGGAGAGATTGAGACAGTTGGTAGAGGAGTTTGGAAGGGTGTGTGAAAGGAGGAAATTGAAAGTAAATAAGAATAAGAGTAAAGTGATGAAGTGTACAAGGTTCGTAGATGGTAGGGGGATGAATATGGTTTTGAATTGTAAGTCGCTTGAGGAAGTAGAGTGCTTTAAATATTTAGGGTCACATGTTGCTGTGGATGGAAGAATAGATGCAGAAGTGAAGTTTAGAATGAATGAAGTAGGAAAGGTGCTGGGAGGAATGATAAGGGTGTTTAGATGTCGTTCATTTAGAATGAATGTAAAGAGAAGGCTGTATGAGGGTGTTGTGCTACTGACTGCATTATATGGGGCTGAAACCTGGAATATGGGTGTAGGAGAGGGGAAAATTTTGAAAGTAATAGAGATGCAGTGTCTGAGGAGTATGTGTGGAGTGATGCGTATGGATCGAGTGGAGAAATGATGAAGTGCGAAGGAGAACTGGAGTGCTTCGGGAGATGGGTGACAGAGTTGAGCAGAGGGTGTCGCGATGGTTTGGGCATATGGTGACAATGGATAATGAGCATTGGTGAAAAAGATAACTAGATCTGATGTGAGAGGTGTAAGGCTGAGATGAAGACCACAAATAGGATGGATGGACAGTGTGAAGAGAGCACTGGATGTAAGAGGGATGTCTGTTGAGCAAGGAAGAGTGGCTGTGCATGAAAGAAAGAAATGGAGAGAAATTGTGAATGAATAAATGATGACGCTGCCCTGAGGGGATATTTTCCCGCATTTGGGCTAATCAGGTAGTCAGGTCAGGTGTGGGTAAGAGGATGGGTCTATTATGATGCAGCAGGGGTAAACCAGCTCTGCTGTCAAGCCCTGCTGCGGATGTCACTGATTGCACTGCGCAGTTGACCTGTGTGCAGTGTGGTGCAGTGAGGATCTATCCCTTCTCCCCTTTGGGGCTAAGATACGAATGAATGTGTTTGAATGGATGAGTAAATGGGGAGTTTGTCGTCCTGTTTCGGCTACCTCCCTTTCCTTGGGGGAAGCAGCCTAGGTATATAGATAGATAGTGTTACATGGTCTGTGATTTCATCATCCTTTGTTTAATTCTAACGTGCAGTGTGCTGCATGTTTGATCACGAGCGTGTTCTGCCTCAGTCCCCCCTTCTACCGATATAGTAGAGTAAGTCGTTCTTTCTGTTGTTCAGAGCAGGATTGTCAACTCTTTGTCCCCATGGCTTCATTTGCGCGTCCTTCTTACAAGTTGTATCAAGCTCTGCCGGCCCCTATATAATGAGCTCAGTCTCTGCATCATTACCACTTAGATCTACTCCTCATTTTGTTCACATCTCTGTCCTCCCCTGTACAGTTATTTTTGTGAGGGCTCAGGAAATCTCCAACCATCTAGCAGCTGTGTAATTTGAGTATAAGTGTTATTGCATTTTTTTTCTTGTACTGTATAGCATAAGTTGTTAATTTGTAGGCCTAGTGAGGTTTTTGTAATTCATGTTAGGTTCTTATTATTAGCCATTGTTCATAATATTTTGTATCTGTAATAATTTATCTTGCATTCACTGAGTATTATCTAATATTGTCATTTTATCAGGGCTGACTTAGATAAATTTACACTTGCTAATTTCGTGTTAATAGAGGCTATTGCAGTTAACCATATATTTAACCTGTTTTTTTGCCATTACATTATCCTTATGAGTCCTGAATGTTTTGTTGTTAGTTTGAACATTAAACTTAACTTGTAATTTTACCTAACTCTTTTCTTTTGAACCTGGAACTTTATGGGACAGTAGTGATTTTTAGTATTATCACTTAAAGTGTACATTATCTTTCTCTGTTCCGTAACATAAATTTGGCGACCTCTTATCAGGATATTCAGGATATTATCATAAGGATATTGCTTGATATTTTGTGACTGTGATTTATTCATGATGTCTACTATTACTACGCTTGATGAAGCCAGAGATTTTTTGTCAAATGTGCAAACAGTGTGTGATGTAGAAAACAGAACAAAGAATGAACTTAAGCTTGTTGCTCAACAATTGGGAATTGCAGTTCACTCTCATCATTTATAAGATCAAATTGTTGGCATGATTAATAAAAGCTTGTTTAATGTAACTCCTCCAAATGAGCAAACGCAGATTGAATTAGCTAAGTTACAGCTAGCCCTGCAGGAGGCTCGTGTTAAGGAGGCTGAATTTCAAGCACGTGCTAAGGAGGCTGAGTCTCAGGCTAAGGAGGCGGAGTCTCATGCTAAGGAGGCTGAGTTTCAGGCTCGTGCAAAGGAGGCTGAGGCACAAGTTGAAATTGCTAGGATTCACGCAGACCATGAGTATCGCATGAAACAAGGTGGAACTGGATCATCTAGCTCTGATGATTTTGATGTGGCTAAAAATGTTAAACTTGTCCCTCCTTTTAATGAATCTGATTTAACAAAGTATTTTCAGTTGTTTAAGAGGGTAGCTACAGGTTTTAATTGGCCCAAAAAGTATTGGCCAGTACTCCTTCAAACTGTTCTCACCGATAAAGCTCAAGTAACTTATGCATCTTTGCCTCAGGATCAATCTGATAATTATGATGTAGTTAAGAGCTTGATTCTTAAGGTCTATGAGCTTGTTCCTGAAGCTTATAGAGTAAAATTTAGGACAACTTACAAGCAAGATAAGCAATCCCATGTTGAGTATGCAAAAATCAAAGAAGATCTGTTAGAGCAGTGGTTAAATTCTAAGAATGTGGATTCTGATTTTGACAAATTTAAGCAGATGATTTTGCTGGAGGATTTCAAAAGGTGTATTTATAAAGATGTAAGCCTATATCTTGATGAGAAAAGAATAGATAATTTGTCTGATGCTGCAGTTTTAGCTGATGAATATGTTCTCACTCACAAGAGATAATCTAAAGAAAAAAGGAAAGCTGAGAGTAAGTACGTTGCCTCTACTCAGAGTACAGGTAACAGGAAAGAAAATAAAGATGATGTTTCTCAGGAAGTAAATACAAGCTTCACCTCTAGATTTCAGAAAAGTAAATGTACTTATTGTAGTAAGCTTGGTCATACTATGGAGAAATGTTTCAGGAGACAGCGTGATGTGAACAAAAAGGAGTCTTTAAATATTCAGTCAATTGGTCTAGTGTCCACCCTTGAGAGTTCCCAGAATTCTTTAACCGAGGTAACTGAACCTGCTTTGAGGGGTAACTTAAATTCTCATGATGGAGCTCCTCTTTTCAGCAGTAACGTGGGTGACACTCTCAAGAGTTCATGTGCTAATTTCCTGTCTGATGGTTTTGTCAGTCCTCTGGACAATAATGACAGGAAATCAGTTAAAATATATCGTGATACAGGTGCTTGCCAATCCCTTATGCTGACCAGTGTTCTAGGCTCTAATGTTAATTCCTCTGATGAAACTGTAATCTTACAAGGTGTAGGGAATAATTACTTCTCTGTCCCTCTGTGCAGAGTGAATTTAGAGTCTGGTTTTGTTAATGGTTTCGTTATGGTCGGGTTGGTTGAGACACTCCCAATGTCAGGTGTAACTTTCTTACTTGGAAATGATATTGGTGGAAGTCAAGTGTGTCCAGCTCCTCAGTTGTCTAGTGAGCCAGTGACTGCGACCCAGGATTGTGATGTCCCTGATGTGTTCCCTGCATGTGCTGTCACTAGGGCTAAGTCTAAAGTTACTGGTGACTTAGAGGATAATGATGATGATGATGTTATCCTAGCTGACACTTTTCTTGCTAATTTGGACCACTCACCGGATGAGGCAGTACCGCGTAGTGTTGATAATTTGTCTCGTCAAGAGTTGGTTGAGTTGCAGGTTGCTGACCCTGAGTTGAAAGGTCTAGCTAACTCTGCTTGCAGTGAGGAAGAGTCAGCTGGTTCCTTTACTTGTTATTATATAAAGTCAGGAGTACTTATGAGGAAGTGGAGACCCCCAACGGCATCAGCCGACTGTGAATGGGAGGTTGTACATCACGTTGTCATCCCTCGTGTTTGTAGGCAGGATATCATTAGAGTGGCTCATGATTCCAGTTTGGCAGGACACCTTGGAGTGAGGAAGACTGTGGCACGCATTTTGAAACACTTCTACTGGCCAGGTATCTTCAGGGATATTTCCTGGTATTGTAAGTCTTGTCACACCTGTCAAGTTGTGGGGAAGTGTAATCAGACCGAAAAGGTTGCACCTCTAGTTCCCATTCCTCCTTTTGAGGCGCCATTCACCCGTGTGTTGGTGGATATTGTGGGCCCTCTTCCTACGACTTCTTCAGGATTTTCTTATGTGTTGACCCTGATTGATATGGCTACTCGTTATCCTGAAGCCATTCCACTTAGAAATATCTCAGCAAAGAACGTGGTTAAGGAAATACTAGGGTTCTTCACAAAGTTTGGTCTGCCCAAGGAGGTACAGTCAGACTGAGGAAGTAATTTCATGTCAAATGTTTTCAAGCAGTCTCTGAAAGAGTTGGGCATCACCCAGATCACGTCTTCAGCTTACCATCCCCAGACCCAAGGAGCGTTGGAGGGATATCATCAAACACTCAAATCGATGCTCAAGAAATACTGTTTGGAACATCAGAAAGACTGGGATAAAGGTCTTCCATTTGTTGTATTTGCCGCAAGAGAATCTCCAAATGAATCACTGGGCTTCTCACCTTTTGAACTACTGTTTGGCCATGAAGTAAGAGGACCCCTTAAGCTACTCGAGAAATGCTGGCTGTCGGAGGAAGATGACGCCAACCTGCTGGAGTATGTGATGAAGTTCAAAGAACGGCTGTCCACTGCTTTACAGCTGGCGAGAGAGAATTTAGGAGCTGCTCAGAAGATGAAGACTTGGTATGATAAGAAGTCCAGGTTACGCCACTTTCAGCCAGGAGATCAGGTTTTGATTCTGCTACCGGTTCATGGGCAACCTCTTCAAGCCAAGTTTAGTGGTCCTTATTTCGTGGAGAAGAAACTCAGCGATGTCAACTATGTCATCGCCACACCAGATCGTAGAAAGAATAAGCAACTTTGTCACATCAACATGCTAAAGTTGTATCACAGGCAGGACGAAAATAACCCAGTCTGCAATGTAGCTGTTCCTCCCGAGTCTGCAAGTGAAGTTCTCCCATGCAGTATGAGCCTGAGTGATAGTTTGGGGAAGAATCCTGATATCATGAATGATCTCCAGACTAAGCTTTCTCACCTACCTCCCGAGGAAAGGCAGGAGTTTTCAGCATTACTGCAGGACTACCCGGAAGTGTTCCGTGCCCCTCCAGGAAGAACTACTGTGTTGATGCATGATGTCGATGCTGGAGACGCAAAGCCAATTAAACTGCCTCCTTACCGTGTGAACCCAGTGAAAGTTCCTCTCATCCAGAAGGAGCTTGGCTACCTGTTGGACCACAAGATGATTGAGCCCTGTCAGAGCGAGTGGAGTTCTCCTGTCACTCTAGTCCCTAAGCCAGGTGGGTCACAGCGGCTTTGCATCGACTACAGACGTGTTAATCAGATAACCAAAACAGACACTTACCCTCTCCCTCGCGTGGAAGATTGCATAGACAAGATCGGAAAGGCTAGGTACATAAGTAAGTTTGATTTGTTAAAGGGATACTGGCAAGTACCTATGACTGAACGTGCTAGGGAGATCTCATGTTTTGTAACACTAGGAAAGACTTTTGCATGTTCTGTAATGCCATATGGTATGAAGAATGCACCAGCCACATTTCAGAAGCTCATGAATGTTGTAACAGAGGGTTTGGCAGAGTGTGTTGTTTATATTGATGATGTATTAATCTTCAGTGACAACTGAAAAGATCACCTATGCCATGTCAGTAAATTTCTTGAGCGTTTGTTTCAGGCTAATCTTGTAGCTAATTTATCAAAGTGTGAGTTTGGTCAAGCTAAAGTTCAGTACCTTGGGTACGTAATTGGTGATGGACACGTTGCACCACCAGCAGCTAAGGTTCAGGTTATAAGTGATCTTCCCAGACCTAAAAGTAGGAAAGAGCTACAAAGATTTTTGGGAATGGTAGGTTATTACAGGAGATTTGTTCTTAACTTTTCAATTCTTGTATCACCACTTACAGACCTACTGAAAAAGGGAGTTAAATTTGTCTGGACCGATAACTGTGAATCCTCTTTCAACAAACTTAAAGCTATCCTATTAAGTCAGCCAGTGCTCGCTACTCCAAATTTTGCTAAGCCTTTTAAGATGGCTGTTGATGCAAGTGATACAGAAGCCGGGGCTGTTTTGCTGCAAGAGGATGATCAGGGTATTGAACATCCTGTATCTTATTACAGTAAGAAGTTCACTCCACCTCAAAAGAACTACTCAACTATTGAGAAAGAGCTTTTGGCCTTGATTTTGGGTTTACAGCATTTTTCATTTTATTTGTGTTCTGGTTTTGACCCCATAGTCATTTATACCGATCATAACCCACTGAAATTCCTTAGTAAGTTTAAAGATAAAAATCAGAGATTGACAAGATGGAGTCTACTTCTTCAGGAGTATTCATTAGACATACGACATGTCAAGGGGAAAGAAAATGTTATTGCAGATTGCTTATCTAGACTTTAGACAGATTGTTTTAGAGTAATAAGAAATTTCCTTTGTAAATTTCTTTTTCTTTGTGGGGAGGTGTTACATGGCCTGTGATTTCATCATCCTTTGTGTAATTCTAACGTGCAGTGTGCTGCATGTTTGATCACGAGCTTGTTCTGCCTCAGTCCCCCCTTCTACCATTATAGTAAAGTAAGTCGTTCTTTCTGTTGTTCAGAGCAGGATTGTCAACTCTTTGTCCCCATGGCTTCATTTGCGCGTCCTTCTTACAAGTTGTATCAAGCTCTGCCGGCCCCTATATAATGAGCTCAGTCTCTGCATCATTGCCACTTAGATCTACTCATTTTGTTCACATCTCTGTCCTCCCCTGTACAGTTATTATTGTGAGTGCTCAGGAAGTCTCCAACCATCTAGGAGCTGTGTAATTTGAGTATAAGTGTTATTGCATTTTTTTTCTTGTACTGTATAGCATAAGTTGTTAATTTGCAGGCCTAGTGAGGTTTTTGTAATTCATGTAAGGTGGTTATTGTTAGCCATTGTTCATAATATTTTGTATCTGTAATAATTTATCTTGCATTCACTGAGTATTATCTAATATTGTCATTTTATCAGGGCTGACTTAGATAAATTTACACTTGCTAATTTCGTGGTAATAGAGGCTATTGCAGTTAACCATATATTTAACCTGTTTTTTTGCCATTACATTATCCTTATGAGTCCTGAATGTTTTGTTGTTAGTTTGAGCATTGAACTTTAACTTGTAATTTTACCTAACTCTTTTGTTTTGAACCTGGAACTTTACGGGACAGTAGTGATTTTTAGTATTCTCACTTAAAGTGTACATTATCTTTCTCTGTTCGGTAACAATAGACTGTTGCATTTGTTCCAGTGTCGTAAAGAAAAACTCTCTTTTTCCCACATATTCACAGCTTTCTTGGAGTAACATTAAGTAAACAGCTACTAATCCTTTCAGAGGAGAGGTATGTAAAACACTCAGTGTATAATGTTACCAGAAGTCTACTCTTTCATTAGAGAGAAAAAGGAAACACCAGCAATAAATTAGAAGGCACTGGAGTTTCCATAGCAAAGACATCTTGTCACTAGTATCACTGGTCATCATGGTCACTCTCGTAGATAGTATTATTATCGATACATACATGATGACTTCCGTCTGTTCTATCTCAAACCATTTTTTTTTCTCGGTACCAGAAATTTCTTGTGCAATTTTAATACTGAAAAAAGCAATGTCAACACTTTACTCTTTGCTGTTCTTATCTCTCTGTATATATAAGGATGTACAGCAATTTTGAGTAATAACCTACGAAATTATGATGAAATATACCACACATCGGCACAGCACCTACCATACGAGAGGAAATGGCGTCCATACTATCTGTTTATATTCAGAAATAAACCCTGTACTTTCATTGGCTGCTTTAACTCGCCCCGTGCCGGCTATTTTTAGTGCTGTGGGTCATCGCAGTGCATGCCATTTTTTGACCTTTTCTTTTTGGCTAAAATGAAAGATTTTGATGTAGAAACAACAAATTTTGCCATTACAATGCTCACCAAGGCTCGGAAATGGGTTTTATTGAGTCCTGCATACTTGTATACAGGTATAGCTGCTCTCTCACGCTCACAACTTACGTGAGAGAAAGCCATTTTCTGTGTAAGGTATACTTAGGTATTTATGTTAGGAAGGTATAGCAATGTTCAGTACACTTTTCTGATTACTTATTACTTCAGCATCTATCACAATTTGCGTGTCTTTCTCACTATGAATGCATTATTTTACACTTACTTGAAGATAGGTACAACCTGACTTCATTATGTACAGTCTGGCACTTACAAGATGGTATTTACAACATGACTTCACTATATAGTCCTTACAGATACAAGAAAATATTTACAGATTACACTTACATGAAAATATTTACAAAATGCCTTCACTATGTACAGCACTGGGTGAGGCACACAGGCAGAGTGAGGCAGAGCGAGTGTGAGGGGGGGAGCGAGTGAGTGTATGGCCTTGACAGCCTGGGGAATGGTAGAGGAACAGTTTTATATGCCTGCCAATTTTTACCCTCGAATCTTGAAAAATCCGGTCACAGTGAATTTTTTTATTGTAAACCAATTTGAAACAGCACTGGCACTGGCCATGGAATTATGTCAGACCGGCTTAAAATGGCACTGGCACGCGAAGGGTTAAGAAAAATGGCGGCATGGATAGGCCAGCGAAAACTCGAAATCTGGCAAAAGTGTCCCGAACACACACACTTTCCCACATTCGTATCGCTTTTTTCTGTATTCCTTTGCGGTTTTCTCTCTCTCTCTCTCTACTTAGCACATATGCATGAATTAAAATTCGCTGCTGCAGCCACCCTCAATCTGATATTCTGTTTTGTACTACTGCTGTGGTGGTAGGAAATAGAAATTCTGTTTTCTACTAGTTTTCTTTTAGTTTGATTCTCACTGGCTCAGGCATCAGGGGTGGTGCATACGTCAAGACTGACCTAAGTAAATACACCTGGTGGGATTAACCTCTCTTAATCCTTGACTCAGGTGACCACTCGACCTGCCCCGCTCAGCAGGGAATTATTTTCATATCACCTGAACTGTATTGTCCTGCATAGAAAGGAGTTTTCCATTAGGAGAAAAAAAAAGAAAAATGGCGTAAAGCTATTCATCCTGAAAATTCTCACCTAGAAAAGTGGGGTGGCCAAAAGATACTCTGTTCCCCAGGCTCCAAAATGTGGGGGGGGGGGGATGTCTCCCTGTCCCCCACTCAAACGAGGCCCCTGGCACACATATTTATATCTGCTTACC
>NC_136980.1:25521395-25553895 GCF_032717465.1 Coenobita brevimanus
GAAAAGGAAGTGAATGGTGGTGCGAGGAAGTAAGTATGGCTGTGGCTGAGAAGAGACGTGCATATGAATTGTGGCTGCAGAGGAAGGATGAGATGTCATATGAAAGGTATAAGGAAAAGAGGAACAGAGCGAGAAGGGCTGTGCGTGATGCTAAAGTGGCAGCAGATGAGAGGTGGGGTAGGCGGCTGACAGAGAATTTTCAACAGAATAAGAAAATGTTTTGGAAGGAGGTGAAAAGGGTGTGAAAGGGAGATCCTGGGAAGGAAGAACGAGTAAAAGCAGAGGATGGAAGGCTGTTAACTGAGATGGATGCAGTAAGGAAGAGATGGGCAGAGTATTTTGAAAGATTTTTAAATGTAGAGGAGGAAAGGGTGGCTGAGATTGTGGCGGATGGAAGGGTGCAAAAAGTAAACGTGTTGGGAGAGTTGAATGATTCTTTGATCATGAAGGAGGAAGTGGAGAAGGCAGTAAAGGAGATGAAAACAGGGAAAGCTGCAGGTATGGATGGGCGTGCTGTGGAATGCCTGAAGGGTGGTGGAGTGACTATTGTTGACTGGTTAGTAAGATTGCTGAATGTGTGCTTTGAGAAAGGTATGGTGCCAATTGACTGAGCAAGTGCTTGTGTGGTCCCGTTGCACAAAGGCAAGGGTGATAAGTATGAATGTACTAGCTTTAGGGGTATAAGTCTGTTGAGTGTTGTAGGTAAGGTGTATGGTAGAGTGTTAATTATGAGAGTTAGAGAGGGTACAGAGGGAGTGACTGGTGATGAGCAGTGTGGCTTTAGGAGAGGGAGGGATGCGTTGATCTGGTGTTTCCTGTGAGACAAGTGTGTGAAAAGTATTTAGCGAAAGGCAAGGATGTATTTTGGGCATTTATGGATTTAGAGAAAGTGTATGATAGACTTGATAGGGAGGCTTTGTGGACTGTTTTAAGATTGTATGGACTTGATGGTAGGTTACTAAAAGGGGTGAAAAGTTTTTATGTAAATAGTAGAGCGTGTGTAAGAGTGGGAAATGCTATGAGTGATTGGTTTCCCGTGAGAGTGGGGCTGCGACAGGGATGTGTGATGTCGCCTTGGTTGTTTAATATTTACATGGATGGTGTTGTAAGGGAGGTGAATGCAAGAGTTTTAGGTGGAGGTCTGAGTCTGGTGAATGTTGATGGTGGAGAGTGGAATCTGAAGCAGCTGCTGTTTGCAGATGATACTGCACTGGTGACTGATTCAGAGGAGAGATTGAAACAGTTGGTAGAGGAGTTTGGAAGGGTGTGTGAAAGGAGGAAATTGAAAGTAAATGAGAATAAGAGTAAAGTGATGAAGTGTACGAGGTTGATAGATGGTAGGGGGATGAATATAGTTTTGAATGGTGAGATGCTTGAGGAAGTAGATTGTTTTAAATATCTAGGGTCACATGTTGCTGTGGATGCAGAAGTGAAGTTTAGAATAAATGAAGTAGGAAACGTGCTGGGAGGAATGAAAAGTGTTTAAATGTCGTTCACTTAGAATGGATGTAAAGAGAAGGCTGTATGAGGGTGTTGTGGTACCGACTGCATTATATGGGGCTGAAACATGGAATATGGGTGTAGCAGAGAGGAAAAGTTTGAATGTAATGGAGATGAGGTGCCTGAGGAGTATGTGTGGAGTGATGCGTATGGATCGGGTGCGAAACGATGAAGTGCGAAGGAGAAATGGAGTTGTTCGGAAGATGGCTGGTAGAGTTGAGCAGAGGGTGTTGTGATGGTTTGGGCATATGGAGAGAATGGATAATGAGCGATTGGTGAAAAAGATACCTAGATCTGATGTGAGAGGTGTAAGGCTGAGAGGAAGACCATGAATAGGATGGATGGACAGTTTGAAGAGAGCGCTGGATGCGAGAGGGATGTCTGTTGAGCAAGGAAGAGTGGCTGTGCATGACAGAAATAAATGGAGAGAAATGTGAATGCATATGTGATGACGCAGACCTGATGGGTTATTCTCCCGCATTTGATCTGATCAGCTGGTCAGGTCAGGTGCGGGTAAGGGGATGGGTCTGTTATGATGTGGCAGGGGTAAACAAGTTCTGCTGTCGGGCCCTGCTGCGGATGTCACTGATTGCATTGCGCAGTTGACCCTTGTGCGGTGTGGTGCGGTGAGGATCTGTCCGTTCTCCCCTTTGGGGCTAAGATGCAAATGAATATGTTTGAATGGATGAGTAAATGGGGAGTGTGTCGTCCTGTCTCAGCTACCTCCTTTTCCTTGGGGGAAGCAGCCTAGGTATATATATATATTTTGCCAGACGCCTCAATCCTGTACGAGGTGGCCACAAACAAATCACCTCCACGTTGCCCTGTTCCCCGCCATTTCACTGCCCTGCTCCCAACTCACCCCCCCCCTCTCTCATATACCTCTCCACTCCATCCCTCCATCCCATCCTCGGCCTCCTCTTCCCTCTCCCCCCTCCACCTCACTCACATACACTCTCGTCGTCAGTCTATCACCGCCCATCCTGTCCACATAGCCAAATCACCACATTGTGTTTCCTCCTATGTATACTGTACATATATATATATATCTGTCTAGATAGATAGATAGATAGATAGATATAGATAGATAGATAAATAGATATATATAGATAAATAGGTAGAGAGATAGAGGGAGGGACAGATATATCTATCTATTTATCTATCTATCTATGTATCTATCTATCTATATATATATATATATATATATATATATATATATATATATATATATCTATATATATCTCTATATCTATATATATATATATATATATATATATATATATATATATATATATATATATATATATATATATATATATATATATATATATATATATATATATATGTCACCAGTAGAATGTATGTTCGGTTTGTTAGCCCAGGCAACGCCTGGTACCCTTGCAGCCCAAGTTTTGGCATGGAAACTCACATGACCTCCAGGTCGGACACGGCAATATGAGGTTGACCTTCGAGGTAATTTGAGATCACTCATCAGAGGTCATTTGAGGTCATCGGTAATACACAGTCAAATGATTGGACCCAGCAGCCCAATATTTGGCAATGAGACTCACATGACCTCCAGTTTGGACATAGGGTATGTGAGGTTGACCTCGGAGGTCATATGAGTACACCAGTAGTAGGTCATATGAGGACACCAATATACATGGTCAACAGCCAAAATGGTTCTGGCCAATTCTCACCAGTTTCTAATTTGGTTCCAGCAATTTCTAAAATGATTCTATAATTTGGCTATCACGTAACTTTGACGTACTACATTATAAGTAAGGGAATATTCCAAGAAACATTCAAATGTCGGTACCAGTACTTGTACATGCCTAAAATTGTAGTGTCACTACAAGTAACAATACGGAAAAAAAAAAGAAATACCGAGTACCGACTCGGTAATCAGTACTCGGTACATGATTATGAATAAAGTAAACTTGCTCAGTATTGATTTGTTTTTTCTTACCACACTGAGGACCCAGAGACCAGTCTTGTCAGCAGAGCCACACCTGAGGAGAGATGACAGATGTTGTCAGACAACTAGCACAGTCACATTAACCCCTTCATACACGATGACGCGTTTGTCATCATATGGGTGTGGCTGCGACTATACTCGTTGATGCTTTTGGCATCATTAACCCGTCAAGTCCCGAGCTATTTCGCACCTCCGACACCCCCCAATCCTGAGGTATTTTCGATTTTTTTTTTTTTTTTGGCTAAAACCTCCGCTTTTGCTGAGAAACATCAAAATTTTATAGAGAAATCGCTCACCTGAGGTTTAAAATACTCGATCCAGGTAGCAGTACCTTCTTACCTGACTGGGTTTTCTAACAAGCTGGCACCAAAGAAAACGAGTTCTATGGGAGGGTAACTACTGCACACCACTCATAAACGGTATTTATTTATTTACTTGGTACGAATTTATATGTAGTATGAGAGTATATTGGTTTTCAAACAGTAATATAGGCATTATAAGCATTGTTTCACTCACTAACTCATCACCATACCTGACCTTCTTTTGCCACATTACCTGATCATCATTTCTGACTGTCTCTTTCTCTACTGTTATGTAAACTTTGTCCTCCACATTGTCATCGATTGGGGAATCATTCTGGCCCTGAATGTCTTTATTGGCCAGGTCACTGGTAACAGATGAATTGCCGAGACAATGGCATGCGGGGGGGAGGGGGAGGTTAAGCGGTGTAAGGCACTGTCCCTGCTTGGCATCTTGTAGAGTAATAGAGGAAGGTGTCCCATGTATACGTATGAAAAATCACGCACGAAAATTGAAAATTGTGCAAATTAGGGACCTTGCAATTGTACCAGTACGTCATCAGGACTGGCAAATGCAAAATGTTGCAACATACCCATACGTTGACAGGACGCCTCGGGTTAAAGCATAAAAACTTTCGTCAGAGGAAAGGTTTCTGGCGATCGGTGTCATTTTTGGAGGCGTCATAGCTTCCCTTCTCCTTGTCAAAAGTAATGAGTTGGCAACTGTGGGTCCCGATACCAGCAAGAACGCGGACAGGTTATTCAGTACCAAATGAGTTGTGAGTGGGGAAGGTACTGCATGGCTCTGTCCCTTTAAATTACCACTGTTACTCCCATCCTGGCCATGCAACACATTTCACTATACCAGTAATGCTTGTGTATAGTGTTTGGGCACTGTTGTGATTAGATTTGCTGTTTGCAAGAGGATATTTGGTGTTTGTGAAGCAATCCTGGTCGTTATCAACCGTTGGCCCAATGAAGATTATGCTACTGTTTCTAATCAACTACACTGCCTCTACCCTGCACCAAATGTGAATATTCAGCTATAATAATAGTGACAGTGAATCATGTGAATATAATATGCATATCTAGTGTACAAAGAATTGGTGAAGTACATGCAGTAGGTTAAAGGAAGACAGGAAACTGCCCTACGGTCACGACACAGTGTGGGTGCGCCTTAGTTTTTTGCATTTTTCTCAAAAACTATGGGGCCAAGGACCACGGTTTGGGCTCAAAATGAAAGCCAGTTAAATTCTGCATAGGATGATAAAATAAAAACATGACAGTGGCATGAAAAGTTTTTCACTAGAGCTCCCCAAATAAAAAAATTTGTCTGTCGGAAATGGGTTTTACTTTTTTGCTTATTATTCGAACAGCATACCTCGTATCAAACTGGGACCTCCGGCATTCGAAAGCTAATGAAATTCTCCTTCCAATGATTGTATAACATGTAGAGATTGAGTAGTAAACATTCGATTTATGATGTTGGGAAGTGGAATGTATGCTCTTGAATGTTTATTCACACGGTCCTAACGTATGTATAGCGTGTTTTTGTGTGTGTTTTTTTGGCTTATCGTGTAGAACAAACATCAACGAATAGGAATATGTGAGTTTTGTGGCAAAATAAATATGTTTGGGTGGTGAAAATAAGCCGACAATACACATATTTGGAGGCGCAGCAGGTGGGAGGGAGGGGAGAAAAGCAGGTGCGTCATGTCCCACAAAACTTAACTTATCTGTGCACGAAAGGGTTAACTATGGGATGACTAAAGCGTAACGTTTTGCAACCGTTTGGTCCTTTACTTTCAATACAGAGATTGCTAACCTTTAAATGGCCACTGTAATTCACATTCTTATACACCTAGTTTAGTGTTAATCAAAATAAACACATTTTTATCACTACATCGTGTCAATTCATGCACAATAATCTGATTAATAACTACACAGTGCACTTCAGTTTTCTTTTCCAGTGTTGCCCTTGAGGAAAATGAGCACTTCATAATGATAGGCACTGAGTCCCACCCGTTTTGGTTTGAGCACGTCCTTCCCCAGTGAAAACAGATGTTCCACAGCAGCACTGGATGGTATTGACATGTTATAAGTTACCAATAAGTCTCTGAAAACCTTGCAAGGAAAGGAGTCCTTGTTGATTTTATGTTTCTAGGGTTTCTCCAAAAATTGCTTTACTAACTTTATCCCAGCCTCCCTTTTCTTCCTCCCTTTTACATAGTGGGGGTTCGAAAAACTCTTCCTTGACATCCTGCTCGTCATCATCATCATCATCAGTGGTGTTGCTTTCTCCGTCCTCTAGCTTGCTCTTCAGTAGTGACATCATCTTCTCCATCCTCCTCCTCATTTTCTCTTTGTCACAGGAGGCAGACTCAGGTAACCACTCCAACCACAATAGCTTGAATTGGGGATGAAAGGAAGCAGCAAGAAGGCAGTCAATGTCCTCGAAACGATGGCCGAACCTGCCTGACACACCCCCAATCACTGCGTTCACTAGAGGCTAGCACACCGTCAGATCGGCGCTTTCCTTCACCTCTTCTAATTTCTTGAGGCATATGGCCAGGGTCGGCAGCAGCACTCCCATGTAGGCCTTCTCCTCACCTTTTATTTATCACATGATTCGTGAATATAGATAAATTAAATGTGCCGGTACCGAGTACCGACAAAATATACTTAAAAATGTACTGTCGGTACCAGTTTCGGTACATGACGAAAAAAGTAGTGTCACTACTGCTACCGGTACTCGAATTGTAACTCGGTAAATGTTTGTTTGTGAATATTCGTCCCTCACTTGGTGGGACACAGGCAAACTGAGAGCCCGTCAGAGTTGGGCAGAGTGAGTTATCACGACTGCAAAGTAACATGGTAATGTAACTCGGTACTATTGTACCTTGGTACTTTATATATATATATATATATATATATATATATATATATATATATATATATATATATATATATATATATATAATGTTACAAAAATAATATACTTAGTCATTAATTTATGTCATACACTAAGCACAAAACATTATTACATGACCTTTGCACATTAGAAGTGCCTCTGCATTTTGCATTTGTAGGAGCAATTACTCTCACATTGTAAAGTCCAACAATAGTCGCTCATTATGTTTGGATTGAATCGGCCTTGATATCGGCTTTTCATTATGACATTTTTTTGGTGAAACCTTTCGCCATGTTCATCAATACCATTACCAAGAATAAATAGACAGAATTCCAAATGAGAATGGAAGAAAATTATCTTGAGCTACATTCGAGCACCGAGTGCATAGTAATTCTTTAACATCTTGTACAAGCTCCTAATAATTTGCTGCTCGAAAATTTCCTGGGTAATTCTGGTAAGAACCATGAAGCTTTCCCAAGCAGCCATTTTCGTCTCTGATAAGCCCTTTACAAAATCCTGATCATTTGCTATAAGATGAATTTGAGGGACTATTGAAAAAAAAAAAAAAAACTGCCTTTACTTTGGCTTCAGATAGAATGCCTTGGAACTTCGTTAGCAAGCAGTGGATGCCAGCACCATGTTGATCCATGGCCTTCACCAAATTCTTCATCTATGTTTCAAATGAAGTATAAGAATACCTTTTCAAGGTCAAGAAGAGGTTTGTTAAGACTGTTGCACCTCCCAGCCATATCTTTCGGTCACACTGGGCATTCCTTTTTTGTGTAATGCTTAGCGTCTGCTCTGCTGTCCCATGAACAGAGAAAACACATGTGCTTTGCGTAACCTTGCTAAAGTCATAGAAGCAAGTAGATCACTTTCACGTCCCCACAGATGCCCCACTGATGTGTTTTATAGCCAGTATCGGTCAACAGATTACTCGTAGTTTCATTACTTTCATTCATTCCATGGGCATGCACAACTGGAACAGAAGGAAGCTCATTTTCGTTATGGAGAAGGACTGCTTTCAGTGCATTCTTCCCAGAATCTATGAACAACCGCCATTTTCCTTTTTGATATGGACGAGACTTACAAATGTGTTGCATAAACGATACAACATCATAACTGTATCAGAGCGTGTCATCCATCTTGAAGTACATTGAGAGCTTTTCATGTCTATGATGGAAGGTGGTGGAACAAACTCCACCTTGTTGCATGTTCCATTGCTTGAGTCGAGATCCAAGGAAATCATTTTTCTCCTAGGGGGAGTTAAGGTCTCTTATAAGGTCATGCAGCTCTACCTGACTGATGAGGTATGGCTCCTTGCTCTTTAAAATCTTCTTGAAAGTCAGCATCCATGCAACACTCTTCCTCACTAGATTCCGATTCACCTGTGGTACGTAATGGATGATTTGAGACTGGAAGCTCAGGGCCATGGGGTGCTTGCCTTTGAGAAGGTACGTAAGGATACCTGATCTTGGACCAAGTTTTCATTGAATTCCCTGTGGTGTTTGTGAAGCAAAAGTGCTGTCAGGATAGTGATCATTTGGTTCGTGTCAAACCATTGGTACAGTGAATGCATACCTGATGGCTGTTTCACGTGGTTTACACCGAGCTTGCATGCAATATGGGGTGCCCACTTCTTGTCTTGATTGCCATCAGGACATTTGAAGTAATGTTTGTAAGCACTTTTAACATTCCTTGTAAATGGTCCCTTTAGGCTTACAGGTGTAAAGAACCAGCAAATGTAGCAGAAAGAGTCTGATGCATTCATACAGTTGTGGTGCTTCATTGCTTGCTATTACAGATCATGGCACTTTAACAGTAAAGAAAAGCTGAAATGGAATGATAGCAAATATAAGATTACCATTGCATACATTGGTGTAAAAAAAAAAAGAAAAAAAATCATCTGCTTGATGGTGGGAAAATTTTACCCGACTTTCGGCTGTGGCTGATTCACTTTGAGTTGCTAAATATCTTGTGATTCAGGTACTTAACTGAAACTGATATAACCGCCACAATTACTAGCTGAATGCAACTTTACAAGGTATATCTATCTCTATGATTGGAGTCGAATCGGATTATCCAACACACTAGCAGATTTTCCTATGGTATAATGGTTCTCGAAAACTGGACGTGCTTGAGAAAATTGGATATCATATTCGAAATTTACAGGTTCATGTTGCTTAGAATCACCTAAAAATATACTAGAACCATTACACTTTTTAAATTTTGTCGACCAATGTAATACATGCTCGAAAAACTGGACCAAACAGCCCAGTTTTGGCATGGACCTTACGTGACCTCCAGTTCGGACATAGACTATGTGAGGTTCACCTCTGAGGTCATTTGAGGTCACCGGTTGGAGATCATTTGAGGTCACCGGTCGGAGATTATTTGAGGACACCAGCAGTAGCAAACAAGTGCGTACATGGACCAGAGACAATCTTGATCAGAATACAAGCAAACAGTCAAGTTAGCTAAAAGATTTTTTCCTGCACACCTGGGAACAGGGTGGTACAACAGTCTGGCCAAAGACCCAGTAGAGATCGGTTGGCAAGAAAACAAACAAATGGAAGATCACCTCGTAGGTTGAACTCAGGTGACACACTTTGTTACCATTGCATAGATTCTGGTCACACAAAAGCTGAGTGTTACATTAAGAATAAACAAGAGAGGCAAAAGGCAAAAGCGTTTGAACCATATTGCAGGAAACATAAATCTTCGGGTCACTGGACCTCGGATTGTAAAACAATTTTTTTTTTTTATGTGTCCGACTCTGGGCATAGGCTTCACAGCCTGCTCTCAAGGCCCAGCAGTCCTCCTACATACCATACACCTCTACATGTCACCACTTCGGCGCTAACACCCACCGTCCATATTGAATACATGCTAGGGCTATCTCATACAGGACTGGTGTATTGGTATTAGCGGGGGTATTTTTACATGTCGGCGGGTCACTTGGTAGATCAGTAAAGCCTGATTTAATGAAATTCAAATCCTTAAACTGTTCCCTGCCCCAGCGAAGATTTGAACCCGGGTCCGTTAGGACTGCAGGCCACCTCTCTACCGATTGAAATATAAGAACTGTTATCTAACTATAGGTTGGGGGAAGGTCATACCATTACAAAAGATAACACATAATACAACAAAATAAACAAATAGTAAAATAGGAAGAATACAGTAGGACTATGTTCAACCCATATTATGTATGCAGCCCAGCTCCAGTCATCTTGGTAATTTTCTCCATCATATTTGCTATATTACTTTACACCATGCACAGAATGCAAGTCAGGATTGCTAACCTGGAATCGGTGTTTAAGAACTGTTCTGTACAAGTGAGACCGACTGAGTAAATATTGTGTGTGTGTGTATATATATATATATATATATATATATATATATATATATATATATATATATATGGAGCCTCTGTCATACAGTGGTAGAGTGTGCGTTTTCGTACACGGGTGAACCAAGGTTCGCGCCCCGCCAGGGTAATAAACTTTGGGAGTGTTCACCAGGCCACGTACTGCATTGGTGGACACAAGGGGAGCTGTGGTTGAACCAGTGTCGCATACTATAAAGTATGCTTGCCGATTACACTTGGTTCACAGACTGCACACACATCCAAAGCCACTGCAACACTACAATTACACTAACAAGGACTTCTCACCCTACATACAATCTCTACTAGACAGCCTAAGCCACTTGGTAGAGATACATTGGCTGTATCGTCCTGACTTCGGTCGGGATAGGCCGGTCCTGCAGTGGATAATCAAACGGTTGATGATATATATATATATAATATATATATATATGGCTAGACTGTGCATTAGTCTGCAAAAGCTGAAATAGAAAGTTCTTGGACCTCTTATAATTCCTCTTGAAAAGCATAAAAGGTACAAGGTCTTTCTAGAGTAGAATGAATGAACTAGAACAAATAGGAATAGTGTGTTTGCCATTTTGGCCCGGCAACGCCAAGTACCCCTGCTAGTATATACCGTATATAAATAAAAGAGCCGCATTGTTTGTTTATCCTTCAGTCACGCCCAAACCAAGGGCCAGAGACCACCAGACTCATAAATATCTTGACTCAGGGTGACCCAAGGATGGTTTTAGGGGGGTAAAAATTCAGATCTGTTTTTTTTTTAGGTCACCGGTAGAGTGTTCACTTTTTTGGCTCGGGAAATGCTGGTTACCCCTGCAGCCCAGTTTTTGGCATGGAGACTCGCATGACCTCCAGTTCGGACCTACGCTATGTGAGGTTGACCTCCGAGATCATTTGAGACCACCAGTTGGAGATCATTTGAGGTCATCGGTAATACATGCTCGAACGACTGGACACAGCAGCCCAATATTTTACATGGAGACCCACTTCACCTCCAGTTCGGACATCGGCTATGTGAGGTTGACCTCCGAAGTCATTTGAGGTCACTCGGAGGTCATGTGAGGTCACAGATAATAGTAAATTAGTGCATAACTGTGCATTAGTCTGCAAAAGCTGAAACAGATGTTCCTGGACCTCTTATAATCTCACTTCAAAAGCATAAGGGGTACATGGTTTTTTGAAGCAGAAAGAAAGTTTGAACTAGAAAAAAAAGGGATAATGCATATCTCTTTCTCTGTCTCTGTCTGTCTGTCTGTCTGTTTGTCTGTCTGTCTGTTTGTCTGTCTGTCTGTCTGTCTCTCTCTCTCTCTCTCTCTCTCCAAGTATATAAATATCTATCTATCTATCTATCTATCTATAGCCCGACGCCCTAATCCCGCAAAGGGTGGCCGCAGACAAAACGCCTCCAAGTCACTCTGTCACCCACCATTTGACTCCCCTCCCCCCAACTCACCCCCCCCTCCCTCATATACCTCTCAACTCCATCCCTCAACCTCATCCTCGGTCTACCCCTCCCTCTCCCTCCCTCCACCTCACCTACATACATCCTCTTAGTCAGTCTTTCATTCTCCATTCTCTCCACATGTCCAAACCACCTCAGTGTATTTCTCCTAATCTTTTCAACCACATCCACATCTACCCCACAACGTTCCTTCACTTCTTCATTCGTCAACCTGTCCCTCCACGTCACTCCACATGCTCCTCTCAAGTAACTCATTTCCACTGCTCTCACTCTTGACTTGTTCCCTTCTTGCAAGGTCCACGCCTCGCTTCCATACGTCAGGGTAGGGATCACAATACCATCATGCAGTGACTTCTTAACTTCCATACTCACCTCCCTATTTCTCATCACTGCTTTCAGTGTACCAACAACCTTCCTTCCCTGCTGTACTCTTTCATTTACTTCATCCCCCAAAGTTCCATCCTTACTCATCACACTACCCAAGTACTTGAATGCACTCACATTCTCCATATCCTCACCATCCAACTTCACTGCACACTCTGTGACTTCATTCCTCTCAAACACCATAACTTTACTTTTGTTTACATTAACTTTCAGCTTCCTCCTCCTACACACTGTCCCAAATTCATTCACCAAACCTTGCAACTCCCATTCATCTTCACTCAATAATACTGTATCATCAGCAAACAGCAACACCGGAAGCTTCCAAATCTCACCCTCATTCATTAGGGCCACCCCCACATCCACTGCCCTACCTTGAACCTCCTTTACAACCCCATCCATATATATATTAAACAGCCATGGAGACATTACACACCCCTGTTTCAGTCCCACATTGAGATCAAAGAACTCACTCAGCTCACCATCCACTCGCACCGTAGCCCTAGCTCCCTCATACATACTCTTCACAGCACTCAACAATTTCCCCTCCACTCCATATATTCTTAATACCTTCCACATACCTTGCCTATCTATTCTGTCATAAGCTTTCTCCAAGTCCATGAAGGCAGCATACACTTTCTTTCCCTTCTCTAGATACTTCTCCACTAAACATCTTAGAACAAATATCTGGTCTACACACCCTTTTCCCTTCCTAAATCCCCCTTGTTCTTCTCCAACTAGCTCCTCTGTCATATGCCTAACCCTATCAATGAGTATTCTACCATATATTTTACCAGTCACACTAAGAAGGCAAATACCCCTATGGTTACCACATACTTCTCTCTCCCCTTTTCCTTTGTACAGAGGAACAATTATACCTGATTTCCAGTCCTCTGGAACCCTTCCCTCTTCCCAAGCCAATCTACACAACTTCCATATCCACTCCACAACAATCTCACCCCCATACCTAAGCATTTCACCACACACTCCATCAATTCCTGGGGCCTTTCCCAGCTTAATCTCCTTCATCGCTTCCACTACTTCCGACCTACTGATCTCTTCCTCCCTCCTCTCATCTCTTCTTCTCCCAGCCAATCCCCAACCACTTATACTCACACTGCTCTCACTCTCTACATTCAACAAATCCTCTAAGTGCTCCTTCCATCTCCTCACTTTCTCTCTCTTCTCCACCAACAATCTATTATTCCTATCTTTCACTCCCCTACTATTTCCCCTTTCACACTGCCTTACTTTCTTTATCTCCTTCCAAAACAATTTCTTACTCTCCCTCCATTTCACACTCAGATTCCTCCCAAACTCTTCATCCACTTTCTTCTTACTCTCCTTCACCAGTCTCTTAACCTCCCTTCTCCTGCTCACATATACCTCTCTCTTCTCTCTCTCATCTTCTCCCCTACCTCTACTCGCCAACCATTCACCATATGCCTTCTTCTTTTGTTCCACAGCTCGTTTCACCTCATCATTCCACCATGCTGTCCCTTGCACACCCTTGCATCTCCTCCTCACTCCACAAACCGCCTCACACGCTGCGCTTATCTCTTCCGTGAATATCTTACATACGTCTTCCACCCCTTCCATCTGCTCTAGCTCATACCTTCCCAATCATTCTTCCACTATGCTCTTATACTCTGTCCTTTTCTCACTATCTTGCAATTTCTCCACTCTTCTCACAGGAGCTGCTTCCTCCTGTCTTCCCCTTCGCCTCCTCAACCACTTTCTTTGCAGCTCTACCTTGGCCATCACTAAGTGATGGTCCGAGACTCCATTCCCCCACCCTCTCCACACTCTTGCATCCAACACTTGTCTTCTCATTCGCTCATCCACACACACGTAGTCTATCATTGCCTTTCGTTCAACAAGTTCACCATCCATCCTCCTCATTACTCTCCATGTATACCGGTGGATCATCTTATGACGAAAGTAGGTGTTGGCTATTGCCAACCCCTTACCAGCACAGATGTCCACCAAAGCATCTCCTCCTCACTATATATATATATATATATATATATACACTCAAGAAGGAAAATATTTTAGTAAACATGAAAAGCCCATGCGAATACGGCCCCAAGTCAGCTTTTCTAAGCCTTGGTGCTAAGTTGTTGCAATTCCAGGTTATTTTCAACCCAACTCATTCTGTTTTGTCTTCTTTCTTGCCTACCTCTTTACTAACTTCCCTTCAGCTACATAAACCCCGCCTCCTCCTCACAGGCTTCCTGTCTTAACTCTATCGTTATTGCCTGCCTGCGTTGAAAGCATGCTTGCCTTCCTTCCTTACCTGCCTTCCTTACCTGTCTGTCTGCCTTCCTTGTCTCTCTGCCTGGCTGTGATAACATGAGCCTGTCTGCTGTTTGTAATAGCCGGACCTGCTCACTGTCTGTGATAGCTGGGGCTTCCTGCTGCCTGTGACAGCCTGGTCTACCTGCTGTCGGCGATAGCTTGGTCTGCCTGCTGCCTGTGATAGCCTGGTCTGCCTGTTGTCTGTGATAGCCTGGTCTGCCTGTTGTCTGTGATAGCCTGGTCTGCCAGCTGTCTGTGATAGCCTGGTCTGCCAGCTGTCTGTGATAGCCTGGTCTGCCTGCTGCCTGTGATGGCCGGGCCTGCCTGCTGCCTGTGATGGCCGGGCCTGCCTGCTGCCTGTGATGGCCGGGCCTGCCTGCTGCCTGTGATAGCCGGGCCTGCCTCATGACGCGGGTGATGATGACCTCTTTTGTTTTTATCAGGTCGTCTGCGGCTCCTCCTTCCCACCCTCTCTCCACTTTCTCCTTCCTCCATCGTCTTTATCTCTTTTGGTTTTTCTTCCTCATCTTCCTCCTCACATTTCTTCTCATTTCTTCCTCATGGTTTTCTTTATCCTAAACTCTTCTTGCTCTTCTCTCCTTTCCTCCTCCCTCCTCCCACTCTTCCTTCTTTTCCTCTTTTCTACTTGCTGCTCACTGTTCTCTTCTCCTTTCTTTCCCTCTCTTCTTCACACCGTCCTTTTTTACTATATTATCAGCAATTGCAAAACACAGTGCTTCGTTTCTCCTCTCTTCTTATTGGCTTCCCTTTTTCTTCTCTCCTTCCGTCCCTCCACTCCTTCCTTCTGACTACTCTCTTCCCTTTTTATCTTTTCATCTGTTTCCTTCAAACTCAGTTCTCTCTCCTCTCCTTCCCGATTTCCTTAATTTTAGTCGTATTTTCCTTCTCTTTCTTCTCTGCACTGTAATTATTGTCTTCCATTTCCTGTTCGACCGTTTCTTCAGTTCTTTCAAGACTATTCCTATTTCTTTTTCCCTTCCCTCTCCATTTCTTATCTCTTCTCTTATCACTCCTGTCTCCTTCCCTTATCTCTGAATCCATTCTCTCTCTCTCTCTCTCTCTCTCTCTCTCTCTCTCTCCAAAGTGTCAGCATGATGTCGAGAATTCCCCAGATGACTTGGCTGCGTGCATGGACTAAAGTGTGATTTGGTCAGCTTCTGGGCTGGGAACAAAATCATAAGCTTTATCTCCATTATTGCAATGTTAAGATATTTTGTGCTGATTGACCAAGGATAAATTTATGAGTTGTCTGACAAGGAATGTAAACCTATAAATCGAGGCTTCAACCAGCAAAGAGTTATGTGTAAACTAATAATACAAGAAATATTCTCCTCTAGACAAAAATATTTTCAATTGATTATACTCATGACAGTGCTGACACTGTTGTATTTTATCCCCATATGTTTTTTAAACTTCAGTTGATCATTTATGACAACATAATGCTATGCACGTTGCATTTTAAGATTTTAGATTGTGTCCATTGAGGGCTTTCTGCTATGGAAATATATTCTCAGTATTAGGTAGAAATGATTTTGTAGCAGAAAGACATACTCGGTAAATCTGTTGCATTTTGTGAAGTTAACTTTAAAGAGCATTGTACTGAATAATCCTTTTACAATAATCTGCATCCTATTACTCGTCTTTGTCAAGGTTTGTAGTACAGCCTGCCATCATGTGAGGCATTGTGTGAGGCGTCCTTCCCTGTGATGCTAAAGACGATGCTGTAGTTTCATGCAGCCTCCTTTATGTGACTTGGTGCTCTCAGGCAGAAAACAGCACCAAGGGAACTACCTTCACGGCCACTAGACTTGCTGGCGTCTTTACTGCTTCCGCTGGGTTTACGTGTGTCTTGTTCAGTTTCTTTGCTTCTTTTGGACGGTGGTTCTGTTGACTCTCTCTCTCTCTCTCTCTCTCTCTCTCTCTCTGAGTGTGTGTGTGTGTGTGTGTGTGTGTGTGTGTGTGTGTGTGTGTGTGTATTGTAAGCAAATGGAATAAACTCCCTGGGAATGTGATTGAGAGTGGTACCATAAATATATATAAAAAGAGACTGGACATGTATCTAAACGCGACTGGTATCGTTTAATTAGGAGAGAACAAGTAATGCATATTCGGGTCTACATTCATCTATCTATTAAACACAGTACACCTAAACTAGTAATAAAAGCAGGTTAACGTTTGTTTTTGACTTCAGCATTTTTTTCTAAAGCTACCTATTTTTAGGGAAGCCGCGTCCAGTGTTCAAGTGGCAGTTGATGCTTTGCTGGAATATGCTATAAACGTTGTAATCTTTAACGGTTTCTTTCAGTTTGAGACTATCGGCAGGACTGGTGTGAAACGGTAGTGGGGAACCAGAAATTATAACTCAGTAGAGTATGCTATCCCATTGTATATTGTTCTGACATTATTGTTCTTGTGTATGTTGTTCCTGTATACATTGTACGTATATGTATTACCTTAGTCACACACTCTCTGTGTACGTATAATGGTTAGTGGTGCATAGTGACACAACACATACGACTTGCCATTTTCGTTCCCGACAATGAAGCTTGTCAAGTTCAATAATTTCTCTTCGTCTCCGAACATACACAGCACCATACGGTGTGAAACATGTGAAAGGGTAGGTGTTGCTGCTGCTGCTGCTGCTGCTCTGCTGTTGCTGCTTCTGCTGATGCACCGCTGTTGTTGTTACTGCTGCTGCTGTTAGCATCATGTGGCTGTTCCTCCTTGGTAACTGCAAGTGGGGGGGGGATGTTATGCAGAGTAGAGGCGGAAAGACGTTCAGTTATGTCTACAGTATGCTCTTACGAGTAACCTTGAGTCTCATTCCCGGCTTTCTCACATTTAATCCCTTCATTGTAATAATATATTTTCATACCTCATTCTTGTTACTTCCAGGTTAATTGATTTAACTCATAGATTGCCCCTTGACAGTGAAGGGGTTTTAAAAGTTTATTTTAAGTTTAATAAAGTCGTATGAAAGTTGCAAGAATATGGAAGGCGTTAATATTGTTTGATTTTTCTTCCTCTTGGTATATATGAGTGAAGAGGAGAGTAAGACAGAGTAGACGAGGAGAGGAAAGAGGGCCAAAGATGTAAGGTGTAAGGAGAAAGGAAAATGGTTTATTGGAAGACGAACTGTTCCATAAGTTGAAACTAAATAATACAGAAATGAAAATGCGTGAATGGTCAAGAATATAGACAAAGAAAAAAGTATGTTAGATGGAATTAATGAATGAAAGGATGCAGATAGGAAAGTGGGAATAGCATTAAGAATATGAATAAAAAGTATGAATTCAACAGTGGAGGTAACTAATCTTTGCATGTCAGTATGTTAGTTAGTTCCAACAATAACCTACAGTAATGGGCCTGGGCAGTGCGCTAAGGACGGTAATCAGGAATGCACACTGCTGAAGTAAATTACCTCAGAGGGACATGCTGAAATAATATGGAGGGACTGATGGAGAAGTTGAAGTATTCTTGGCGAGTGGTAATGCCGAGTCTGTTGTGAGGAAAATGCAAAACAATATAATTGTTTGACCATCTGGAATTAAGGAGAGGCTGGAAGTGGATAAGAAAGGGGTGATTGGGAGCAGGAGAGGAAAGTCAAGAACGAGGCTGAGAGACTGAGTAGAGGAGCAGGAGGGGGCGGTTTATTGTAGGAACAGGATTGCTTACTGAGTAGGGGCGCAGAAACACCTGGAACTGCGATACTCGAATCTGCTGGTAATAGGAAGCGAGTTCAGGCAATAACCAAGAGCCTTGACCACGGAGAAGGATCTTATGTTTGTTTTTTGCCACCACACAACGACTGTATTCGTTTAAAGACATCTTCCTTGCACTGTAAGGGTTAGAAAATTATCTCCATTAGATCCTTCTGCAGGAAGATTTCTAATTTAGGATATTTTACCTATCGCCAATTTTTCTTTGTTATGTTTTGTTTAGCGCAGCATAGTACGATTGCATTAAAGAGATAAGCCTGACAGCTGAATATAGAATTACACATCCGAGAACTTCATGAATCGTGTTTACTTCCTTGGTTTTATTCCATCCCAGATCATCCCAGTCGTTTCACTTCTCCATATTGATAGCTGAAAACACTCTCTCTCTCTCTCTCTCTCTCTCTCTCTCTCTCTCTCTCTCTCTCTCTCCTCACCTAATTTATATAACCATCTTCACAATCCATCCGTAATTTCCTTCGTCTTTCACCCGCCTGTCTACTCACCTTCCTATCTGCTGTGATATGTTCATCCTTCCTTTCATTTTCAGGTTCTTCTGTACTCTCGCTTTATGTCTTTTTCTCCCTTTCTCTACCCGCGATACATCCACCCCCGTAGTATATCTAATTATCTCTATCTTTCTCTTTTCGGATATATTCGTTTCTCAACACAATAAAATCCTCCCCTTCCATTCGTCCTCTTCTTCCTCATTAACTTTGTTGCTCGTTTACTTTGTCCTAATCGCTTTTGTTTTCTCAGTTTCTCAGGCTATTAGTCAGTCAGGTTAAACATTTTCTAATCAACAATTTCTTAACTTCCATATATCCATATCGTGGCTTCTCACCTTGTTCCTTCTATATTCTCATTTTTAACTTTCGCATTTTGTTTTTCTCACTTTCTCTTGTTTCTTCCTTTCTAAAGTATTTCTTCTCTCACATTTATTCATTATTTCACTCCTTGCTGTTTAAAACTTTTCTCTTTCCCTCACTTTTTATTTTATGTACTTCCCCACTTTCTATTTCATTCCTTTTCTTCTTATCTCGTTTCTCTAGTACTTTTTCATTTTTTCCTCTTCTTACTTCTGCTTTTCCCCTTTCGATTATATTCTTGCCCTTTCTTTTTCCTGTTTCTCTGATTATTTCGTCTCCGATACACAGTCTACGCTTATATATATATACATATATATATATATATATATATATATATATATATATATATATATATATATTTCTTCATTGCTTCTTTTCTCAAATTTTGGTGTTTGTCCTTTCTATTCTCTCTCATATTCTCTCATCATCATCTTTCCTAAGACTGTACTTGCTTCCACTTTCTCCTGTTTTCATTTTCCTAATTTTCCCATGTCCACCTATCCTACCCCATGGTAATCTTAATGATATAAAGATATTTTCATCTTTCCTGTTCCATCTCATTTCTCTATCGTATTTTATTTTTCCTTTCTCACCCTCGCCCTTCTCACTTTCTTTTTTCATTTTCCTCGCTTTCTCAGCTTCCTTTATTTTCCCTTCCTTCACTCGTTCGCTTTTCTTTTTTTAACCAAATGTTCAATCTACACTCTCTACTTCTCATATTCGTTTCTCCCCTTCGTCATTCTATGACTTCTCTCTTCCTTCTGGTATTTTTGTTTCCTTACTCTCTCTTCTCTCACTTCCCTCACTCTTTCTTCATTTTCCTCTCACCTTCTTTTATTTTTACTTACTCTCCCTTCTCTCATTTTCTCTCAAAGCTCTTTTCCTCACTACGTATATACTGTATTTTTGGTATCTTTTTTTTTTTCCTAACTCACTCTCATTTCCTGTTGTCCTTCCTCCTCCCAATCTTAATAACGTGAAGGTATAAAAATTTTCCCCGGCCCCATCACTCCAACACCTTTACCAAATAAGCGAAACGCACTAGTTTGTCATTTCGCGGCAAGAAAGGAAAAGAATAGTGGTGTGTGAGGGGAATAGGGACGGAGAAAGGAAGCAGGAAGAGGCTGCGGAGGGTGGGAATGAAGAACAAGGAAGGGAGAAAATGAGGAGAGAAATAAATTAAAAGTGTGAGCTCATGAAAGCGAGAGGGGGGTGGTAGTGGATGGAAATGACTGAAATTGGAAGAGAGGGACAGAATGGATGACGGCGAAATGGAATCGAGGAAAGGAAGAGAGTGTAGGAAAAGAAGGAAATAAGGAAGAAGGAAATGATGGCGAATGAACTGGGGGAAAGTAACGCAGATGGAAATTTGAAAGGTGGATGGTAGTAGTGATATCTGCGATAAATGGCGTGAAAAAAGAAAAGACACCGGATGACATCATACCGAAGATTATGCCTTCATCTTTGCGAGTTCCTTAAAGAGAAATATATTAAATGACACAGAATAATCTTTCCGTTTAATGTGGCTACATAGATGTTCTAAATGGAGGCTAATTTCCTATTTTACATACAAAAAAGAATAAAACAAATTAAAAAAAAATGTTAATATTGTCCCATCCTAAGATAAGTACAGTAAAGCTACGACCGAGATTCATTCATCTCAAGATGCTTTGACACACAACAGACGAACTAAAATATTGAAGAGGACCGTTTCAGAACTACCATTTGTATATATGAAGGAGTGTTAATAATGGATATCATTTTATCAAACATAAACTATAACCCAAGCGATATGTGCATAAAAAATAAGGGACTTGGCAAAATTATGTACAAGCATGAAACTTTGCACAGTCATAGACCATCATATGGATACAAACCTCAGACATGGGACCATTAAAAAAACATGATATTTTTGTTGTGGCGCCATTTTTGATCTGTCATTGCAGGAAGTATGATTTCTTGCCATATCTAATTAAATAATTGACATATGACAATAAAACTTGTATCAGCTACTGGGTTTTCAGGGTCAAGGATCACAATCAATCCATCCAAAATAATGTAAAATTATTGTATTGGTATGCTTTTGCACAATTAGTACAAAATACCTGTATAGATTTTCGGTACACACCTGTATTTTACAAAATCCAAATCCAAGTTGTGAATGTTACATATATGATTCTACTACAGTTATCATTTACATTATGTATTATCATTTTCTACTGGATGTCATACCTAAATTACGAATTTCAATTTATGTTCTAGAATTGGCTAAAATAATGCCTCTTGATGCTCAAATCATGCTCCCAAGTCAACCGTGCAGATGTGGTTGGAGCAATGTCGAATTGTGATGCACTAACCACATGTACATGATGGACAAGATTGTTTGGAATTAGTTGCAGCTTTTATTAATGAATTCATTGTAACCACATTTTGATGCAGTCTACACAATCACACCATCATGACAAAGTGCTGTGCACTGTAACCCATGGCATCTGGGTGTCATGTACAGATGACTGCCTGGAGATGTGAGTAGCATGTATACATGATCCAGTGTTTTGTGGCATTGTTTGAATATTTCACGGGCAATTACCAGCACAGGTAAACGCTGACAACCCTACTGCATGCATCGCGGTCATGCTGCAGCTTCCTGCCTACCTTCATCATGGATAGTCTTATGCAAAACATTTTCCCTGTGTTCGGTGAGATGTCAGCCACCCTTTCTCAAGGTCATTGCCATAGTGACCTCACTCCCCTGCTCACACCACCGCACACTTATATCACACTTCTCTAAGCCTACAGGAAAATGGTATTTGTGGTTGACTGCAGTATCATGAAAGTGTTTTTTTAATTGTGGAGACCTAGTATAAGCCTTACTTGTGCGACGCATACAAACACAGCCGTAAAAAACACAAAAAGTTATCCCACTTCCAAAGGTTCTCTCTCTGAAACTAGACACAACCAGGACAATGTGAGGCCATCAGTTTGAAGTCGAAGGATTGGTGAGTATTATGACATTTAGTTTTTTATTTCTGGCTAAGTTATTATTTGGCTGAGATATTTTGGAAAAAAAAAAAAAATGATTTTTCAGAGATCCTCAGCTGCGGGAAGGGTCAGCACAAATAAACACTGGACGCCATGGGCTAAAGCAGACTATACACATGGGCAGGCATTCTGCACCCCTATTGGCAGCCACAGAGTAACAGTTCACGAGTAGCTTCATTCGCCTGTGGAAGTGTGGTCCACACCAGCTGCCAACCCCAGTCTGTGGGATAGGTGAGTTCTGTTGTAAAATTCAGTATTCTACCCCAGCAGTATGCATCCTGGAATACACTTGTCCAGAAATGGAGCATAAGGGCATTTTTTATTTGGGGTATGTCCTCCATCCCACCCTTCCTTGATGAAGAGCTCTATGTGAACTGCATCAACACTGGGTAGAGCACTGGTTCTCTTGTACAAAGGACAGTGAAACGCTCCATTGCAGAAACTGCATCCTCTGTAAGATCATCTGGGGCCACCATCACTGAGTGAAGGCCTGTGTGAGATTGTCATACATCTTCCATACATCCCAGGATGTTTTCTTCCTCGTGTTAGTGAGGAATGACACTGTACCAAAGCCTGTGTATGCATGGAACATTAGAGGAACTTTGGACTTGTCTGGACCCAATGATAGGGTAATCAAATATGTGGGAATGTATCGGAGATGGCGCCTAGTGCCAAACGCTACTCAGAGCTCAGTAATGTTGAGTGTTTGAATGATGGAGATAACAAGAATCGCCACATCAGTATCCACAATATGAATCATAATCCTTTGATGGCCTACTTTGCATCAGCTGCATGCACAAGTAACAGGGTGTCAGCTTCTCCGTGAAAACAGGGAGCAAGTGAACTTATATCACATGGGTTTGTACTTATGACATTTTCTTTGTATGTTGTGATAGCCTTCTTTTCTCTCTGGATTGTCATAACATGTATGGCAAGGAACTCAAACGGGTCAGTCTTGTTTTTGTCATCTCTGAGAAATTTTCTGCCAATTTTGCGGTACACAAATGTCATCTACAACCACTCTCCTGATTCCCTTTCCACACTAGTTTCTAGTTTGTGATTTTAGACTGTGTTTTGTGTCAATGTCCCATACAATATTAGCTCTGTCGACATTCTCCAACTGTGCCTCTGTGTAAGGTAGGACCTTCTTCAGGGCATAGTTTTTGAACGTCTTACAACCAGTAGTATGTTTCATGTTTACAATTACTGCTCCATCCAGAATAGTAACATCAATTCTGAAGCCTGCCTTTGGCTATCAGCCTCATTCTCCAGACAGCTGAAATCAGACTTTTTTCCACTATACAAAGTCCCATTTTGTGACAGAGATGGTGAGTAAGACTGATTTTCATGCCTGAAAAACTCGTCCAAGCTTCCCTAACGCGTTTGGCATGCTGTGAATAAGCGTGAAAATAGAGCACAGTCATTCTTAAAGTGAGACACCTTCAATGAGTCTTTTGATGGTTGTCGAACTGGACACTTGCTGAACACAGATATTTGTTCCTCTTGATGGGATCAGATATGGGTTAGTCTCCAACAAGATGAGCTGTCATGTATTCCTCACATTGTTCTTGATCATCCTTCTCTATGCACGACACTGCAAGTTCACATATGTCACTTTTTGACATAAAGCACATTTTGTTCTGTCTGTTTCACTGTGTTCCATTGTAGGTGCAGTGCTAATAACTGAGGATGTGCAGGAAGACATTATGGGCAGTTGTATGCACCATAGGCTTTAGAAAGTTTCTACTTCTGCTACTACAAACACCACCACCAAATTCTCAACCATGCATATTCAACATCTGAAAGGAAAAATTACAAGAACAGAAGATCACAAACCACCACCGCCATATTATGCAGAAGCATAAAATATTTTCACACTAGTGAAAATGAGTAAGGATGGAAATTTGGGGAGTGAAGTGCTTGAAAGGGTACAACAACCAAGAAAGGTTGCTGGTTCCTTGAAAGCAGTGATAAGAAACAGGGAAGTGAGCATGGAAGTGAAAAAGTTACTACATGACAGTATTGTGATACCAACTATAACGTATGGAAGTGAAGCTTGGACCTTGTTGGAAGGACACAAGTCAAGAGTCAGAGCATTGGATATGAGTTATTTGAGAGGAGCCTGAGGAGTCACATGGAGAGACAGACTGATTAATGAGAATGTGAAGGAGCATTGTGGTGTGGATGTGGATGTGATAGGAAGCATTAGGAGAAACACTCTGAGGTGGTTTGGCCATGTGTAGAGGATGGGGAGTGAGAGAGTGAGGAGGAGAGTGTATGTGAGTGAGGTGGAGGGGGAGAGAGAGAGGGGGAGGCCAAGGATGAGAAGGAAGGATGGAGTGGAGAGGTATATGAGAGGGGTGTGAATTGGGAGCAGGGCAGTGAAATGGTGGGGGACAGGGTGACATGGAGGCGATTTGTTTGTGGCCACCCCGTATGGGATTAAGGCGTCTTGCAATAGATAGACTGATAGATAGAGCATTTTAGATTGGCTGAAATAAGAAAGATCAGGGTGTAAATGCTTTTGTATTGATTTTGTGGCTAAGAGATTTTATGGATTCATTTTTTAAATGGCAGAAAGGTACAACCTACACCCAAACCCATACACTACGCTATACAAAGTTCATAATGATAGAATCATGTTCCTTGATATGTATATAAAAAAATAGATGTAGGTACTGAAATATTGAATTTATAGTAAAAAATATCAGGGGATATTACAGAAAACACGTTTTTCTGTAACTGCAGAAACAAAAAATGGCAACTTTTTGTATTTCTGGTATTTGTACATATTTTCAAAAAGTTTCATTATGTTCTCTGACCATGAAAACCTAGTAAGTTTTGGCATTTTAATTTTGAAGACACATTATTATTTTAACCCGTCACGTCCCGAGGTTTTCCGCACCTCCGACATCCCCCAGTCCAGAGGTATTTTCGATATTTTTTTTTTTGGCTAAAATCTTCGCTTTTGGTGAGAAACATCGAAAATTCATAGAGAAATCGCTCACCTGAGGTTTAAAGTGCCCAATCCATGTAGGAGTTCCTCCTTACCTGACTGGGTTTTCTAACATGCTGGCACCAAAGAAAACGAGTTCTATGGGAGGGTAACTATTTTATCCACTCATAAACGGTATTTATTTATTTACTTGGTAAGAATGTATATGTAGTATGTGAGTATATTGGTTTTCAAGCAGTAATAAAGGCATTATAAGCATTGTTTCACTCACTAACTAATCACCATACCTGACCTTTTTTTGCCACATTACCTGATCATTATTTCTGGCTGTTTCTTCTTCTAATGCTATGTAAACATTGTCCTCCACATTGTCATCGATTGGGGAATCACTCTGGCCCTGAATATCTTTACTATGCAGGTTACTAGTAACAGGTCCTTTGCCAAGACAATGGTGTGAGGGGGGGAGGGGGGAGGTTATGCAGTGTAAGGCATTGTCCCTGCTTGGCATCTTGTAGAGGAATAGAGGAAGGTGTCCCGTGTATACATACGAAAAATCACGTGCGAAAATTGAAAATTGTGCAAATTAGGGACCTTGCAATTGCACGACGTACTGGTACGTCGCCGGGACTGGCAAATGCAAATCGTTGCAACGTACCCATACGTCGACGGGATGGGGCGGGTTAAGGAGATACTGCAGAAAACAGTTTCTCCAGTAATGGAGGGAACAAAATGGCCACCATTTTGTCGGTAAGGTGAAATCACAGTGGCTTCGCGTCTGAAAACACTAGCATTGATCAAGGGAATGAGTGGACCAAATTTCATGCTTGTACATAAAAATGCCCAATTTTTGTACATACCACTTGGCCCACTATGAAAGCGTGTAACCTGAAAGGCGAGTCACAGCTGCTGTCATGGGGAAGGAATGAAAACAGTGAATTATGATCAGAAAAGAACTCTGTGATTAAATGGTGAAAAAGAAAGAGGATTGTAGCATTTGACAGAACGTGGTGGTAACACAAAATCACTGTTCCTGATTTCAGAAACAGCAAACCCAACTTAACCCAACATATCCCCAAGGTAATAAGTATTGTTCCATGACATCGAAAGTAATAAAAGACATCAAGAAGAACTGTGTACCAACAAAACAACAAAACAATTCATAATAGAAATATGTTCCCATTTTCAATGGTAATCTACAACCAGTAACAAATACCCTGTGAAACACCCATTTCAATAGGAAAATTGAAAATACCACACCGTATTACTATTTATGAATAAGAAGTAGTCAGAGAGTGCAACACTCGCACCCACCACCAGGTCTATGGGTCCATATTTTTTTTAAATAACTTTTCCTCTGACCTTGCCCTATGGCAGAGTACTCTGAAACTCCACGTACTCGATTTCTGTCTGGCACTTATCGCTTCTACCAAAAATACTTCAAGATCTAAACTGTTTGAGTTAACTTTGGGGTCACTCTGACCATTGGCCTTTCATTATGTCATTGGATTTTGAAAGATTGTTTTCAGAATCGAATCATTTTATTCATGCTTCAACCACACCCTTTAACCCATGCTGAGGACCTGGATTGGTGGCGCCTACGCCGTGGGTCTACCTCCCACAGGCTGTCGAAGCAGACGGGGAGGACAGCATGTTGGCCAAACCACCAGAAGTCCCCCCAGTCCATCACGGGGCCCGAGAACCCGGGAGTGGATATAGTCGCCTGGGCACGTACCACATCTCTCAACAAAACACATACAGTACAACAACACCGTTTTTTCTACACTGAGAAATGACTACCCCGTAGTCATTTCTCTAATACATCTTCTAGCTGGTGACATTGAGGGCAATCCAGGAACCATCAACAAATTCACACTCCGAGCATGCTCAAAACCTATCACTTCGAGCTGACAGACAAAGGGTTCAGTTCAGTGCAATTCCTGCAAGAACTGGACCCATTACACCTGCACAACACTTGCATCCAGAGCATAATACACAAACACCTGGACCTGCTCCTTCCCCCCACCCACTAACCACCAACCCCACTCCTACTTCCTCCACACCTCCTCAGCCTAACCCACCGATCCTTCCCACACCATCCAATCCCCCAACCTCTGCCATTCCACCCAAATCTAATTCGCCCCAACCCTTATCTGCATCGTAACCTTCTCTTACCCTTTCCCCTCCACCCACACCACCACCTCCCCCCCGTGCTGCAGCACCCAACACACATCGCACACACAACATAAACATACTTCAGATAAACATAGATGACATAAACACCAATAAACAAGAACTCACACAATTAATCAAACAACAAAACATACACATTGCCATCTTACAAGAAACAAAACCATGCAGAACACAAAAAACACCTACATTTTATAATTTCACCACCATTAGAGAAAACCGGGCCGACGGTGGTGACAGTGGACTCATCACCCAGGTACACCAATCCATCAACTTTTCATATACCAAGGTGCACACAAAGTTATTTCTCCCCCACATGACACCACGACAGAAAGACAATCAATTACTGTAAAATATGCACTATTAACAAATCACACATAACAATCGTGAATACATACATTTCCTCCCAATCGTCCCCCACAGTACTACACAATTACTCTCCTCAAATACACCACATCACTAACATACCCAACATCATCCTGGGTTGTGATTTCAACCCCAAGGCGTCGGCCTGGCATGTCAACAACCCTGACACAGACCGAGGGCTGGTACTACAATCCCAAACAGATAATCTTTTCATCCTCAATAATCGCCATCAACATACCCATATCCGACTACAAGCACTCATCCTCCAATCATCCCCAGACATCACCTCTTGCTCCTCTCACCTCGACCCCACAATATCCTGGAGAGTTGTCAAAACCTTTGGCTTTGACCACTTGCCGATCATCACTAATACCGAAACCAGAATCATCCCAACTGGCCACAGCATACATACATTAATTATAAGAGAGCCAACTGTGAGGCCTTCACAACTGAAACAGAACAACACTTAGAAACATTAAACAGTACATCCATCACAAACATCAACACTGCTGTGCACACTTTTAATACAATTACTCAAACTGCAGACAAAAGACACATCCCTAGAGGCAACAGAAGAGGCACAACTCCAATTTAACAGCAGAATTTCAAGGCCTCATCAGTCAATGCACCACACTATGACACTCCCCACTACCCGGTACACAAGACACCATACAACAAATACAAAAGCTCAACACTCAGATAAGCAATAAAATATTAGAACAGCAAACACTAAATTGGAATAATTATCTCCAAACCCATGATCACAAAACAAACACCACCAAACTCTACAAAACACTAAACATCACGCTTTCCAACAGGAACACTACACAGACACCATATCCTCAAGCAAACACTCTCATCACTCACTTTTCACATGTCAGCCACCTAAACCCCCATCGCAACGACCGGCATGTCATCTGATACAAGAGACAGTTCCCCATAGGCCTAGACTTCTCACCTTTCACTTATTACCAGACGAAGCACATCATTAGCAACCTTAAGCTGTCATCTACGCAACATACACCTTAAACACCTTGGACCACAAGGCATACACTCACTCACCAACATATCAAACTACAGCTACTCACACAACATAATGACCAACATCTGGAAGCATGGCACTATCATCATTATCCCCAAACCCAACAAAGATCCCACATTACCTTCCTCACACCGCTCCCCATCACACTCCTCTTCACCCTCTCCAAAGTCACTGAACGACTGATATTACGACTGCTTACACCTCACATCCTACTAGCCCCATCACAGTATGGTTTTAGGCTGCTACACACCACAAACACTCTTCTTACAGACCTTACACAGAGAGTTTTTGATGGCATCAATTCAGCTAGGCCACCACGCAGAACACTCCTAGTCACACAAGACATTAGCAAAACTTTTAATGCCGTCCCCTGCCACAACCTCACAAACAAAATATGCTATACAAACATGCACAGTAACACAAAAAGATGGCTGGCAAACTATTTATCAGGCAGTTGTGCACATATAACATTTGCTGGTCAGTCATGGAACATCGGAAACTTCACAAACGGCGTCCCCCAAGGATCTGTTTTGTCCCCGACGCTCTTTAACCTGTACATACACGACACACCCACCCACCACAAATACACATAGCTTCCTATGTGGACGACATAACACATGTACACACCAAAACACAAACACAGCCACAAACATCCTCTAACCTTACCTCAACACACTACATGAATGGTTCACCACAAACAAGCTTAAAATAACCCTTCTCACAAACTGTACAATAGAACACAGTCACATTCCACACCTCACCATAAAAAAAAATACTTTACCACACACACACACACACACACACACACACACACACACACACACCAAACCCTTGGTGTAACATACAATACATCAATGTCATTTAAACAACACATCTCAAATATTAAAGATAAATTAACACCAAGATTCAATGCCTTAAGGTCACTTGCCAATACAACATTCAGACACAACAAAGAAACCACCACCACAGTATACAAACAATATATATATTCAGCGATGATTTATGCAAGCCCTGATTGGGCTCCTAACCTCACTAAAACACACTATAACACTCTGCAGACCATACAGAACAAGGCCCTAAAAATAATCACAGGCTGTACAGCTACTATATCCACAGTCCATGTACACCAAGAAACTGTAGTCCTCAAAGTCAAGGATCATCTAGACAGGAGAGGCACAAAGGTTCTCGTGCAGCCTCCACAAACCCTCAACATCCATTACACTACATGCAAGCATATCCACACACACCAAGGAACATCAGAACAATAACCAGCACATGATAGGCTACCATACACAAATTCTGTCATCTGTCCCCCTCACCCACCTCAAACCAGCTTCCAGAAGCATATCACTACTCAAATCACTTGCTGCTCCATTCAGTCACTTAACCCACCCCGTCCTGACTGACTTTCCACCATTGACTCCTCCCAATCCCAACCAATTTTGGATTTTTTTTTTTTTTTTTTGGCTCAAATCGCCGCTTTTGGTGAGAAACATAAAAAATTCATAGAGAAATCACTCACCTGAGGTGTAAAATACTCGATACAGGTAGAAGTACTCCTTACCTTACTGGGTTTTCCATCAGGCTGGCTCCTAAGAAAACAAGTTCTGTGGGAGGGTAACTATTCCACACCACTCATAAACGGTATTTATTTATTTATTTGGTACGAGTTTATATGTAGTATGAGAGTATATTGGTTTTCAAACAGTAATATAGGCAATATAAGCATTGTTTCACTCACTAACACATCAACATACCTGACCTTTTTTGGCGACATTACCTGATCATCATTTCTGACTGTTTCTTCCTCTAATGCTGCATAAACTTTGTCCTCCACATTGTCATCGATTGGGGAATAACTCTGGCCCTGAATGTCTTTATTGGCCAGGTCACTGGTAACAGGTGAATTGCCGAGACAATGGCGTGTGGGGGGGGGGCAGGTCATGCTGGGTAAGGCATTGTCCCTGCCTGGCATCTTGTAGAGGAAGGTGTCCTGTGTATACGTACTAAAAATAATGTGTGAAAATTGAACATTGTGCAAATTATGAACCTTGCAATTGCACAACTTACAGGTATGTCTATGGGTCTAGCTGTGACAAAATGTTGTGACGTACCCATACGTCGATGGGACACCTCAGGTTAAAGGCAACACACAGCTACATGCATGGCCTCCTGATGTCCACCCTTCTGAATCCTATCTCCCTTGTGAGGACAGGGCCCATCTGGTCAGGCTGAGATGTGGGCATCATTCAGCCCTCTTGAGTTATCAGAAGTGGCTGGATGACCCCGTCGCTGATGCCTGTCCAGAATGCAATGCAGCACCCCATACTATTAAGCACATTATGGAAGACTGCATTGTACACAATCACCTGCGCCAACAACACAACATACACCCCTTGAGAGCTCAGTGGGAAAGCCCAGTCTTGGCCATGGCCTTCCTTAGGGACTCGGGGTTGTTCTGCCAGACTGCCTAGCCCACCGCATGCCAGTGCCATTTTAAAACAGTTTGACATAATCCTGCAGCCATCGCCAGTGCCATTTTAAAATGGTCTGACATAATGCCGCAGCCAGTGCCAGTGCCGTTTTAAAGCGGTCTAAAGTAAAAAACTTCACTGTGACTGCATTTTTCAAGATTCGCGGGTAAAAATTGGCAGGCATGTAAGGTAACTGTTCCTCTACCTTCCCCCAGGCTGTCAAGGCCATACTCTCACTCACTCCCCCCCTCACACTCGCTCTGCCTCACTCTGCCTGTGTCACCCAGTGCTGTACATAATGAAGGCATTTTGTAAATATTTTCATGTAAGTGTAAGTTGTAAACATTTTCCTGTACTTGTAAGGACTATATAGGGAAATCAAGTTGTAATTACCTTCTTGTAAGTGTCAGGACTGTAGATAATGAAGTCAAATTGTACCTATCTTCAAGTAAGTGTAGGATAATGCATTCACAGTGAGAAAGACTCGCACATTGTGACAGATGCTGAAGTAATAAGTGATCAGAAAAGTGTACTGAACATTGCTATACTTTCCCTGCATAAATACCTAAAGTATACCTTACATAGAAAACGGCTTTCTCTCACGTAAGTGGTGAGCGTGAGAGAGCGGCTATACCTGTACACAAGTATGCAGGACTCAATAAAACTACTTTCCGAGCCTCATTGAGCATTTTAAATGGCGAAATTCGTTGTTTCTACATCAAAATCTATCATTTTAGCCAAAAATAAAAGGTCGAAAAATGGCCGGCACTGGGGTGACCCACAGGGCTAAAAATAGCTGGCACCCGGCAGGCTAGGGAACAACTACTACTACTACTACTACCACCCATGCTGACCTGCAGACCTCATATGAGGAACAATGAAGGTCTGCACGTGACAAGCATCATCCTTCATATGAGGTACATTTTACATTGGCTGTCCAAACTGTATATCGATGGGGTAATAAAGGTGATACAAGGTAGGGCAGTGGATGTTAGAGCAACTGTAATAAGAGAAGGCAGTGGTTGGAAACTCCCTATACTGATGTTTGTAGATTATATTCTATTGTTAAGTGAAGACGAAGGGGAACTGGAAGGCTTGATGAATGAGTTTGGGTGTGTTTGTGTAAGAAACGGAATCTAAAGGTGAATGTAGGGAGTTATGGTCTTTGAGCAAAATGAAGTCAATGGATGTTCAATGAGGCTGGATGAAGAGGATATAGAAAATGTGAGTGCATTTATGTACTTCGGAAGTGTGATGATTAAAGATGAAGTTTAGAGGGTGATGTGCTTGAATGGGTACAACAGGGAAGAAAGGTTGCTGGTTCTTTGAAAGAAGTGATACAGAACAGAGAAAAGAGCATAGAAGTAAAAGTCACTATATGACAGTATTGTGATACCGACTCTAACATATGGAAGTAATGCTTGGACCTTGTTGGATGGACACAAGTCAAGAGTGAGAGCAGTGGAAATGAGTTATTTGACAAGAGCATGTGGACTTTCATGGAGAGACAGACTGAAAAATGAGGAAGTGAAGGAGCGCTGTGGTGTGAATGTGGATGTGATAGAAACCGATAGGAGAAATACACTGAGGTGGTTTGGACGTGTGGAGAG